>NC_138229.1:13066025-13645757 GCF_964197995.2 Scardinius erythrophthalmus | reverse complement strand
CTCTCATGAGCTCATCCCCATGCCCTATCAATGAAAAATACATGTAATGCTGCCATAGCCTAAGTGCTAATATGACAAAAAATACTATCATATTAATATATGATAGCATAGCTCTTGTCTTTTGCACGCATGAGATTTCTCTAACTAATGCTCAACATGGCAGTTGAACCACCTGGCTGAATAGTCAAGCATGTCTTGACAAATTTGGGTTAGCCTTGGTCTGCAGTCCGTCCTGGGGCTGTTCTGGCTGCTGGCTCATCTCCAGGGACTTGGCGAAAGACCGGTACAACAATATTCCCAGCTTGAGCACAAAGAGCAGGGCCCCCAATCTGCCCACAGCATCCGAATGTTGAGCCAACAGGGAGGAGTATGTTGTCTTAACGGCCAACAGGAACTCTGGGCTTTATATAAATAGGACAGATTGCCAAATCACAGAGTGTGTGCTTTTTTGGGGGCTTTAGGGTTAGTTAGTGATTTGTTTGTGCATGAGGACAAACAGTTGGAAATAAATGAACGGTGCTTGGAGTGTGTGAGCGCCTGAGCACATGGACCGCTTCGAAGCACTGTGGTGATATTGAGAAATGAACGCTTCACCAAGAGTAGAGCAAAAGTAAAGGGTAAAGGTTGCTGAAGCCAGCCACTGCCAGCATGTCCCGAGCTGAACCTGATCTCTTTCTCCTATTTTTTTTTTTCATTTCCCACAATATTATTCATTCCTTTATCTACCCATCTCTCATCAGGTATATAGCTGCTTGGGGGCAATGGATGTGCACACCTGTCCATTCTCTATGTTCATCCATTTAAGTAAATATGCATTTGTCAGCAAGTCTCTTCATATTAGTGTACACATTTGTATGCACTAGCGTTTTGGCATTCGTGTACGTGGGTGTGCGAACAGACTACTCTTTACACAACTAGTCTGACATTGTATCCTGATTCCTGACCAGAATATTACATTTCTGCAAGTGAAGCCCCTCCTACAGTGAAATCTCATTGGTCCAAAATCCTGCTTCACATAGCCATATGTTATTCAAACATCAAATAAGTTCTGATTAGCAAAGATTTTGTCATTTTTATTCAAGACAGAAACACTAGACCTGGTTAGGACACTTTGCAAACCAGTTTCACTTTTCTTTAACTTGTCTCTGTCTCTCTCCTACACACACAGTTAGTGTCTACTGAATTCATCCACTTCAGCCAGATCAATAGTCCTCCTCAATCACTCTCTCCCTCACTCCCATAAACACACACTCACTGGCCTCCGCTCCCCTTATGTAAACAGAGACTGATTAGGTCATTCGGCTGCTTATTTTGAGGGGCCGAGTTGCATCTACTGGAGTCTCTGATATTTACACTGGAGCAAACCCTGAGCTCAACATCCTCGATCAAACAGACAAAATCCTGAGCCTCTCCCACCTCTAACCTTTCATTACCCTTCAATCTCTCACCGAACACAGGCCACATGAAGATAAAGTTCCCGAGGTACAATATCGTGTTCTGCAGATTGCTGAAAATGACAGGCAGAAAATATAAGACAGAACCATCCACAGTGAAGCCCTCCATAATATCAGCCTAAAGGTGCAATCACATTTACCATTTCTTGGCAAAATTTCATGAGCGAAATCTAGTCATTTCAATAGGAATCATCTGTGCAATCAGGAGTTTCACATGAGGGTTAAAATTGTCCTCCAAAATTAGCCAAAGTTGCAAACTAAGCAAAAGCAGGGTCAACAGTTGCATGTCACCAATCAACACACAAGTTGACAGCCTGAGTTATTCAAATAGTAAAAGATTCTAAGGCTTTAAAAAAACAAATAGCCTATCAAATCAAATGAGAGGACCAGAACTAACTGCTGTATAAATGATAGACACGTGACGAAATGGAAACAGCAAAGCAAAAAGAAGGACTGCGGCTGACAGAGAGGAAAAAGAGAGAGAGAAGTCTGACAAGGAAGGTACGTCACAAACGAGGTATGTGGTCGAGGTGAAAGATGAGAGAAGAAAACATATTCAGACAGGAAAATGACAGCTTCTCTCTCATAGATTTTAAAAGAGAGGAAAGAAAAACAGAAAGTGGAAATAGGAGAGCACAATGGTGGAGAATTGGCATCCTTGCCTGTGGTGCGTGAAGTCACTGATTTCACAATTACAAAAAGGAAGACAGAAAGACAAAAAGAGAGTAAACGAAAGAGAAAGACAACGAGAGAGAGAGAGAGAGAGAGAGAGAGAGAGAGAGAGAGAGAGAGAGAGAGAGAGAGAGAGAGAGAGAGAGAGAGAGAGAGAGAGAGAGAGAGAGAGAGAGAGGGGCAGCTGTCTAGTGTCTGCACCGCAGCCGCTGTTTTGGCCTCAGTGGGAGATCGACAGGACTCCATCTGTCTGCCAGACACGTCTACAAGGTACACACCAAACCTCAAACCATCACAGCGGCCTGTCTATCACTGACATACAATCATACATACAAACAAACAAACAAACAAACAAACAAAGACCAAAATGGCATGATTAGGTAAACAAAATGAAATAGGAAATGATGGGGAGAAACAGATCAGGTAAGGTCACAGGCCTAAATGTCTCCATTGTGTCGCCAACATGAGCAGCAAAAGCGTGTTGGTGACGCATAGCCTACATGCTGCTAACTATTAGACCACTACACAGCCGCGTTTCCATTACTGTTCGAATTACGCAAATTGAAATTGCATATTGAAAATACGCCCAATGGAAAGACGTCAATTTAGCAAAAACTCCCATTTATCGCAAAAAAAGCTTTTACGTTCACATGAGGTGGTTTTTCAGGCAATCTGAAAAAGAAAAATTGTGCAAAACTGCAATGGAAACAGTTTTTCCGCATTTACATGTCACCTCGTTCTTTAAAGATGACGCGGTATGTTTGGCTTAATCTAAGCCCTGTCTGTGAAACCAAGCCTCAGTGTATTACTTTGACTGCACTAAAATATTCAAACCAAAAACTAAATCAACTTGAAAAACTAACAATGATATAGAGTAATTGATAGAGTGGAAACTAAATTGAAAATAAAATAAATTAAAATAAACTATTTATTCGTAAATTTGTATATATTTATGTTAGATTTTACTTGTTCATTAAATTTTATTTATGATGTTTATTTATTATTTGATTAATTTTATAATTATTATTATGTGTACTTTAATTGTTTATTTTGGCAGGGGAAAATTTACAGTTTTGTAGGGGTTTTTTTATGCTTGGGAAAATAATTTGATTAATTAATTACATTAAAAGTTATAATAACCTTTACTAGACTATTAAGGAATCACAGGCATGTTAAACCAGTGACTGTTTCCAACCCCAGTGAGCTGCCTACCTTTAGACACCCTATATGCTGTCTAGGCAGACAAGGTTTTGAAACACTGCCAGTGTCTCCATAACCACACAGACTGGGGGTGACACTGTCCTTGATGAAGGGGAAGAGGGCTGGTTCCTGAACTAGCTAAAGTGCCGTGTGCAGAAGTCTGGCGCCGGTGAGGGTCTGATTGTCACCAACATCTACACAGCCACCTGTGGAAACTCTGAGTCACTTGTTCTGGCACTCCAGCATCACAGATGTTTAGAGTGAACATTTCACCCAGTAAACCGATGAGCCTGTCTGCCCTGCTTCCCGTACACACACACACACACACACAATTAACAGTTATTTCTTGATTTGGACACAACCAGATGATTGCGCATGTGTTGTTTCTCTTTACTGGCACAACTCATGTAAGCTCAACGTCTGAGTAATGACCTTTGACGCAAGCACATATGTCTGTTTACAGTCCCTTCAAAAGCTGTTAAACACAAAATTGTAAGCACCTGTTTTCTTGACACCATTTTAAAAGTGCTCTAAGCGACTTCACACGTTTTTTAGGCTGAAACATTTTTTTTAACATACAGAAAACATCTCTTCACTATCCGCTAGCTGCCTGTCCCCTGAACACACTGTAAAAAAAAAAAAAAAAACGCAGTCTCTGTAGACAGCCTAGGCTCCACAAACAGCAACAAAAACAAACTGGGCCAGTCTGGACCACGAAACATAACAAACAGTGTTCCAGCAAATTGGGAGTGGGGGTTGGGGGGTTAGTGTGCTTGCACATATAAAGGGGGGTGTGGGGAGTGGAGGAGAGAGAAGCATGAAGAGGGAAGTTAGCTAGAGGAGAGATGTCCTAGCCAACGACTAACGTTAAAAGTATATTCTCTTGAATTTTGATATGGCCGACACATGACCAAAAAGACGACGTTCCGATGAACAAATAGCAAAGAAGAGGGAAAAGAAGGAGGAACGCACAAAGTCCCGAATTTACATTGGAAAAGCCTGATTCAGGAAGCACGGAAGGGAGGGGTAGGGGACGGGATGAGGAGGAGGGAGGGTCGAGCTATAGCCTCCGTTTTGTTTGACAATACTTCGAACGTCAACAAGAAGTGACGTCAGCCAAAATCGCTTAGAGCACCTTTAATCCTAATCAGTGTTGTAAATGTTAACTAAAACTATTACAAAACGTTTTCAGTAATGGGAATAAAGCTGAAATAAAATAAAATATAAAAATTAGATGGAAAAACCTAAAAATTCTTCTTTTTTTTAACATAAAAGCCCATAACAAAATTAAATTTATGAAAACTGAAAATAACTCAAATAACACTGTTACTTATAGATGAACACTTTGAGAGTGGGGGTAAGATCACTGAGTGTAAACCAGATTTGAGCAGGGGTTTCCAAACTGGGGTACAGGACCCTTGGGGGGCTGCAAGGGGGTCCATTGAAAACAAGTGAGACAAATTGTGCCAATTATTTACTTTTGTATAATAGTTTCTTAAAACAATATAAAATCAACAACACCATCATTTATAGAGGCTATGGCATCAAACAGTTTTTAAAATACTTTTTAAAATCATTTAAAAATAACCCTTGAAAGATCCCTAAAATAAAACTAATCGAGAAACAGGAAATTTAAGAAAAAAAGAATTCACAGAAGAAGAAACAGAAGGATCAGGCAAAGTGTCAGGGCAGGTGCAAGACGCTGCCAGACAGCGACGTGTCGGGAGCTCGGCAGTTAACGGCTCGCCATGAAATGAGAAGGTGTCAGTGACTCACTCGCATTTCTGGGAGTTTGATATCTCACCCTCAGCCGAGCGGAGCAGAGACGATCCCTGGGGGAGTTTAGCGTTTGTGTGTGAATCAATTTCATTAGTGTGCGTTAAGCATAAGTGAGTTGAGTGTTACAGTGTAACTGGCTGTTTGTGTGTCAGGATGAGGTCAGTCTGTGTAGCAGATGTGACTGTATGACTGACAGACTCTGTTTCAGTATATGAAGTGTGTGGAGGGGGGGCGGAAGGAGGAATGCGGTTTGGGTGCTAGACGACGAGACACCAGACGGTATTTCCGGCACACTTGCATAAGCACACAGGAGAAACCGGGGCTGTTCTTCCTCTCTTAGATAGAACAATCATTTGCTCACATCAGCATTAAACTAAAAATAATTGTGTCTACTGGAACATTACCGCACTGTTAAACCATTAACAGCTGCCACTTGCATTTGAAAAAACCTCTGACAGTAACCAGGGGGTCAATCTTTGTCTAACATGAGCACTAACAACAAAAAAAGCTCTGGCTTGCGTCCTTGGTCAAGGGGGTCATGAGACATGGCTGGTCAATGGGAGTGAAACAATCCAGACCTTTTTTTTTTTCCCTGCTGACTTTTCTATAGATTCTAGTGCACTTTGCTGAGTTTTGTTTCAACGGTTGCATCATGAAAGTGGAAGAATCTCTAATGTTCTGGCTTTAAATTATGCAATCATGCAATGCGGGCATTTCCCAGTGCAACGACATCTCTCCCATTTTCCCTATTTAACAAGTACGTTTTTACAGATGTCACAAATACAACTTTGTCCACCTTATTTTTGACGTGGAAGTAAGCTATTTCCTGTGAATGTGCGAGACTTCCGATTCATTAGCAGAAATAACTAAATAATTAAAAGAATAACAAAGTAGCCTACATTTAACAGTAAAATTACCTGACCTACAAACCAATTGGTTTAAGATTACGATATTAATAAATGAAAATAATTTTAAAGTTCCAGTTTGCAGAGTCAATATAATAAACTCTCACACAGTACAGCTAAAATAACTGGAAGCAGCTCACACCAGAAGCCTAGCACATTCAAGGTAAAAATGCCTGTGCCCGAAATAAAATTAAAGCTAAAATGACTGGAAAAAACTAAAATAAAAAAATAAATAATGCCACTAGACAGCAATCATTCTAGACTCTGCTGAGAAATTTAACAATTAAAGATTTTCACGACACCAGTTAGTACATTACTTTGACAGGACTAAAATACTAAAACTAAACTAAATTGAAACAGAAACATCTGAAAAAACTAATATGGAAATTTGTTAATGTTGCATTTCAAATTGTAATTATTTTTACATTTATTTAAGTTAAATTAATTTTAGAATTTTTTTTTTTTAATTAATAAAATTAAAACCTGAGACAGGAAACCATTCACATTTAAGGTAAAAACACCTTATATATATTATATGAATGCAAAATTTAAGGTTGTGCTATCCCCATCCGCCACCCAAAGATGACCCTCTTCTGACCTGGGAGGTAGATAATGTACTTCCTGTTCAGCCAGACCAACTGGAATTCCCTCCCTCCTGCCATACGTCCCCACCGAGCGTCACCTGCCCTGTGCCACCTCATAAAACTGGGTCAACACTAGTTTATCAAAACAACTACAGCCTTGCCCAGACAATAGCAAACAGTCTCTCCTCTGCAGACTATCACACATTACCATCTGGTCAAACACGTGCAAATCCACTTGTGAACCTGAAGCAAAACTTGACCTTAGTGAACCAGCAAACATGGAAGAAAAGACACTTACTTTGTCCAGAGGCCTTTTTAGCTGGTAGTGAAACTTCTCCTTCATCTCATCCAGCAGCTGTTTGAGTTGGGGCTCCTCCGGCGTGCCCTCGTGCTTGCGGCCCAGCTGTAGGTAGCAAGGCCACTTGGCCGAATCGAAGCCCCAGTGGCAGGTCCTCTTGTCGGGGGACTTGTGCGAGTGCATTACAAAGTTCTGTGGGGAAAACAGCAGCTGGCATTCCATGCACTGAATGCAAGGAGTGTCCGGCTGGACGTAGAACTGGGGCACAAACAGACCTTGGCACTTGCCCAGACACTGGTGTTCCACCTGGAAACTGGCCCCGCTCTCCTTCAGCAGGCCTTGGCCTGGCAGTTTGCTGTTGGGGTCGGCCGAGAGGGTGGCACCCGGGCGGAGCAGGGCGTTGCAGAGCCGTTGGGCATCAGTTAGGGTGATCAGGCCACAGGAAGGTGCGTTGAAAGGCAGGATGCCCAACACCTTAAGGATGTGGAGTTGCTCGGCGTCGCATCGGGAACAGTAAACATAAAGTTCGTCACAGACAGCGTTGATCTGTTGCAGAGAGAAGTCTCGCAGCACCGAATTGAGTACCTGGGGCAGACAAAGCCGCTTTTCACCCCCTACAACAAAGCAGGAGATGGACTCTCCTTCGAGAAGAGAATGAGTGAGCTCAGTGGAGCTGTCACAGGGAACCAAGAGCGGGCCGCCTCCAAGGACTGGGGGAGACGGTAGGGGAGCCATGCCAGCAGGAGAGGCGCACTCATGAGCCGATTTTGCTGAGAAGGCAGCAGGACCTCCCAGGGAGCTCTGGCTGCTCAGCGTGAACTGTGCCAGAGTGTGCTTGAGGCCAGCACTAAGATCTAAAGCCTTGGAAGCCCCGACGATGTGGAATTCTCTTTCCTCAATGTCCATTTCCGAGCTGGCATGGTCCTCACGCTCCTTCTTGACCTTCGGGGGTTTGGAGACGCTCTCCAGGCTGCGCCGTTTCAAGTGCATCTCTGCCATTACCCGCTTTTTAATGGGTGCATCCTCCAGTCGCTCCCTGTACAGCCGCTTCATGTTGCCTTTGAATGACGTCAGGTCTTTGAATGGGGTTTTCAGGCTCGTCTGAGGGCTGGCCATGTCCGAACACAGATTATTGGTCTTGCTTGGGTGAGAATATTCGGCTGTTCTTCAAACACGACACCTTTGAGTTGGTCCTTCTTTTCTCGCTGTGTTAAAGGTTGCAAATCCTTTTACGTCCAGCTACACGCATGATTGTGACAGAATTAATGGTTTGATGTGCTTCCTGTGAATGAAACAAAAAGAATAAAGACTTGTGAATATCTAATTATAGCACCAAATGGCTTTAAAAAACCGAAACCAGAGTGTGACGCCACACAAATGCGCATTAAAAGGAATATGCTCTCAGGGCAAGAACAGTTTTAGTGTTCGGCCCATTGCTGAACTAGACGACAGAAACATTTTCACCTCATCATGATAATCTAATTTGAGACTGATCGATCTAAGGCTAGTTTCTCGGTGTTTTAGTGGGCTGTTTTTCTCTACTGACAACATGCCGAATCTGTCAACGCGTTAAATGAATCAATGCACTAACAACGTCAGATTAACAGAGATAACCAACAGCAACCGTAACTACCAGTGAGCAGCCATTTAGTCCTGTCCAACCACAGCAGGCTTGAAATAAGCTTATCTAGATGTAATAACTGCACACCACCACATGTGAAAAGATCAAATCACACACACATCAATATAGAGGAAAAACTGACTGAATATTTTGATCGCAGAAGCAAAAGCCCGACTGACATTGACGGAAACGGAATTTCCGAGCAAAACGAGAGATCACAACCCCAAATTCAGAGCATGTCAGAGAGGTTTCGGCTTCAAACCAGAACGAAAAAAATGGTTCAATTCCGTATTCACAACATGCGCCTTGTTTCATGAACATAAAATGACGCAGACATGCGTCCAAATTTAACACGGCGCCAAAGCGCAAAAATACAAGTTCCTCAAAATAAAACATAATTTTAGCCTGGTTTTGCTTTACCAGATTTGTGTGAGAGCTCGGATGGATTGACCCTGACCGCAGACGTCGTTTCGTTTCCTCGAAAAATAAAACATTTTCAGAAACACTGATAAAAAGCGGTCTATTTTTAACCCTGAACGAAAGTGTCACTCTTTTTACTCCCGCAAGGACACCGCGGCTCTATCTTCGACTCTATCCGCCTCTCCCCTCTCCTTCTCCGGGCACAGCTGCGCTGAACGCCCGCGGTGTGACATTCACCAACCCCGCGACCGGGAAAACCTCAACATGACTACAGAAAAACTGACCACATATATAACAAATACCAAATATGTCAAAACGACATCCAAAGCTCGGATTTTAAACCCATTATATGACTTTATACGGCAGTAAATCCAAGCCATTGAGACTGACACCTGACCTCCCAGATAACGTTATAGCGATCGCCCAAAATGCGTTTCTGTTTTTAAATAATAAACATATTATATACAATGTTGATCAGGTTAAGGATTTAAATCAAATAACGTTACATTTCAGCACGACGATGCGTCTCTTAAATGTGAATATGAGCATGTTGAGCACTGAATATACGTCCCTTTTAAATGGCACATCAAAACACACATCTCACAAATTCACACGTTAAATTGAACCAAATTACCATCTCTCAGTAACAGCACTTGAACCGGTTTTACATCAGGAAAAAAAAAATAGCTTGTTCGCTCACACAGCGTTAGCAGTGCGGCTAGAACATTTAAACCCTTTAGCACCTGCTAACAGAGCTAACGCTACAAATCCCGTTCCGAGCCCGAAATAAACATCACATAACCATTGAAAACCATACAAAACATGTAGAGAATCTTCTGGACCATTTAATAAATTAACAAAGTATATAGGTGAGCCCGTTGTCGTCTTTCAAAGGGACTTGCCTCAGGATGATCGCTCCGGGTCCGCTGTCTCTCTCTCTCTCCCTCTAGTCTGTCTGACCGTCAACAACACGCGCACAGACTGAAACCCTTCAGACGCTCGAGCGTCACAGCGAGCGAGAGCGCGCACTAGCAGAACGGATGTCGCGCGGGCGTGTCTGTGACTGTCTGTCTGCCGCTCTCCCTCAATGTCTTGTGAAGTTCAGACTTGCAAGATTTTTAGGTAGCCTATAAGCAGTGCTGCTGGGTAGTAACTGACTACATTTACTTTTCTATTGATGATTGGCCTACATGTTATTCCCACAACAGCAGGACATGATTCATAATTCATTGATTCTTCGTGTTTGCTGTATTTTAAATGATCTTTTCTATAAAGGTCTATACGTTCAAAAGTCCTTCCAGGCTTGTGGAATTGCACACACAGACTAGTCTGTCTATAGTAGTTATCATGAGCTTCTCACTGAAACCAGAGAGCCACACAGCATTTGTTTACTGGATTTAGTACATCATTTACTATAATCGTATAATCATTTCACTTTTAAGAAGTGTTTTCTTAACATTGCATATCTAATCAACTCCTGCACAAACACATTCATTATTATTTGAATTATTACTCAATGAGCCATTTATCCATGTATTAATGTCTCTGGAGACTTTTGTCTTTCAAACATGTACAAATTCACATCCCTATTATGCAATGCAGGGATTCCCTAACGTTTTTGTCAGCTGAACTTCTTTGTCCTATAAGCTTTTTGAAGTAAACCCTTAGATTTTAATTTAATAAATGAGGTCAATAATAAAATTAATTCAATAATAATAGGCTAATAGTATTAAGTTCACAGTTCTCTGAAGTCGGTTAATTGTCACATGGCATGCAGTTAAACAAATATATTTTTTAGTAAATATATAATGTATTATTTTGATTATTTATTAAAAAATGTATGATTTAATTACTTTATAGCTTTTCATGAATCTCTGCAGTTCCATCACAAACCTCAATCTGGGAAGCCCTGATGTAATGTAATATTTAATGCACTTCATGTTGTTGATAACAAAGAATGGAATATATTGTCTTTCTCTTTGTATTTTTATTTCAATATGGTACAATATTATCCTATTCAAATCAATGTGATAAACAAGTTAAGTTAAATATAATCTAAAAAGTATTCAAAAAGTAATCAGAATACATTACCTAAAATTAGTAATCTAGATTACATTAACAATTTTTGTCATGTAATTTGGAACAAATAACCCACTACAATTTGTAAGTAATCCCATTCCCAGCTCTGGGTATAAAAGTATAGAATGCTACACGTTCAAAGTTTGTCTATGGTCATTTGTGTTACATGTGACAAATTAATGGAATTTTTTTTAAACCAGGTTTCGAAATAAGGGAGTTTTATTGTCAGCAGGATCTAGGGACGTTCTAGCTATATATATATAATGGGGCAACTGCATGCTGCCTTTGAATCACTTTGGTGACAGAAAGAAAATGGAAATTTAAATGTCATTACAGCCACTTCCCTATACTATGAAGGATCATGATTTATGTTGAAAGGCTACATGAGCAGATGTCTGTAAATGTTTCACAAATAATGACTCATCTGAAATGTTCTCTATGAATGAAATTCCTTCGAACACACTTTTTTGTATACACCCAAGCAATGAATTGGCAAACGTATAAAACGTTCTGTAATAGTTAGTCTGTAGTTATTTAATTATTAGTTATGCATAATTATCAGGGGTTTTTTTTTTAGTTCTTGTTTATTTATTTTCAGTTTTCATTTGAATTTTATTTATTTATTTGTATGTGCTTCTGTCATTTTTATTATATTTGTAATATTACTATTTATGTTTTATTTATTAATTTTAGTTTCAGTTATAGTTCAGTTTTAGTTTTTATGTATTTTGTAAGTTTACGTAAACTTCTTTTAGTTATAGTTGCCAAGGCAACATTTCAAGTTTTTCATCTAATATTTATATTTTATTTTATTCCAGCTTTAACATAAATCTTTTAATAGTTTAGTTTTTTACTGTAGTTTTTATTTGTATTATTATTATTATTTTTTTTTTGTTAACGATAATAACCCTGACCTCTAGGGCACTTAAAATGAAATTATACTGTGGAGGGAAGGTTATACGTCAAGAGATTTTTCATCTTTATCATTATCGGATATAATGTTTGAACTGACCTAATTATAAACCAGCCAGACATGTTATGGACATTAGTTTGAGTAACTGTAACGCTAGTACAAATGTTGTGGAGACTTTTGCCAAGGACATTAAGTAATAGCACTAGAACATTTTCTGTGGCTGAGTAATGGCCTGGAGCCAATCCAGCAGTTTTGCTTGGTCCACGGGGCACTATCCAGTGGGCTTCTTTTTTTTTCAATGAACCCATAATGGGGTGCTG
This sequence comes from Scardinius erythrophthalmus, assembly GCF_964197995.2. Lineage (NCBI taxonomy): Eukaryota > Metazoa > Chordata > Actinopteri > Cypriniformes > Leuciscidae > Scardinius > Scardinius erythrophthalmus. The sequence goes on along the minus strand of NC_138229.1, from coordinate 13,633,512 downwards.
GGATCACCTCTGCTTCGCTATCCATCTCTGTGTGAGCCATTTGTTAGGTGTCATTTAAATGTTAAATGAGATAGGCAGAGCTATGAGGGCCTGAATTCAGAAGCGCATTCACAAACACCAGCTGCATTAACACTTTTAAAGGCTTCTCCGCCACACTGACCCAGGTCATGTTCAGGCAGGACGGGGTTGTGAAGATTTGAATAGTTTTGATGTGCTTAGAGGTGTGTTTTTGTTTAGACTGAATACTCACACAAAAGAGCAAGGGGTTAGATTGACACCTGCATTAGAAAATCTAACAATCTTAAAAAGTGTTTTTTTTTTTTGTTTGTTTTTTTCTTTTTCATTTGCCAGAATGCAAAACACCAAAAGTTTAGCAGTAGTTTTTAGTGTAACCTTTTCTTATAATAATATTAATTTAGGTAACTGGCATGAAATTTCAGCAATGCCAACAATACCTCATCAAGAACCACAGAACCTTCAAATTATTTTATCATTATTATATGTACATAACGCTCTTTAAAAGCTGTTTGTCACATTGGTGTTTAAAGGGGTGGTTGATTATGATTTCACTTTTTTAACTTAGTTAGTTAGTGTGTAATATTGCTGTTTGAGCATAAACAACATCTGCAAAGTTACAATGCTCAAAGTTCAAAGCAAAGGAAGATATTTGATTTTAAAGAAATAGCTTTAAGGACTACAACAAATGGCTGGTAGGGACTACACAACATTTCTCCCGGGTTAGTGACATCACCAACCCTAAAATTTACATAAACCCCGCCCCCCGGAAGACGATTTATAGATTATCAAGACAGAATATGCTAATCAATGACTAGAAGATAACTACACATAAGCTACATAAATTCATCAAAGTCCTGTTGCATTCTACATGTTGTCACTTCTTCTTGAGTCTCTCCATCATTGTCTGAATCCGGTTTGAACTTAAAAGGCTAAAAGTTTTCAGTGCATGTCTGTGTGAGTGCAAGCTATTGAAGCTCCGCCCTCTGTGCAGCAGCTCATTTGCATTTAAAGGAACAGACACAAAACGGTGCGTTTTTGCTCACCCTCAAAAATTGACAATTTAACATGCTATATAAAATTATCTGTGGGGTATTTTCACATAAGTTCACATACACACTCTGGGGACATCAAAGACTTATTTTACATCTTGTGAAAAGGGCATTATACCACCCCTTTAAATAATAACGTTTTATTTCAAATGTTTTTCAACAGCACATTTTTAAATGTGAACATGATTTGCTGGTTGGGTATAAAATAAACATTTTATGAGATCAATGTCACCAGCCTGCATGCGGTTTGATGCGCCAGTGATCAAGGCCCATTTCAGCGGCGTTTTCACCATTCGCTGCAGATAGCAAGGTCAGCAGATGTATTATGAAAGCAGGTGCGCCCACACACACACACACACACAGTGTGCTGTGCCTGAACTCCAAACGCTAGCGCATTGATTTTTTTTCCAGAGGGTAATAACATCATCCCGGTATTGTGAGGAGTAATTTAAACTTAATATGGGTAATTACTCTCCAATAGCTGATAGTTCATTTAAAGCTTGACATAATGCTGTTTGCGTGCAGGAGAATGAAGGATAAAGAATGCCAGGAAAATGGATTAAGCGCTGACGGGCCACACAGTTAGTCAGACAGCTGTCTTCATTACAGACTATGGGACTAAGCCCTAAGCACCCCCCTGAGGACGTAGCTTCAGAGAAAATCTATATAGAAATGCATCATCAGACAGCAAGACAAACAAACGCTTATCACTATAACGTAGGCTATACTGTTACAAGCGAGGCGGACTCGTGCTACCTGCTCTGAAAAGGTGTTTCGGCTTGTTGTTTAAACACGATCTAAAGGAAACGCACCTGGCTCCCTCCCTAAAAACCGATTCAGAATGGCAGATGTATTTTGAGTAAATACAAAGAATTTTAAGGAGCAGAGTTGGTGCTTTTAACAAAAATGGAATCACGCATGCAATATGCAATACAATGCAAAGCGTGCAATGAAAGCTAAAAATCTCATAATCACACTGTAAAAAATAATTTATTAATACTTGCAGTTTTGTAAAATGTACTAGTTCTCATTTTATATTGTGTCTATGTCCTACATTTAACAATCATTTGATACAATGCACTTATTGTGTAGCCTATACTTTTTTTTTTTTTTTACATTGGACTTATATTTAAAAAAATCATACCTGCATGTAATTACACTATAATTACACTGTTAACCCAGCCTTAAACCTATACCACCAAACCTGTCCCTAACCATTCCCATATCCCACCTAGCAGCAAAAGTGTTTTGAACACAACATTGAACCTAACAATTACTATTTTCTGATTTAAGTGTACAGTAGTTAAAGACACCTAATATAGTGTAACTGAAAACAGTTACAAGGAAATCCAACACTTTTTTTCCAGTGTATCTCCACTAATCAAACACGGTCATACATCTAGAGGGCAACTCTGCTTTCTTCCACAGGGAATCGTGTACCCTGCTCTCCCGAGAAAGAGGACACTGAGACAATGTCACAGAGTACAGTCTGATGCAAAACATTCACATTCATCAGTCCTCACGGATTTACAGTAACGGCCAAAGTCACACAAGGTGAGTGGTTCCACCGGCACCGTGAGAGCCAGACGTGTGAGGCGAGGTCTTCAACCATCTGGCCAACCAAGGTGCAACTACGCACACACACACACGTTATACTTATAGGCTATTTAAATATCAGGAAGTGGATTTCATAACAAATTTTAAAGTCAGATTATGTATGCATTGAGGCCACCGGTTCACATTTCTGTATTAAATTTTAACATCATGTTTACATATATCAGATAGAAAGAATTTTATTTGATGCATGCAGACAGTTCGAGCATAAAGGAAATTAGCCTACAGCAATTAAATTGTTTGAATTAGTAGGAACTAGACATTTTTTTGAGCTTCGTTTAGTCTACAAATACGTTTTATGTGACTTGCGAGATACTGACATTAGCTATGAAACAAGATATACTGTAGAACTAGCTCAAGATGACAAAACTTTCACTTTAATCTTTGCTATACTGCTAGCTATTCTGATGACTATTCACAACGCAGAAATGAGATTAAATGGGCAAAGAAGAGCTTTTTCTATTAGGCCTATTATTTTTTATGGATGTTTCACCAAATAATAATATATACGTAGTGTTTCAAAGATGTTTTGTGGGCCCAATGGTTAGCGAGTCTGACTGGAAACTCAAAGGTTGCTGGTTTGATTCCAGTACTGGTAGAAAATGACTGAAGTACCCATGAGCAAGATACCAAACCCCCAACCGCTCCCCAGGCACCACAGCATAATGGGTGTGCATTGCCATCCCGGTTTCTTTGTGTGTGTGCACTAACTTGGATGGGTTAAAGCAGAGGTTACCATACTTAGCCTTCACATGTCAATTTCACTAAAAACAAATATTCGGTTAATGCAATCCTTTTGACAAGAAATTCATAACAAGTAACAAGAGTCAGGTCAGGTGTGAATTTTGTCCAATCACAACAAAACAAATTGCTTTCACACTTGAGAGAGAATGATTTTCTTTAAATACTTTAATTATGTGTTAACAAAAAGTGGTACAGTTCATTCCAGTCAATTGATAGTGTTTTTTAATGTGCATAATAGTACACAAAACATACAAAGAAAAAACCCAGGTCCACTTCAGCCCCCTGATGCTTCTTTAAAGCATATTAGCACATGGTTTACTTTTTTCTGGGAATGCATAGAGGGCTTTAAGCAATTCAATCATTTCTAACATCAGGTTGCTAATGAGCTCGTCGCAGCTCGAAACCAGTGTGAACATCTGTGAAAATATAAGCAAGTTGATACATGCATGGCGAGGAATGAGAGTTGTGTTTAATGTCATCATTTGGTCATTTCAAAACGCACCACCCGAAAAACTGGGCGCCATTGATGGGGCCGTGAAGGGTTCCAGGACCCCTTAGTACATCATGTATTTGATCTAACTAGAAATCACCCAAAGGGACAAAATCAACCAACCAAAAAAAAAAAAAAAGCTTCTTTGTGACTGTGCTGAGAAACAATGAACACTCGTCCATTGAGACTCAATTTGTTCAGTATAAAAAAAATACATAAACGGAATATCTTAACCAGAAAGGCAATCACATTTAACACAAAAAGCAAGATATAAAAGAAGAAAAAGGGCGAGAAATACTTTATACATGCAGCAGTTGAAGAGTAATAACATACTTTTACCTCGTCCGTACGGATACCACCGACAGAAACATATTAGTTTTAGTGTCTTATTTTGCTCCTGTGTTGGAGACAGCTGTTGTATTTCATGTCTAATTTCTCCCTCCTTCCGTCTCATACAGAAAACTTCTCCATTCACAGTTTGAGTATTTACAACAGTGTTCATTAGTGTTCCCTGCTCCGTTCAAACCACTTCAATCAAAAGCGAGGCCACATGCCCAATCATCTTAAAACTTATGGAAAACTCTGATTCAATACATTGTGCACATTTTATATAGATGACAGTATTCTTAAATAATGATAAAAAAACAATAAAAAGTATTTTTCTTCCTTGCACTATACTTTTTTTTCTGAGGAGAGGCAGAACAGATAATCAGAAGAAAAATATTTTCAAGAATATCCCATGTGGTATAGAGTTTAAAAATGGCTTACTAAACGTCTCAATGGATTCTCTTTAATATATACAAATAAAAGATGCATCAAACAGGAGGTCCTGTGTACCATCAGTCATTCTTTTCCTTTAGTTTGCACTGTCCAGTCACTTAAAACTGACATTCCAACTACGTTGGTCAACACGTAAAGGCACTGATAAGTTTCATTTCATCAGTGCTGATTTACATGACAAAAATAATCAAGATTTTTTTTTTTACTTAAGGACTAGTGGTTATGAATGGCAGAAAGTGAAAGATGTTTGGCGAAGTTAATGCTCCATTTGGTCCCAACAAAATGAAGTCAGGTTGTTGTTTCCTTTCTTGTGATTGTTTGTGACCATGCAAATAAAGGCAGCGATGATATGCACATAACAGAAACAGACAGGCCATTCACACACACTCCTCCGCCGACATCAGCAGAGGGTTGATGTACTCAAAGCCTTCAAACTCAGACTGGTCGATCTTCTTTACAGCATCACTGGGAGGGAGACAAAGAGATAATCAATCAGTCTTAACTGCAAGAGCACATTTAACTCACTACGGCTTACAAATAGAGAGCAGGCTGTAAAATATTTTCCTGGAAAACGGCGGTGCGTGCAAATGAGGGAATCTTGTTCACAGAACTATAATGTGTCATCAGGCATCGTAAATTTAATATTACTTCCTGATGAAACCTGCATTTTTGTGGTAAAGATCTGAAGCAGATTAATGGCGCCTGAGGTCTGATTCAGAAAGCTTGAGGCGTGACACAGACAGATACACATGAACAGACACTCACTCATCGTCAGGCGTGAGCTGAATGGGTTCATTGGTGAACTGGGCATCAAAGTTGTCCAGCCCAAACTCGCCAGAGATGTTGGGCTTGAAGGGTGGGACCACTTGCTTCTGCTCCATCTGAAATACAGTTAACATGAGTCAAATAACAACTGTGACTGTGTCATAAAGCAGTCTCGCATATATATAAAGAATATTTACACACACACATAGTGTCTTCAATGGTTTCTGGAGAGAAAAAAAGCTTTTTCTTCTCTTTTCTCTTTCTTAATCACTCTCAGCAAGGATTTAATATAATATTTAGGTAAACTGATCCTTCCCATGGCTTGTTCAGTACTGCTCTTATTTTTGCCTTAATGCTACAGTGGGGTCTGCCACAAGCCCAAGATCTGCTCCCCCTGCAGGCTGTCACAGGCACTGCAGCCTGTCTGAGAAGAAAGTGTAATCTGATCCCTTTAAACTGTCTGACCGCCACTTCTCTCATGTGTGTTCACCCAGACCCAACACGGACAAGAGGTCACCGTGTTCGTCTGAGTCTCGTCTGCTGGTTTCACATCATTTAAACCCGCCTCACACATGATACAGTTCACTGCCACAACCCTCAGACCAGAAAAATCAATGACTTGACACCTGATCACCTCTATTATATCACTGGCCCTAAACGTGATGGTGTTTGTCACGATACAAACATGAACCACTCAAAAATGTGATTGTATCAGTTTATCATTGTATCCCATTAGGCTGATTATATTTCATATCTATCTATCTAAATATATATATTATTTTTGAAAGCATCCTCGCTTTACAGAATTTTTACACAAGTGCCTAAAACTTCTCACAGTACTATAGCTTTGCAGGCAGGTTTCTTCAGGTGTCTTGGACTAATTTTTAGGTGAACTGTACTTTTAAAAGCTAACGTTCCTGAAATGCTATTTGAAGTGGTAATAGCGCTTGCGTCAAATTACACGAATGAGTAATCAAATGGATAGTTTCTCAAGGTCATAAACAACACTTAATAGTTGTTCAGGCTCCAGTATGTCCTCTGTTTAGTTTCACTACCGTCAGGCTACAGCAAATGACTCATGCTTCCGCTGCGGTCTCAAGTCAAAACATCCAATCACTCAGATAAAGGAAACAGATAGCAGTGACTCACAAGATCCCAGTCTACATTTCGGAAAAAAGGATGGCCCATTATGTCTGCAAAGCCTGTCTGAGGATGACATCCGAGACGTTCCTTTGGCTCCTACAAAAAGAGTGGGGGAAAAATTTCAAAGAGAAAAACAGTGAACAGAGAGACAAAAAACAGATAAAGAAAGTAGAGAGATGTAGAGTGAAAGAGAAAGGTAACACAGAGGTGAGGAAATAAAGAAGAAAAACAATGATTATGACAGCACTATAACAGGTCCATGTGACAAAGACATTAACATTGATCTGTCTCGTCTACTTTACCTTGTTAAGGAATCCCTTTAGCACGCTAGCTGCTTTAACCGATAATGATCTGGGAATTCTGATCTGCTTCTCCAAAATTACTGCGAATGAGGAGCAGAAGAAAACATGAGATATACTGAGAGACATATAAAACATTTTTTAAATCTGTCATGTACCTTGGAAAAGATAATCTTCTGTGTTTTGGTCAGGGTTATCAGAGCTGCCAACTATGTCAAAGGGTGACCTTCCAGCCATCATCTCAAACATCAGGACGCCCAGTGCCCACCAGTCCACACTAAAACCTGAAAAGTAAAGGCACACATACATCATCCTCAGGCTTTGAAAGCTTAGGACTGACAAAAACTCAAATGGCAGAAAGTCATGAGGTAGACACTAATAGCAATAAATGGGTTAAGCACTGCGTGTGCTAGCACATATAGTTGCCAACCGAAAGGCTTGGTTGTGTGTGAATTGTGCTTACCGTAGTCTTCTCCTCTCAGAATCTCCGGTGCAATGTAATTGGGGGTTCCACAGAAAGTGCTGGTTGTGTCTCCTGGTCTCAGTCCCTCCTGCATACGAGATGAATTTGAAGAAAATGAAACATTCAGGCACACAATAGGACTAATGATGACTTTTTGATGGCCAATGCCGAAATCTTAGAGAGGAGGGTGGCCGATGTAAAGCCCATAAATGTATATATCGCAATATTTAAAAGTTAAACAAAGTCTAAATGCAATGCAATTTATATTTATTTGTCATAAAATGTACTGAAATAATTAGAAATAATCTGAAAAAAAAAATGAAAATGATTTCGTAAAATATACAGATTTATAACTTCTTAATTAGGCACTAATTTTACAAATAAAGACATTTCTTAAACATATCCAGCAGTGCACTCAATCATTTGGGATGTTTGTGTGCAAGTGTAGGTAACATTGATTTTACATACAGTACACAGAGAATATGACATGAAAATTACATAGTGGTAAAAACAATGTAGTATAGATCGCTTTGGATTTGGCATTAAATGTATATGGCTCTATATATGTGTGTGTGTGTGTGTGTGTGTGTGTGTGTGTGTGTGTGTGTGTGTGTGTGTGTGTGTGTGTGTGTGTGTGTGTGTGTGTGTGTGTGTGTGTGTGTGTGTGTCTATTAATATAGATATAGTGTGTGACTAAAATCCCATAAGGAAATCTGACATTTAATCAAATCTTTTTGAATACATTTCTGAAGAAAACCACAGTATTGCTTCCTGCTTCCTGATGCTAGTGCAGGGGTAGGGAACCATTTTTTTTGTTTTTTTTTTTTACAAAGAGCTATTCTTTCCATTTTCGGTAAATGATTTTTCCCAAAAGAGCCACAGTAAAAAATAATTTAATATTTTAAAGAAAATATTAGTATTTCAGTAATAGTAACTTTATTAGGTCCATAGACAACTAAAAACAAACAAATATGCAACAAACAATAAATAAGTTGCAAAATGGAATTATTTGTGCAGGGCTTTCACTGTGAGGTTGAGTTACCACCGGAGGAGCATAAATCCTCTATGTGTATGTGTGTGTACGGATTTTCATACGGACATAAATACGACACATTTATAGGACATAAAAGGTCTCTGCGGCAAAAGCGTCTCTTGGCACAGCAGTGCACCAGTTTCAATAAAAGGATAAGTTTCAGTCCAGTCACTTTTTTTTATATCCATTTAAAAATGGCTGTTGTAAAAATCTTTCTTTTTCACCATTACCACAAACAAGCTACGTAGCTGCTTGAATCAGAGTGCAGGAGCTCTAGGTTACCATAGAAACGCAAGTGGTTTGCCATTAAAGGGATCATGAATAGAGAAATAAAATTTTCCTTGATCTTTTGACATATACGTGGTCATTGTACTATAAAAAATATCATGCAAGTTTCAGAACTTAAAACTTCCTTGTTAGTCCAAAAACAATTTTAATGAAACCAAGCCGCCAAAACGTCTTGTTTCGGATTTTGTCACATTTACGTCATAGCCCCCGATTCACGCATGTCATGTAGTAGTAAATACAACACAAACACAGGATTACTCCAGCAACAAAACCATAGAAATGCAACTTATAAAGCATATGTAATACACATTAATGTTTCACACTGATGGCAAATGTTTCAACTATGTTACGAGATATATTTAAACATCAAAACTTTTCAAAACAATTCCATAAGTGTAATGGCGGGGACGTTGAAAATTATTTTATTATGCAAAACTGTTACCCAATCATAGCAGTGTTTGAAAGAAAGGGACAAAAACAGGATAGAGAATAGCTTATTTCTTCTAAATTAGGATGTAAAAATCTTGATAACATAATAAGTGGACCTCATAGAATAGTATACTTTTTTTTTTTAAAGTTAATGAGCCCTTTAATTGCTGTTCTGACATTTGCAAACAGCACTAAACACGCACTTTGGCCGTTACAACAAAGAGCCAGATGTGGCATAAGTTCCCGACCGCTGTGCTAGTGTGTTGTGGGTGGTTGCCAGGGCAATGCAGTTGCTCCATGAAGTTTCTAGGGTGTTGCTATGTGGCTATTTACTGGTTCCAGTTTTAAAAAAAATTAATAAAAAAAACCCACCCTCAACTCTATAATATTCTCAAAGAGACTAACTATGATGGAGAGACCTTAAATTTATCTTCCGTCACTGTTTTTACTGTGCATTTTATAATATTTACATGGGGGTTTGCTGTTATATTTCTTGTTTTGACTGAGTGGGCGTGGCCTTAAAGAAAGCACAAACTACATAGGAGCGCTCACTTTAGCTATTTATGAAAATTTTTGTGCAAATGTATGTTTGTTTTATCCGTCCTATTTATTGTATTTATTGATTCATTTCAAATCTTGTTCTTAATCATCTTGTGTATCTATTTATAAATCATATGGTGAGGCAAGGGTAAATTTTAAGAAAATGGTATGTTCCAGTTATTAAGCGGAAAAATGTGTGTGTATTTAAGGCAGCCACCATTAGTGGAAGGGAGGATTGAAGGACGGATCATGGTTTTAGAGATTTGGACTAGGATATGGAAGCACTGTCTGAGTGCACCGAAACTCGGCCCTCAGATCCTGTTTTTATTTCTCTTAACCATATTTATTTGCACCTCCGCTTTAATAATCACCTTTTTGGACTACAAAATCCCTCCCGTTCTTACATCATTGTGCGATTCTCATGGTGAGCGGGTCTCTATCACACTTACCTTGCACATGCCGTAATCAGTGAGTTTGATGTGTCCCTCTGACTCCAGCAGAACATTGTCCAGTTTCAGGTCCCTGTAAATAATGCCACGCTCATGGAGGTAGTTCAAGGCAAGACTGATCTCTGCTGAGTAAAACCTGCCAGTGGAAAGAACAAAAGAAACAGTTAGTGACCTAATTTGAGTTTCTGTTCCTGTGGTGTGTCTTTCAGACTAATGTCAGTTCCAACCACGACAGGCTGTTCATTAATGCTGAACTGTGTTATACACTAGATATCCTCATACCTGGCATGCTCTTCCGGAAGTTTTCTCTGTCGCTGCATGTGGAACATGAGATCCCCTCCATTCACATACTCGATTACAAAGAATAGCCTGTGAAAGGAAAGCATTAAATAATCATTAGCCTTCACCACACAAACAAAACAGTTCACACTAAACTGAAGGGCTATAATAAGAATGGCCAGAGGACCAATATAAGACCGGTTTGGGGTGAAAGTTGATTGAACTTTTACTTATTGTTTACAAGACTTTATTTCTTTCATTTTTCATTATTCAAAATAAGTCCCTTTTGATAAAAGCCACTGCCAAATGAGTCAGTAAGATGCCAGGTTTGGGGTCGTGATAGTAGTCTCTTATGCTCACAAAGGCTGAATTTATTTGATCAAAAATACAGCAAAAACTTATATTATGAAATTTCATTTAAAATTAACCTCTCAAAACATATATCCTACTGACCCCAAACCTTTAAAAGACAGAGTATATGATGTCTTGTTTTTATTATTATACATTTAATTATACAATATAATTATATAATATAAATATAATATATATTATTATGTAATTTATTTTCTATTAATTGTTTACTAATCAGTGTTTATTTTATTTTATAAAGCAGTTAAATAAATAAATAAAAAAGCAATCTTTTTGTCAAAGAAAAAAAAATTAAATATAAAAATGGTGGAGCCAATGAAAAATTGCCGGGCAAATGGTGGAAAAAAATCCCTTACTGTTGCGCCCTAAACTGTTAGTAATCTATTTATTGACTGGGAAAAGAAGTTACAGCCTAAAATGTAGAAAGAAAATAAATACAAATTCATATATGAGATAATCATGGATAATATGATATAATATAATTTGTCGAGTCCTGATGATCTAAAAGTGTGAGTGCAGACAGACCTGCTCTCTGTCTGGAAGCAGGAGTGAAGTCCCACTAAGAAGGGATGGTTGGAAGCCTGCTCAAAAACATGCTTTTCTGTTTGAACCCAGTCAATATCCTGAAAAACAAACAAAACACACACACACACACACACACACACACACACACACACACACACACACACACACACACACACACACACACACACACACACACACACAAACACACAAAAAATCAATCTCCCATTGAAAAGCAGAGCATTCTTTCTGTCAGTAGGGGAAACATTTAGAAGGACATTCAGGAATGTATTGAGTCAAGGCTCCTCACAAGGCTAAAAACGATAAAGATTTAAAAGACGGGGGCATCAGGTCTTCCCAAGGAGCTGCTCCTGGATGTGAGGAGACTCACAATGGACAGATACAGAGTGAAAAGCTAGGACCTTTCATTGACAGCCTGGTAAAAATACCCCTGACCGTGAGACACGCTTAAAGAAGCACTGCAGGGCCAGTAGAGATCAGCTGCTATTATTGACCATTAGCTGCTGCTTTCAATTCATCACACAAGGCTAAAGTGCGTCTAATCAACGTTAAATGCCCACTTCATCAACATCTAGTCATCTGCATGCGTGTACATCAACACATCCTGGAAAGATTAGAGCCAGAGGAAGCTCTTTGCTTGTTTTATTCTGCAAAGTCAAGACACAAATAACTTGAATCTTTCAGCGATTTAGTGTCAGGAGAAAACACTTCAAGTTGTGAAGTGTCAAGAGCAGTTTCAAACTAGAGCAGAGTTTGTTTGTTGGGTGTGACAGTAGTTTCATAAGGGTAGTCTGGGATGTGGTGTATTAGAACTTGGTATGGTTCACAACGGTTGTGAATGCAATCTGATATACTGTACTGTCCCGAATATAAGACGACCTCCCCTTTTCAAGATGTATCTTTTGGAAAAAGGCTTTTTGAAGACCACATCTTATCTTTTAAAGACCTTATTTGAAAATAATTTTCATATTACACATTTAAAAAAAAAAGTTGTATTTAAAGTAAATATTGGTAAAATATTGGTAAAATGTACCAACACATTCCGAAATTAACACTTAACTTAAAATAACCTGAAGATCTCATTTAGTAGATTTCACCAAGACTATTTTTTGATTTCTCACTTTTTTATGTACAGTGACAAATGCTGGCATATCAAAAAAACACAAGTGTTTGATCTGCATTACCTATCTCATCCAGGGGGGATATGAATGTTTTTTCCTTAGGCCGATCACATAGCGCTGAAAAGACAGCAGTTTCTCCCTGAAGTTGGAGGGCAAGCGCTAATCCATTACGCCGCATCAAAGTGGACGCTTTCTAGGATATTGACAGGAAAGTGCTTCAGTACGTAGCCGATATAAGAAATGATGGGTCTCGATGGTGGGTAAGCTCAGCTTTTTGGCGATATCCAGTGCCTTCAGCTGAATGACGGCTCTGGTTATGGGCACCCCCTCATTTCTTTTTACGGCTACATACTGACACACTTGCCTGTCACACACTTCTTGTTTCTTCGAAGTGGCCACTTTTACCGTGATAAGTTTTTCTTTGACTGTTAGCATTTTTAAGACTGTCTTTTTGGGCTCGCCGCCTTCTAACATTACACTGACACACTGTAATTTTTGGCTGCTTAATGTTTGATGACTCCACTGCGTTTATCAGTCCTGGGCGGCCGTGGAACACTCATTTACACGTATTTGGCGCTCCCTATTGTTGCGGGTGTATTATTGACATGTAAATGTTTAGACCCCAAATATAAGACAACCCAATTGTTTCAGATGTATTTCTAAGAAAAAAACATTGTCTTATATTCAGAACAATACAGTAATTCATATAATGACATATCAGTGGCATCTTTGCATGTTCCCGGTGTATGAAATGTGAAATGTCACCTCATCATCGTTCACGAGCTCCTTCTTCACCACCTTCATGGCGTAGATGCGCTCTGTCTTTTTGAGACGCACCAGCAGCACCTTCGCGTAGCTGCCCCTGCCAATCACTCGGAGCAGGTCAAAGTCTATAAGCCCCAAACTGGACACAGCCTTCCCGGACTCCCGACTGCCCACAGCCTGAGGGATGGATGAGATGCATCTTAATAATATATATATATAAAAAAAAAAAAAAAAAAAAAAAAAAAAAAAATCACCCTCTTCTTTCTGGTTTACATTTCTTAATGCTCTTCTCTGTCCTTTCCTTTTGTTTATCGTACGATTTCCCATGACTGCGACTGAGGAATGCGAGCCCTTAATCAGATGCTAATGACCCTGATAGAAGGTTACTTTATTAGCTCCACTAAAGGAAATCAATAGATCCTGAATGGACCTTGTTGCGTACACCCCCATCTCCTTCTCTGAGTGACAACTCCAGCCTGATCATCGGTCCGAGAGTGAACAACTGAAAGCTCATCTAATCAAACACAGTTCATAATGGTCCCATTTACACCTTATGTACACATGTACTAACATTCATTTTAACCACTTTAATCAACAAGAGGAAAGTGTGATCTGATTGTTCAAACCACATTTAATAACACATTTGACAAACACAAGTGATTGGCTAAAGACAAAAGCCAATTTTGTCCCAAACTCACAGCACTTGTAGAGGTGGAGTTAGTGAGAAGTAGCATTTATTACTTACCTCATGCTCCTCTCCCTCGTGATTGATACTTTCTGTTGAGTTCTTTTTGTCTAGAACTGGAAAACAACAATGAGAAACGGGGAAAGTCATCACTCATTAATATTCATTAATATACTTATACAAATCTGATTTACAAGCCTCTAAACCGAATCAGGCACTTTGATAAATAAAGTACTTTGAAAAACAGAGGGATTGAAATTTATCTGACCAGCACTGTAACTAAACCAAGAGCCTGTTCACGTCATTAATTCCAACAAACAAGCTTAATCTTGTGAGAAGACTCACGCCTGTAAGCTGCTCAATGCATTAGTCTGTTTCAGTGCAAGCACACGCATAATTACTAAGGGAAAACATCAGCTTAGCCCATCCAGTCATTTAAAACCCCTCAAGATGAAAATCAGTGGCATCAATGAGCCATTATAGATCTTAGTGAATCAATTTAATGACTTAATGAATGCAATAACTCAGAAGAACATTGTTTAACACCTCTGGATTACAAGATACTTTTTAGTTAGTGATGTTGTCAACAACAAAACACAGGGCAAGTTATTCATGACCTCTCGTTCCAGGTAGTTATGGAAATAAGGGATATTTTTCAGTTCAGTTTCAGAAAAGTATACCTTGAACATTTATGTTCTGACCAGAAAAAATATATATATTTGAAAAGTCTGGGCAAGGCACAAGAGGTTGATTATTTTGTGACCTGAAGCAGATCAATTTAAACTCAGATGGAAAGCCTCAAAAGACACTTATTTTTAGAAAAATGTTTGTGAGTTGAGTTTAATTGAAATCTCAAAAGTGCATTCTTTCCTGAAAATTGATTTTATCCTCTGCTATTCAAGTACAAAGAGGTAAGGAAAATGCAATAGACGTGAAGCATGTGTGTAGTGTATGACAAATATAGATGAGAGCCTACTGTACCTTGATCAGCATGCTCTGATGGACTGGACCCAGGATCGATTCTTCCAATCATTGGGTCCTAGAAAAATGGTAAGAAGATTAAAGCTAGAGATAGATTGAGATTCATAAAATTATTAGCAGTAATAACTTAAGTCTACACACAATCTGATGTGAATGACCTTCATTCACAAAGCTTTCCATCCCTTGCATGTCCATTAATAAATGGACATGCAAGGGATGGGAAGCTTTGTGAATGAAGGTAATTCACATCATTTAGCTTTTTTTGGCTAATATTTTGGCTTATTTTATCTTCCAATAAGAACGTATTACTCTCAGCTCCATTTTATATAAAAGGGATAGTTCACTTTGAAATTAAATTTTGGTATGTTTTAGCTTACCTCAAGGGCATCCAAGATGTAGGTGTCTTTTTTTCCGCAGTAGTTTAAATTTTGATATTTTTAGGTCAAACTGTTTTTGTCTGTCAGTCATATAATGCAGGTCTATGGTCACTGTCTCAAAGAGCATGCACAGAGTCCAAATTAAAACAATTCCCCATCGTCCAAATTAAACAATTCCCCATCGTAAGTACACACTGATGGCCTAAGACACGAAACGAGCGGTTTGTGTGAGAAAACGAACAGTATTTATATCGTTTTTAGCTCTTATACACAGCCACGTCCAAGTGATCTGAGGGCGCTCGCGCATCCTGGTGTGTGACGTGTACGCAGACTGGTGCATAGATATATACACTAGATGTCGCCTTGGCTACGGCAGTTCATTGGAACGAATGTCTTTAATGTGACATCTAGTGTATATATATATCTATGCACCAGTCTGCGCACACGTCACACAGCAGTAAGCGCCCGCGCCCTCAGATCACTTGGACGTGGCTGTGTTATAAGAGGTAAAAACGATATAAATACTCTTTTTCTCACACAAAGCGCTCATTTCGTGTCTTAGGCCATCAATGTGTACTTACGATGGGGAATTGTTTAATTTGGACGATGGGGAATTGTTTTAATTTGGACTCTGTGCATGCTCTTTGAGACCGTGACCATAGACCTGCATTATATGACTGACAGACAAAAACGATTTGACCTAAAATTTAAAAATTGAAACTACTGCGCAAAAAAAATACACCTACATCTTGGATGCCCTTGAGGTAAGCTAAAACATACCAAAATTTAATTTCAAAGTGAACTATCCCTTTAAATCCATTTTAGATTTAAATGTATTCCACAGAAAATATGAAAGGATGCAGATTACTAATGACTCACCTGTATTACCTGTCTACCACACTCCACTGTCACCAATTTATGGCATTTCTTATGAACCAGCAGTTTACAGTTTATGCACTTGTATCCCTGCCTGCCCAGGCCCCAGATACGATCTGTGCAGATGGCACAATGAGCACGCTGTAACAGAACAGAAGGAACAGGAACATTAAACCATACTAAATACAAAAAGTCACGTGCATAATAGTGAGACAAATTGTGTAACGTAATAGGTGCCAGAAACAACAAAAAGAGCATTTTTGTACCCTATTAAAGCGCTTGGCTTGAAACGCATGTCCACTGGCATAGTAAAGTTTCCTCCAGCGTCGAGCTCCACGACGGTAAATGGATTCTGAGTGCAACATTTGAGTCATTAATTAAATCTGCTATTAACCAGTTTATACTCCATCATTATAACCCAAAATGCATGTTTTCCAGCACTATGAAGTGCAAAAAACTAAATAAACATTATGACCTAAATGACCCTATTATAAGTATATCACAAGATGCACATACTGTCTTCTCCAGGACAGGGCATGCCAGGCTTCTCAGGTATACACGGAAATACTGTGGAGAGAAAGATAGAGACTGTGAAAAAAGCACTGACAAACAGCTCCAGTGACCTCTCTGTGACCTCTCCTCATCTGACAGTGGACTTTGGGGTCAAAAAACAGAGTTTGTCCAGGCCTTTGTGGAGAGTGGGTATTGACGGACAGTTGGTTGGGGCCTTTTTCTGAAAGCCCTTGGGGCCAGACATCTCCTCCTCAGCATGACTAATTAACTCACCCAGCAGGCAGAACAATCTATCTCTGTCAATCACTCCCTGAATCCTATCTTTCCTGTCCACTAATGATCCCATGACCTGTATGATGCCGTAGGGTGTTATAAATAAATAAATAAATACATGTACCTAAGTCAGAACATCAAAATGTGGAGCTTCGTCTGAGCTCATTGGCTCGGGGGCTTAAAAGGATATGGGTGTTATGACTAACTGTGTCTTATGTGACAAGTCTCAACAAGCTGAAAGCAAAAACCGCTGTGCAATGTGACACAATCACAGCTAATCAGAAGATTTTAGACCAATGAGATTTGAGACTCGAGATTCGAGCGGTAAGCAAATGAGGAATCTACAAATATATATGTATAAATGGTTTGGAAAGTTTTGTGAAGTGTGTTGATAGCTTAATGAACCATCTAATTTTAGTTGTTCTGTTGCTGGAGTTGAACTTTGGCAGAAATTGCTGCTTTGAAAAGCTAATTTTAAACATCCCAAAGCTTAGGCCGTTTCAGAATTTTTATTGCTTTTGTACTGTTGTTATCTTTAAGTCTGTGCATGACCGTGGACTCTGTGCATTCTTTTAGTATGGTGGATTTTGTACACATTTTGTTTAGATATAATGTGGTTACTTGGGAATGTTGTTTTTGCAACAGATCCTGACTGCATTGACAAATATTTTATTTTGTAAAATGTGCGGTCAGTACCGCCGTACACAGATACATGTGATTGTGTAATGTTATAAAATGTGATAAAACGCATTATCATGAATTCCAAAGATTAATTTAAACACTAAACCTCCATCATGAGAAACAGAATCCAGAAAAATTTAAATGGACAACAGAATTTGTTTTTTACACTATTTTTATTGCTTCTAATTAGGGGTGGAACGGATCGCAGTTGATCCGTGATCCGTACGGACCAGGCCACACGGTTCGGCATGCAAGTGATTCGCGGATTAACTGCTAAATTTAACCATCATAGAGTGAAAGTTTATAAGTTTTGTCTTGCAAATTTACACATTCAAACTATTTTAAACGTGGAAGAAGAGGCTAAAATTGGGGCTCGCACAGAGAGAGAGAGAGAGAGAGAGAGAGAGAGAGAGAGAGAGAGAGAGAGAGAGAGAGAGAGAGAGAGAGAGAGAGAGAGAGAGAGAGAGAGAGAGAGAGAGAGAGAGAGATGCGCTTCAGATAGAGCTCGAACAACGAATTGATTCCTCTTTTGCGTTTCCTTGGCCTTGAACGGACACATAAACACAAAATGATGTCAAAATACACATCTACATGCCTGTCTCAGCAAGTATTCTTTTGCTTATGTCATAAGTAAACAGCTGAGAAAGAAACCGGATGTTTGTCAGTTTATTCAGTTCGTGCATTCGCTCTTAAGTGACAGCACACACCTAATATTCCTACTGTTGTCGGTGTCATTAATATTAATAAAACAACAAGATACAGCTTTAACAAAGATGAAACTATATTTAATTTCTACAGTGAACAAAGAGTTATTTTACATTTAGGTTTAATTATTAATTTCTGTACCTGAATACAACTGTTAAGGTGATGATACACAGGGCAACTTTTTGAGCAATGTTGCTGGGCAATGTTGCCGTCAACAGGCAACCAGATGAGACACAAGGCCCACGACCGATAAAAATTATCCAGATAGAAATGTATTGCCCATTTTCAATGGGAAAGTGCCCAAGCAACAATCGCTCGGCAAGATTGCCCAGCAACATTGCTCAAAAAGTTGCCCTGTGTATCATCACCTTTAGACTTTGTGACTTTGTTATTTAGTATTCATCTCTGCTTGTAATTTGTGTATTTGTTCTTATTTTATTACTGACTGTTCACTTAATAAAACTGTTATAAGACTGTTACATTTATATAGCGCTTTTCTGGGTACTCAAAGCGCTTTACATGGAAGGGGGAATCTCCTCAACCACCACCAATGTGCAGCATCCACCTGGATGATGTGACGGCAGCCATATTGCGCCAGAACGCCCACCACACACCAGCTTGGTGAAGAGGAGACAGAGGGATGAAGCCAATCAGTATATGGGGATGATTAGGAGGCCATGATGGATAGAGGCCAATGGGCAAATTTGGCCAGGATGCCGGGGTTAAACTCCTACTCTTTTTCGAAGGACATCCTGGAATTTTTAATGACCACAGAGAGTCAGGACCTCGGTTTAACGTCTCATCCAAAGGACGGTGCTTTTTGACAGTATAGTGTCCCCATTACTATACTGGGGAGTTAGGACCCACACAGACCACAGGGTGAGCTTCCCCTGCTGGCCTAACTAACACCTCTTCAAGCAGCAACCTAGTTTTCCCAGGAGGACTCCCATCCAGGTACTAACCAGGCTAAACCCTGCTTAGGGTCTTAGGCTACATGGTGATATGGCTACATTATTTTAAATAATGTGTTAGGCTAGTAGTTTTTGATGTAGTATCGAAGAACTTCAAATGAGCTTTAAGCAATAAATGAAAAGCAAAGCATACCGTGAATAATGAGCTCTGAGTCTTTGTTGAGTTCATAGAGACGTAAGGCCTCTTCCAGCTCCAGCTGAGAAGAAACGGTGCACGGATCCCCTGCAATGACAAGCACAGTGAATACTCACTGGAAAACTCTTTACCAAAGACATCAGCATAAGCAGCATGAGCATACTTGACACAGCAAAGAGTAACAGAGAGAGTGAGGGAAAATTAAAGCAGGAAACAAACGAGTCCCTGTTAGCATGCTATGATTATAACAATGTTTGCAGAGCATACAGCAAAAATCTATTCGTTTTTCACCATGAACTAGTAACAGGGCCTGTGGCGTTGTCCGAAGTTGACATCAATCCTGTTTGTCATCTAAAGAGCAGCCTGTGGCACAGACTGTCTTGGCTTGCGTAGACACACGGCCCTCAGTCAGACATCACAGCAGAGGCAATGAGTGACGCTGGGCATCAGTGCCAAGCCTTGTGCAGACAGAAGGGATTAACTCTTCACCATGACGGCCCTCTCAGATCAGCTATGCTAATGAGCAGTGTGACTCTGGGCTCAGCGTGGAATGGTGAAGATTTTGGTATTTAAATGAACGTTCTTCCATCTCCATTTCCCATCTCGCATGACTAATGCAGCAGTTAATCATCACACACAGTCAATCTTTCCAGCATAAAACCTGCTCCCTGCTGTGCGCTGCATTCAGATTCACTTTATCCTCATGTAAAATCCATCCATTTTATTTCTGCCAGTGGAGTCCAGGGTAATTTTGAGACTCTAATGCAATCTGCCAAAAGTGGGTTCACTTGTAATATATAAAGTGCTGGTGCAAATTATCTAGAAATTTCAGCAGAATGGCAGGGGGAGCTTGTTGCTACGGTGACAGTTAGAGGAACAGAATGAGATTTACACCTGGTATTATCATCTGTATCAGGGGATTTGATCACAAGCAGACATCAATAAACACAGGTTTAGTCCTAGACATTTCGTGATTACTCAAAAAATTGTTACATTTTTAACAATTCAAAAAAAACCTTTTCTATTTTCAAATATTTTAAAACCCTCTTCATCAATCCATTTTATGCTGAAGAGCTGGTCTTTGTCCATGGAGTCAACATGATTTATCAAAAAAGAAGAAGCAAATTACGTGCATTTCCATCAAGTTGCTCGAACGGATGATGGTGGTATATAGGTAACCTAGTAGCCAACAGTAAATAAAACACAATCAGCGGAAACAGCTGATTAGTCACATGGGTTTAATGTTTGCTACGTCAGAATTTATTTGGCAAATGATTTCCATCTCCGATTATTCGCATTTACTCTTTTTCACACAAGTCAAAAACCACCTCAAACGCTTACGGGCATAAGAACTTTCTTGCAAAGGGATTTTTTTTTACAGAAATTTGGCGTTTCCATCACTCGTTTCTGATGTGATATTTCAAAATGTGCATTATAAAAGCAGGGTGATGGAAGTTTAATTAAATTATTATTTATTAATTTGAATTAAAACTCAATGTAAATGCACTGATTGGTTTAGCAAGTCTTGTGTTTAGTCATGAAATCAAAGAGCCTCAATGAAATCTGATCACAAGAGGTCACAAAGGAGGCATGTTAATACCTGGTGTAAATGCAATCTGTCACGGCTGACTGCTTGTGATCGGATCACCTGGGACAGAAGTTAATACCAGCTGTAAATAGGGCCAGAGAGACAAACACAAATGAAATGGCAAACCTTCTTCATCAATCCATTTCATGGTGAAGAGCTGGTCATTGTCCATGGAGCACATGTCCCGCACCTCACTGCATAGCCCCTCATAGGAGATGGAGGGCTCGAAATGTGTGATCATGATGTCCCTAAAACAGAAAAAGGTGACATTCAGTAATGGTTTATTCATTAACAGTTTATTCCTAGAATATGATCTATTTTATTAAAGGTTGTGCCCCTTTATATAATGTAATAGAGCTGCACGATTCTGCTTAAATTGAGAATCAAGTGTTAAAAAAAATAAAATAGAGATCACGATTCTCCCACAATTCGAAATAGACAGCTAAACAAAGTAACATGTCTATTAATAATAAAAAAAAAATTTGAATTATTTATTTATTTTTAAAAACTGGTTTGACAGCTTTTCTAAACAAATCTCATGAATGAACGATTCAATGACACCACCTACTGGCATAATGGAGCGCCAACTAGGGCTATGTGATATTGACCAAAAATGTAATCGATACTGTCTGGGATTTTGTTAATAACAATGATCAGGCGATATTTAGCCGAGTGTGTTATTGTGCTGGTATCTTGGCAGGTTTAGGACTGCTGTTGACAGCTGATTCCCAAAGTTTTAGTTATTTTTAATATTTTGTGTAGTTAGTTCACAGCAGTAACAATTTTTAAAATATTACCTTTTATCTGCATTTTTACCTTTATAAGGGCCATTTTTTTCTCACCTAATAAAATATAGTCTATGCCTCATTTATTATGTCAAATTATTACATTTAACCAGTAAATTCAATTAAAATAATAAGACACTAAAGGGCTGTTACCAAACAAATGAAATCAGTATCAACAAAACCTATCTTTGCAATGTAGAGGAAACACAGATGCTGCATCAGAAGTGCCATTTAGATGCATTTATACAGACTGTTTAATGCAGCTATGATCATGCCTAGGATCATAGACAGTAAAAAATAGATGGGCGATGCTCTTCAATTCCTTTCTAAATTAAGCCAAAATATCCCAGAAACATTTGTTGATGCTTATGCCATCATGACGTTACACCCTGTTGTTATAGCATCAAATAACTAAAGCCAGACTTATAGGAAAAACAAACATTTGAAAATATGTCTGTGATAAGAATGAGCTAAAATGATAGAAACCATCTTCGGAAAAAAATTATTTGAAGTGTAACTGGATTTTTTTAGCGTCTCTCACGTCCCATTAGATAACATGGAGAGGGCAGGATTATGACCCATACTACAGCGAGCAACAAGTGGGCGATCAAAACGCTTTTGCTTCACTTCCAGGACGTGCGTGGCCCACTTGCCTCACATACTCAGCAACAACAAAACAGGAGAACCAATATGGCTGCTACTGTAAATACTGTTAAAAGTTCAAACAAACATGTTTGAACCAGAGTCGGACACTGAAGAAAGAGAGACTCTAGCAGAAGTAATAACTTCGAGAATGCACCAGGACGTTTCTGAATGGTGAGTTGATTAATTTATGTAGAATTGTAGTGTGTCCTAGTTTTTTTCAGCCATTTTGCAACAATTCATAAACACTTAATACTGTTCGCTATGTGCTATAAACAGACAATACGTGTAGAATATATACTGCATGAAGAGAGAACAGGAATCATTTCGCTTAGTTACAAAGCAGTCTTATGTAAAATGGTTATCACAACCATATTTACACATTCCCTGAAAAAAAACCCCGAATACACTGCATCTTCAGCAGCTCTGATACTGGGAGTAAATGGACAACAACTGAACTTTTAGATTTTTTTAATCAGGTAGCATCCTTTTGCTACCACTAGCTGCTCTAATGAGGAGATTAACATGGTGGTGGACTGTGTGCTACTCACTTAGGGGAGAATCGAAGCTTATAAGCAGTACCTACTACCTAACCCACCGTGACGTCACACTGGGATGTAGACATGAACAAAACAAAAAGGGAGTGGGATGATTTTACCATTATAGGGTGGTTGTGTACACACTGCAGACACAAAATTATGCTCAAAAATCCCTTTAAAACTGATCATAAATTTGGGAAGCCATTCTGTATCCTTAAGTCTGGTAATTATAAAAATCTAAATGCATTCAAAATGCTATCATTTTTCTTTTTTTTAAAGACCAAAAGATGAATACTGTGCAGCAGGAGTGTCATACAGTGAGTTTGTGGGAAGCTGTGTGTTGAATTACTAGCACATTCCCATAGTAGGAGGCACCCAGCAGCTTATTTCCCTTTGTTTTCTACTATGTTCACACTGTTTTGGTTAATCATTGACAGCAGGGGAGTCCTTCCTGTCTACGAGCCAGCGCGGTGACCTACACATGCCACAGAGACTAGTGGGAGTACACACACCACCTTATGACGAAGGAAATCACAAGGCTGATTTGATCTGATCAAGGACCATTATGATGAAGCTACTGTAAGAGAGTTAAAGGGCAGCTCAGTGCTTCCTGTGATGCATATCTCTGACATAATGAAAGCACTGTGTCAGTGAACTGTGCTTTAGTTAATATTTACAGAGAGATAAACTACCTCTTACTGTTGCCTCCTGCAAATGATATACAATTGTTTTGGCACACAATTGACAAAAGAGGAAGATGGATCTGTACCCCACTCTAGTATGAGCAGATGTACCCTCAGCATCACTGAAGCCACATTACTTCATAGGGCAAACATGGATCAGCTCACACTCCCTTTACAACAGCATACTGAACACACACTCACTCCTGCTGTCAAATACGACTTACAAGAACCTAAACACAATTTGCTGCACACAAATTTAAACAAGTAAACAAGCTCACAGATACAAAAATGAAGAGGAAAAATACACAAGGAAATAAGACCAAACATTAAAGGGATTGTTCACCCAAAAATGTAAAAAAAAAAATACTGTTGTTCCAAACATGTATGACTATCTTTCTTCTGTGGAAGAAAGAAAAAGATAATAGAAGAAAATATTTTGAGAAATGTCTCTGTTTTGTGTGTGTGTGTGTGTGTGTGTGTGTGTGTGTGTGTGTGTGTGTGTGTGTGTGTGTGTGTGTGTGTGTGTGTGTGTGTGTGTGTGTGTGTGTGTGTGTGTGTGTGTGTGTGTGTGTGTGTGTGTGTGTTTTATTGGTCACAAAAAATGTTTAGTTACCAACATTCAGCAAAATATCTTCTGTTTGTGCTATTTGCTGCAACTATATCTGCGAGCAAACCTTTTGACGAATTGTGATAAATTAAAATATTAATCTTGACTATATTGGTTGTAAACTAGATTAGGTAAAATAAACCATTCAAGTTGACATTCTGTTTATTTGTGCTTAAATATTTATTTTTTATATCTATTATAATTTTTGAACAAAATAATTATTAGTTTAACCATCATCGTGCAGCCCTACTGCAGAAGAAATAAAGTCATACAGGAACGGCCTAAGGACGATCAAATAATTAAAATATATATATTTTGGGTAAAGTAGGCTATATAAAGTCAGATGACCATGACAAACAGCCAGAGCACTGACCATGAGCTAAGCAGGACTCTTAAAGGATGCCAAAATGCACAAAGTAACATCTTTACTGTATTCAAGATCCATTAAAAGATTAGAGTTGCAATATAGGTCAAATCTTCTAAAAGACTTATTACAGTCATACAAAGAAAAAAACATGGATGACTGCCAGAAAGAGAGCAATAAGTGGATCAAAGACAGAAGATAGGGCAGAGAAAGAGGAAGAGGATGATAAAACCTGTGAATTTCATCTTTGCCTAGGGCTGGGTACCGAGTTCGATACTTTTTAGGTACCGACCGAATTGCCTCGATTCTATCGAGTATCGAAAAATGACTTGTTTTTCGGTACCAGATTTCGATACCTAAGGGGTTAACTCGTCAATGTCAGTGCTCAAACAAATACATATGAAATGCACAACGACACGCCTAAAGTCGCTCACGCACATACACGCAAACTCTACACACACGAGACGCGCGGAACTCTCTGCGCACATACTCATATGAGACGCGCGCGCACACACAAACTGTCCACGCACATTCTCATATGAGACTCGCGCACATACTCAATGAGACGCCAGCGCACACACTCACAATACCCTAAAGATGTTGAAAAGTCGATCAAAAGTGTGGCTACATTTCTCCAGGCTCGATGCCAACAGCGCGCGATGCAGTATTTGCGGTAAAATAATTGCTGCAAAGACCGGTACCGCGACAGATATGATGAAGCCCTTGACAGTGCACGGAGTAAACATAAGAGCAGAAAGTTGCTCCGTCTTTGACTGGTAAATGAAGAGATACCTTGTTGATCACTCTGACAGTGCTTATATTGCAATTTACTGAATGTACACTGCCATTCAAAAATGTGTTGGTCAGAATTTTTTTTCAGTAAGGATGCATTAAAGTGATCAAAAATGACCTTAAAACATGTGTAATGTTACAAAAGATTTCTGTTTCAAATAAATGCTGTGCTTTTGAAATTTATATTCATCAAAGAATCATGAAAAAATGTATCATAGTTTCCAAAAACTGTTTTCATATTTCTGAAGGATCATGTGACACTGAAGTAATGATTTTGAAAATTCAGCTTTGACAACACAGGAAAAAATTACATTTTGAAATATATTCAAATAAGATTTTAAATTGTAATAATATTCCACAATATTACAAGTTTTACTGTATTTTTTTTTTAAACAAATTCAGCTTTGGTGAGCATGAGCTCTTTATAAAAAAAATATTTTGTTCCTTATGTATATGTATAAGGAATATTTTGTTCCTTTGTGCTTTTTTTTGTTCCTTTGTGCACTGACTAAGGAGCATGAGTCAAACTGAAAAAATAAAACCAAAGTTTTTCTGAGGTAATGTGTTATGTAATCTTGTTAAAATGGATTTAAAGGGACACTTCACCCATTTGCATTAAGCTTTGCATTGTTAGAAACCCAGTCATACCATTGAATGGTCGTGCAACACTCTCTCATTTTCCCCTGAGATGGGAGAAATCTGTTATTTACCTCTTACACTTCCTCCTACAATGATGCAAAAATCGTCATTTTGCGTCATTGTAGGAGGAAGTGTTAGAGGGGGGGATTTCTGTTAAGACTACAGACACTAGTTTCTCATCTTTCCCAGGGTGGGGCGCGCTCACGCTACAGACCTATCACAGATCAGTGGGTGGGACTTTACTCTCTGAAACTGAAAGCAATATCCTCCATCTTGTTTGAAGCTAAGCTAACAGGCGCTGTGGAGACAGATGTAAAGTTATGACAATAGCGGAGGAGAGTGCTCAATATGATATAGACTAGAAGAGGATTTCGGAAGTCTGATACTTGAATCAGATGTTTGTGGCTACCTTTACAAGCCGCATTATAGCGAAGTGCAGCCGAGGCAGAAGACCTGCCTGCCGCGGACGAGGAGCCCGGACTGGCTCGGGTTAGGGCGGACTGGTGGCGCCGGTGATCTCACAATGCAGCTACGAACCGCTACAAACACAGAGATAGAGTCCGTCTGCGGCAAAGAATTTCAACGATGACAATTTCTCCTGGACGAAATCTCTGAATCAGACGAGGACACGGACGTTTGTGTTGAGAACTATCCTAGTTTCGCACCGCATATGTTCTGACTGAACATCCAGGTACCATGCAATAATTCACCTTTTCGAAAGAAATACAAACGAGGAGTAATGCACTATATGAGTTCGCCAACTAACTAGACATTTTGTGTGAATGTGAAATGAATTTCAAGCTCTGGTAGTAGCTAGCCTTGTAGACGGAAGAGTGATTTCTCTTATAGGCAGATATGCGCTTTCTGGATTAGTGGGAGTGGCTTGCGGAGCTGTGCAATGTGGTGCATTGTGGGAGTTGTTGTCTTTCATACAAATGCGTTCTGAAGTTATTTTTTGTCTTTTCTCGGTCACGAAGGCACCAAATTCAAAAATTATTTTACATTTCGACTACATATATGACCCACTTTAAATAAAAAACAGTGTTCAAATGGGTGAAATGACCCTTTAAAAAAAATTGGTATCGAAAAAAGTATCGTTCAGGAACCGGTATCAAAATCAAGGTATCGGTATCGAAATTTTTTGAACGATACCCAGCCCTATCTTTGCCAGGCTTCAGGGGGTTTTAAACAGAACATAAAAGGTGCAGAGAGTAACATGTCCTTCACTCTATTCAAGACTGTGCTGCATTCAGGCAGAAACCTGCCATTAAGGCCTCCACACACCAAAACAAACACCCTCAGATTGGGTCTATCATGGCCACAATAGTAGTTTTGGGGATTGAAACTGGTTCAAAGATTGGCTAAAATGACCTGCTGAATAACAATAGAAACCAGAGGGAACACACATGAAGGGACAAATGGTGGGTTTCAAAATCATCCACACCCAGGAATTATGTGCTACTATTTTTGTACAGTATAGGCCATCAATTAATGCTGTCTTCATTGAACTTTTCTTAAAAACCAAAATAAAATCAGAAACTGAGCTTTCAAAAACAAAGGATCGTACTGTGGGATGATTGGTTTCTTTGAAGATTTTCACATACCTGAGGCCAGTTCATAGAGACTAATGACGGTGGACCTCTCAGTTCCATACAACGATGATAATAATAACTATTATACAACGATGATAATAATAACTATTATCAACAAATTCAGCTGGAACAGAAACCGATTGAATCATCATGACAGCTGCACACACAAACACACACACACACACACACACACACACACACACACACACACACACACACACACACACACACACAATAGCTCTCTTGGGGAATGTGAATAGGAATCAGTCTCCAACAGGTCTGGCAAAAGATACTTGCTGTACAAGTTTTTCAAGTGCATGACAAGCGCATGCGTCATCATGAATGGAACACAGCTCTGACTGAAACCCATTCATATAATGAGCTTATTTATTCACATAAAAGTAAAATATTTCAATAGCAACCCAAGAATTGTTTCCCTAAACAGTAAGAGGAATAACTAACATTTACATGTTTTACCTCCCATTTAACTAACAATTCACTGTTCTCACTTAGAAGATTGCTTAAACCGAATATTCAGTGAATAATGTGATGATCTACATTTTATGTGCATGACACATAATACACTCTTTGTACAGTTTAATTTTAACTTTTAATTTTATCCTAATATATGTGACTTTACCTTTACCTCCCTTATACCCTACCGTCATATATAACCACCTAAATGTGACAGATAGCAAATGTTTTAAGACAGGTAGACATATCCAGCTCCATGACACAGGGGCAGCTCTCAGATGTAAACAACACTTCATAAGCCATCATTAGATTAACTGACAAACAGTACAAAAACATATAACCACTTTTTTATATACTATTATGAGATTATGAGCTGTTTTATTGGAGTCGGAACTTCTTTAATGGAACTTCATCAAGAGTTTTGTTTTGGACTTAGCTAACGTTAATACTACCAGCTAAGTTAGCTGGCTAATCATTTATTTGTGTATCTCCCGAAACTGCACTATTAAGAGTACAATTTAAGAGTATAATCTATCGAAACATCTAAAAAGACAGCACAGAGTCTCACTGTCTACTTACCCTCTGTAGTAGGCTTTTACCCGGACCTGGTGCGGGTTTTCTCCGGGGTGGGACATTGTGCTGTCCCGCAGCGTAGGCATTATGAGCTCTCCGTACTCCGGCTAGCGAGCTAACTTAGCTAACGAGGCTAGCCCGCTGTCGTGACGAGAAAAAACAACCTGAGTTAGAAAACTGGACTTATTACTTGGACCAAAATAGTGTTGGCCCCAGTGGTGCAATCGGCCTGTCTGAAATATAACTAGTAAAGTTCTGACAAAAATTGGTCTGACTAGCAGAACTTCTGTGTCTGACTGGGAAACACTCCCTTCTCTCGCGCAGCGCGCAGGCCTCGAGACGGAATGATCCAAACAGTGGAATGTGGAGGGGAGATGATGGGGATTTCCAACAAACACATTACACATTATTAGAGACTGTTAGTATCAGAAATATTGTTTGTCTAGATCGTTTAGAGAATGTGGAAATATTGAACATCTGCGATATAATTAATGTTTTAGTATTGTGTGGTAATGTTTAAATGGGATCGATCGGTTGGATGGGAGCGTCTGGTAGCATTCCGATTATACCACACAAGTTCGAAGAGGGTGGAGAAGACGAGCATCCAAGGAAGTTAGTAGCATCCTTTTGCATGTCTAGAAATGAGTAGGGATGGGATTCGTGAAGAATTTATAGATTCTGTCTGGTTCTGATTCCTTTTAACTATTTATTTACGACTTTGAGATAGAAATATTTGGAAAATAAGAAATGCAATTTTCTATTTCAGATTTCAATAAATCGGCATAATAGCCTAACAAGATATAACAAATAGGCCTATAGAACAATATAACAAATAAGAAAAGGTAATACAAGTATTTTATTAATAATAATAATAATAATAATAATAATGCTTTTAAAATTATTACTGCATACTTTTTAGTTAGAGTAAGGTAAGATAAGAGTTAGATAAGAGTATAGCATAGTCCTTTAAATTGTAGGCTATTTGTAGCCTACATCATTAACTGAAGGCTAACAGTTCTTGGTTCATTTCAAGTCAGACATGAAGAGAGTAGTAATATAACCCTACATTTCATTAAGTCAGAAAAATTCACCAACTCTTCCGACTGATTAACTAAAAGAACCTGCTGAAGTGCTGATAATTTGTTCTGGATTCAGACTACCGACGGTCGCTGTTTTTGATACACAAAAACAACCAGCTCATAAGAGTCAATCGTAATCGATTTTTTGTGTGCTACAACTAGGATTGTTTTGTAATGGCAGTGGTTTTACCACTAGAATGCGTATTAGCTAATACGCATTCTAGTGGCAAAACCACTGCCATTACAGTGCCACAAGGCTTCTGGTGTCGATTACCGGAGATTCCCTCTCTTGATGCGGGAGTTTGTGTGCTCTAAATAGTATACTCACTGAAACATCATTTTGATAATATTATCAAATGAAAGCTTATAAGCTGAGAGGTTAAAAAACTATTTACACATTTGCATATATATATATATATATATATATATATATATATATATGTTTGCAGATTGGAACTGACGTGCTGATGAAACGGATTCACCTCATATGAAATTTAGCTACTGTGCCGTTTCACTAATTAAACAAAGTTTAAAACATGTAAACTTACCATTAAACATAGGCCTGCATGCAATCAATCCGAGTTACTTTGGTATGAAAACCATTCATTTTCTTATCTGGTGCTTTCTTTTCCTTAAATTGCTTATAAAAGTTGTAGCATAGGCTATGAAAAAAAAAATGCATTTACAAGCTATAGCCTAGCACCAGTGGCTAATTTTTAATAGGCTACTGTAATTTAAATGAAAGTAAAACACATTTATAAATGCTTACAAAGGCAAACTGGTAGAATTCAAATAAAGAGCCATTATGAATTACTTTTTTTATAAATTAACTAATTAACCAAAATATTTGCAGTCAGTGCATGACTCTCAAAATAAAAGTTAGGCTATTATGGGCCAGACAGGTTAAAACACTGCATTGGGAAGTCAAACAATTTTCACTAGGCCCACATGCAAAAGTAGCCTATAGCCTATTTTAGCTGTTTTTTTTTTTAATGTATTGAATTAAAAAAAACCTTTTACTAAATTTACTAAAAAATATACTAAAACACTTTAAAACGTTCATTTGTTAACATTAGTTTACTTCATTAGTTAGACATTGCATTAATACATTTTTAAGATCAAAAGTTGTATCTGTTAACATCAGTTTATTATTTTCTTTTATTAACAACTGTTAATAAATGCTGTAAAAATAAATTGCTCATTGTTTGTTCATGTTAGTCAATGCATATAATGTCAACAATTGAGAACTTATTGTAAAAACTTACCAAAATGGTAATAAAAATGTAAGGCTAATATGTATTGGCCCTGATAACACCTAGGGCCAATGATGTGAAAGTCACGGTGAGAGCAGCGCTGCACGAAGTCCTCCTACACAGCAAGTGGTGCTGCTGGCTCAGACATGTCTCAGCCTCTGTAGCGTTTTGTTTTTATCTCCATCTTAGAGCGCGCTGTCGCATCAGAACATGACTGAGGCCGTGACAGAGCACAGCAGCGCGCGCTCACGTCTCATATCCATCTCTGGCAGGTAACACTCATCAACTCATGCGCCTTCAACATTGCATGGGAGAAACGCGTCATGATCGGCAGGATTCCCAAAAATAGAGACGTAGTGTCTTAATAATAAAAACATTTCCTGAATGATTCCCGTCAAATCGTTTGTTAAAACAAATCTCAGTGTCCCGCAGGGCTGGTAAGGTGGGCGTTTCTCCGTGTCACTGGAAGCGGCAGTTAGAAGCAGTTATGACAGATAGATAGGTAGCCTAAAACATTCGGCCTGTCGAAATAATCTACACCGCATTTCGTAAGCGACACCAGTCTGTTTTTCTGATGGTTGTGATAAACAGGTGATTCCCTAAAGTTAAAATGCTGTGTAGGCTACTGTAAAATTGTTTAGCCTAGATTTAATAACGCATAACACGCGAGTTGATTAAGTTGAGTCAAATTCTTTGCATGTCCTCGTATGGAAGTGACGAATAAAACAAGCAAAAAATAGATGTTAGGCTATTTCATTTTACTGCAAAAACTCCCTGTTCAATTATTCCGACGCTTCTCCTTATTAAATTATTTTACTTCTGTTATGCGCGTCTATAGGCTATTTAGACTAACATAACATTATCAAAATATTATCATAAACTTTATAACCTACCTTTGTATTTAAACGGATTATGTCATATATTCACAAGTGGACTAGTGAAATAAGAAGAAATAATTTCACGACACCGAGACAACTCTTGGCTTTTATATGGTTCGGTAAAGCTAATAGCCTATTTATAATTTAGTTATTTAAAATTCGTTAATCTGCATTGTAAATGCTCGTAGCTCGTTGTAAAAAAAGTTTGTATTATTATTATTATTACTGATTATGGCTACAGAAGGAGTCTGAATCAATTTATTGACTGATCTTTTGGGATTAAAAAGGTTATGTCTGTGAAATAGGCAATTATTTATCGTCTACGTCACTAGTCATGACATATTCTGTAAATACAGGGTAGAATAAACTGTTAATATTAAACACTATAGATAACAATTCACTTAAAAGGCTCGAAAGACGTTTACAGCAAACAGAGAGAGCGCGTGCAGCACAAATTCACCATTTCATTGTTTCCTTAATGTAGCCTAATAAAAATTTCCCAGAAAACTATTGTAACAGTCTGACAGAGACCGTACGGTACAGATAGCCTACTCTAATCTGACAGAGAAAAGAAATTAAACAGTTTTAATTTTAAAAACTAAAAGTGCAGGTCCAGAAAAGAAGCGACATTTGCTTGTAGAAATCGACCAATCAACATGTTGCATTTGCAAGCGTCATATTTTTATCAAAATATACATTCCTATTTTGTTCAATTAAAATAGCCTAGTCTTTTATTCAGTGTATTGTTGATATAAACTCCCATTTTGTTAAATGCAGATTTAAACCTGCAAATAATTTATGCTAATTTTCATAATATAGTTTTATAAATTAAACTGATAAGATGTAAATGTATCAAATAATAAATAAAAGAAAAACGTTTTCAAAAATATCATAAAATAAAAATGAATTTATGAAGTTGTATGAATTACTATACAGTTAAATTATTTTAATTTAAAGAATTGTTTATTTTAATTATAGCTACTTTTTAATGACATTTTAAGAATTTGCTAAACTCGTACATTTACAAATGTCTTATGTGTAATAAATGTGAGGCGTGCTATAACTCTAAAAGGCCATGTTTGTGCAAGTACTCACTGTAATTTCCAGAATGTTTATTGGTTTATTGGTTTATGATTGTTTGGATTGGGAATTCTTTGAGCTATAAAGTAATGTTGGTGAATGCATTTGTTTTTTTGTTATTTGTTTTAAGAATGGCTTGTTTTCAGTGGTCATGATTATGATCTGGCTTTAACGTTTGATGATATGAGATGTTGGCCTAAATTAAAGAAAACATAACACTAGAATTCACTTGAGTCATACAATCAGCAATGATCAGCTATGACATTATTATTTTGGAAAAAAAAACGTTACAGCTTCTGTCGTTATAGTGTGTTCTCGTCTCTGTAACCATTGGTGTTTTATGGTCTTTTGGTAACTTTTTTTCTGGTTTTAGAAGCCAAAGAACGTTGCCTACTTATGAGTTATTTGCTTGAAGCAATTACATACAGCATAGGCTAAATTTTACAATATACTTATTTTTTATGTCATGTTTTATACTGGGCTTTATGTCGGAAAAGCTACAGTCTATATAACCTTAAGAGCTTTAATGTGAATTCTGCCTTTATTATAAATACTAATTACTGTTATGTAATTACTTTTTTACCCTATGAAGTTTATTTTCTTTAATTTGAGTTTTCTTTATAATTTTTAATAACAAGATTTAGACTTATATTTTTTACACTTTCTATACAAAGTAAATTAAAAGCAGTATAATCACGAACTGCTCCGAGACAAGAAGGTTGAGGATCCAAATGCAGTATTTATTGAACAGGGTAATCCAAAGACGTAATCCAAAGTACAGGCAAGGTCAAACACAAGCAGGCAGTCCATACAAACAAACACAAGGCAGGGAACACGGGCAAAAGAGTAATCCACAGAACAGGCAAGAAATCCAAAACCAAGAGACATGAAACCAGGGAGAAATTGCAGTGTAACACTAAACAAGACTTCACAGATAATGAATGAGAAAACCAGGCTTATATGGGTCGAGCTATACAAGAGAATGAGACACAGGTGAATGTGATAATGGATGAAGAGTCCGGGCAGTGAGTTATGGGAAATGTAGTTTGTGAGGGAATGAAAATAGTCTGATGTGGAGTGCCCTCTGGTGGCTCTCAAGGGCACTCCAGCTGGTGACCGTTACAAGAAGGCTTTATACAAAAAGCATTTTAGAGCATTTCAGGATTTTTTTTTTTAAATGCTAATGGTTTCTTTTTAGTAACTCTTTACTAAAAGAGACTTCATTTCGGCAATATTTGTAAACATTTATCTTTAGTTATATACTGAAAAACGTGACAGGATAAATTGTTTAAAATACATTCAAATTTGCTAATGCAATATATTGTATAATTACATGTTTTTAAACGAAATCAACCTCAATTAATTAAATCCAGCAAACCATGCAGTTAAAAAACAGAAGTGGATTACAGAATACAGGATACTCTCTAATTTTTTTCAAAATTGTATGTTTTTTGTCATTTTTCAGTTGGCTAACAAATCACTCTGATGGGTGACACAGATAAACAGAGTCAGGAAGAGATGGAGGGGGACGGCTGTGTAACAGTAGCCTCCAGCAGTGCCACACCAGTGAGCTCTACACCCAGATCCAACACTCCCACGGGCACCCAGCCCAACTCCATTCCTCTGGGAAACATCTCTTCAGACAGGCAGGCGGTCCAGGTAAATCCCCACTGGTATCAACCAGCAGCATATTGAACAAATGATATCACACAATGCAAATGTATCTTAAAAGAATAGCAACAGCCTTTAAATGTAGTCAAATTCTGAACATTGCTTTGAGGCTGACCTAATCTTCAGCTGCTTTGTTGTGGTTGTGAGTAAAAAACTTTAAATGATTCCCTCCAGTGCCGTGTGAAGCTTATGATGTGGTGTTTTGCTAGGTAATCCAGCAGACGTTACACAGACCACAGAGCATGACAGCTCAGTACCTGCAACAGATGTATGCTGCCCAACAACAACATATCTTACTTCAGACAGCTGCACTACAACAGCAGCATCAACAAATCCTGACCACTACAGAGCAGGTATGAGATTATATAGTATAATATAATATAATTAATATATTGGAGATTAAGAATTTGTTCCTGCTACTTCTAATCAGGCTGCACAGACTAATGGCAGACTGCCAAACTCCTCCCCTACGTCATCCAATGGGAATGGAACTCAGCTTGCTAGTGTGTCTCAAACATCAGTAAGTGCTTTTGTTCTTTAGTATAGAAACTTTATTTTAGCTTCTTCACAGAGCCACTTTTGTTTGGGTAATTAGATTTTTGGGAAAATATTAAATAAATCTTTTTATAAGATCAGAAAACACTGTTTTTATCCAAACATTTAAGCTTTTGATCGAAGATGAATCATACAGGAAAACACTTCCCTCCCTCTAGATCACCATGCCAACCTCTCTTGTAACTCAGCCAATAGGTCGCATCCAGGTCACTAGCTCCAATAGCACAGGGGGGGCCATTTCCCAGCAGGCTATGCTTCTAGGAAACAGCTCTCCCACAGGTAGCCAGGCCCAAATGTATCTGCGCACTCAGATGGTAAGCAACTATTCACTAAAAGCATTGTGTTCATTGGTGATTGCAAGTTTCCACTGACTTGACTTGATTCGGCTTCTTCTTCTTTCTTCCCATTGCTGTGCCATTGTTTCTAAATCTGTAGTTGATTCTTACTCCTGCTGCCACTGTAGCTGCCGTTCAACCTGATCTGACTGTTGTGAGTTCAATGTCCTCTCATTCAGCATCATCACAGGTGAGACAGAGTATAATGAAAAGGATTAAATTATATTTGACACACTTTCTCTCTTTCCTTTCTCTCATGTTAATTTTTTAATTATTATTATTATTATTTTTTTTTATTATTTTTTTTTTTTTTTTCATATAATGTGTACTGTATATGTGTGATGCTCTGTCTCTATTTTTAGGGTGACCTTTTAACATTCTGTCAAGGGTCTACAGATGAAAAATAGCCTTTTGGGCTAATTCTGGCACGTTTACATTTATGTTTATTAATGTGCATTGCCCCTGTAAATAAATAAACTAAACTAAATAAATAAACTAAACTTTCAAATAGATTGTTGTTGCAGTTTGAATTAATAATCAGTGTAATTCACTTATATCTATATAATAAATGTGATGTAAATGGGATGTAATGATGAGAATGAGAGATTTTTTTAAATGAATAATTTAACTGAACAGAGTCAAAGCTATCAAATAAATTTGTTATCCTGTTTATTATATCAGTACTAAGTCATGGACACAAAGAATGTCCCACTGTGTTGCAATAAAATGATCAATGAGGCTCTATATTCATTCAATGTGTTGTCTGCGGCCAGGTTCAAAGCTTGGCTCTCCGCACGCATCTCCCTGGAGGTCTTGCTGCTCCCCAGAACTTCCAGATCAAGTCTTCTCTTCAAGGTCAGACGCTGGTGTGTCCCCCTCCCAAGATGTCCATTTTCCCACTGAAGTCCACACAGCTGTCCCAGAACCTGGTAGAAGCTTCTAGAAGTGAGTCTATATTGACCGATGTCACTCAGCCACCATCAGCCCAACCACACATTCCTCCTTGTAAGTTACAAGATCACATTTCCATCTCCATTATTTTCATTGTTTTTAATGCAGAATAATGTAAATGTAGCAAATATTGGCTTCTGAAGAAAGCAGACTCATTTTAATTGCAAAAGATCTAAAATAATTTCATGTTGTTCAAGATTTATGGTTCTCAACCTGGGGACTGGGACCATCAGGGGGCCTCAACAAACTTCCAAGGGGGGCTCAAGATGGCTTAAAATTATTGAAATTAAGATGAAACACATTTTAAAATATTCTTTAAAAATATCCATTATTATTTATGAAACAGCAGTCTCAAAGATTTGAAAAAGCTAGATATTTCTAGACCTGGAAAAGTGATGGAAAATGAATAAAAAAATTCTATAACAAATATATATATTTTTTTTATTGGTTGGAAACAATGAGAAATTGCTATTTGTGAGTAAAATATAATTTAAAAACCATGGACAGCTGGAAAATCATACAAATTGTGGTGTGAACACTAAAGAGCATTTAATTAATTAAACTTTTTGACTATGGGATTTAATTCTAATTATTTATAGTTAGTTTATTTAATTAGTTTAACATTGCCACTTCTAGTTTCTGTAAATGGTCAAAAAGTCAAAAAGGTTGAGATCCACTTCTATAACCCATTTTTTCTTTTCAAACATCTTAGAACTGTTCTGAATGCTTTGTGTTTGCTTCTAATGACTGTCTCTACCGCAGCAACGTTCACACCAGTCCAGTCTCATACGCTGGTCAGACACCAGCTGCACTGCCCTTCCAGCCAGAGGGTGACGCCACACCAGCTCATCATCCAGCAGAGCTCCTCCGCTCACAGACAGGTCCAGCCCATTGCACTGCGTGTCACACCGCAGGACAGCTCTCCTCCACCCCTTGCCCCGCAGACCCGAACCACTCCCACTACAGCCACTGTCCAATCACAGCACACAGAGTTCCTCTCAGTGCCCTCCTCTGCGAATCAACCAGCCAATCAGTCGGCAGTTGTGTCTATGTCCACAGTTCCTCCTGCAGCGCTCCCTGACCCTCCACCCCTTCATCTGGGCCCAGTGCTAGAGCCGGTCTCCCAGCATTCACCTCTGGCCTGCCCCCCTCCTCTCACCATGGGTCTGCCTAGGCTGGTCCAGCCGCAGAGACTCTCTCTACGCTCAGTTCAGTCCGCAGCTGTCCAGTCTGACCACATGGTGTCTGAAGAGGAGCACCCAGCCGCTGAAGCTGTAGTTCAGCTGCCTTTTCAGAACTTACCTCCACCACAGACCGTGGCAGTGGACTTAAAGATGCAGCCTGCTACACAAACAGAAGCTCCCTCGGTTAGTCTTGTTTGATTTATAATGCGGCTAAACTGGAAAACCAGCAAATGAAATTTCTGTCAACATTTACTTCAAATTTTATTTGCTTTTTACTGTGGAACAGAAAATAAGTTATTTATTTAAGGATTGCCCAGGCTGCTCTTTTCCTTCCAAAAAATTGGATGTGACCAGTGACTTGAATTTGGGCAAGCACGAATTAATGAAATGAAAATTACTTACGACAAGTCTGTTCCTCACAAAAAGCTATCGTATGGTTACAGTAGACTCAGAGAATTTACCATATGACTACATTTATGGTGCTTTTTAGGGGTTTTCTTTGAGGCTACACTACCGTTCAAAAGTTTGGGGTCAGTAAGATTTTGCTTTGAAATTAATTATTTTATTCACCAAGGGTGCATTAAATTGATCTAAAGTAAACAGTGACAGTAAATATATTTATAATATTGCAAAAGTTTTTTTTTTTTACTTGGTGAGCAGAAGAGACTTCTTTTGAAAACATAAAAAAATCTTACCAACCCCAAACTTGTGAACGGTTGTGTATTGTTGAATGGAAAAGAGCAACTTCTTATTCTTCAGAACCAGTTTTTACAGTTTGTTGTAGTCGTGTTTTTTGTCTTTCAATAAAAATGTCCTTTATACTGCATATTTCATCATACTACTTAAATTAGACAGGTTTTTGCCTTGAGGAAAATATCCTTTGAATTTAGTCAATATTTTGTCATGTCATTTTCATTAATTTTAGAACATTTTACTCTGTAACATATATATATATATATATATGAATAAAATTTAAACCTTATGCTTATTCTGAAATTTGTCAGGCAATGCCATTGTTGAAGGAGAGTGGAAGCATGAATTTATTGAAGGATGCAGAACACGTGTGTCCTCAGTATATCAGAGTATCCACCCCGCCACCTCTGTCCCCACCAGACGAGTCACAGAGAAGCTCTGATGATGTAACAGCTCAACCAGAAAACTGTACAGGTACTTTGAACCCATATCAAAGATTGGCAATGTGGTCCTTCCCACCCTTCTGCAGATCTCTAACCTGACCTCTGCTCTGTCCATAGCCGATCCGGACCAACCGTGCATTCCATCAAGCAGATCTGTGATCCGGTCACCGGAGGACCCCACATATGCCAACAGTTCCCCCCCTCCCCTCCTCTCCTCTGCGGTAAGAAGCACCAGCAGGCTTCCCCCAGCCAGCCTTCCAGGGAACCCTGAAGGTCAGCCCTCACAGGCCATCGTTAGACCTCACATCCTCACACACCTCATTGAGGGCTTCGTCATCCGAGAGGGCCTGGAGCCGTTCCCGGTATGTCCACTGGTTGACGACTTAGCAATTCTCAGCTGCCATGAAGCCCTAATGACGCCCATGGTTCTCTTATGGTTCTCTAATGGAGCCGTGAAGCTCAAAGATCTCTCGTTCCCTGAGAGCAGAGAGTAAGACGGCTGGTGAGGGTCTGCGGCCAAACGTACAGATCAACCAGTTATTAAAGTCCCCTTTGGGAACCTTCACAAAGTGCTCCACACTTTCAGAAGTCGAACCACAAAAGGCATCACAAAAAATGTTTGGTATGTCCAGTATTGACGTGCTGGTCTTTTTCATCAGGTGAGACGTGCTTCCTTAGAGATGAACCTGCAGGCCACACTGCCAGAAGATAGAGAGGATGAACAATCAGCCCGGGATGACTGCCTTATGGATGCGGACAATCCGGAAAACTCCACTGATTCCGACATTGATAACACACCGGCTGAGGATGGTGGGCTCATTAGCACATTTCTTATTTATGCATTGAGTCAATATAAGCGTTTCTGGCAGGATCTCTTCTGCTTTCAGAACAGACAGTTGAAAACCTGCCTGACGTACTCGAATGCGAGTTTTGTGGGAAGAGAGGCTTCGCTCGTACCTTCCTCAGATCCAAACGCTTCTGCTCCATGACATGTGTCAGAAGGTAAAGAGCCTTATGGATAGCCACTTTTTGTGTCTCTTTCATCTTCTCTTTCAAATCAGATCCAGATCCAACCCTGATCCAACACACCTGTCTGGACTTATCCAGTGCTCCTGAAGATCTTAATTAGCTGGTTCAGTTGTGTTTGATCAGGGTTGGAGCTGACCTTTGCAGAAAGGTAGACCTCCAGGAACAGGACTGGGCACTCCTGTTCTAAACCTCTAAACTTCAATATTAAACTTTGGCCTGTAAATTATCTTACACCATTTGTTCCACGGGTATGAATGATTGTTGAGGAGTAGTGTGCTATTACATTGCTAAATGAAAGAATATGATATTTTTACCTCCTGGATAATAAAATGGACAAAAATATTGCTTAGACTTACAATGAAAGAGGGACATGAGACCAGAATACCAGAAGCTGGGTTTCCAATTTTGAGATAACGAAACATTAAGCCATGAATGAAATTTACAAAATGCATGCCGGTATAAAGAATATACACTACCGTTCAAAAATGAAAGGTTTTTTTTAATGTAAGGAAGTCTCTTATTCTCACAGAGATTGCATTTATTTGATAAAAAACCGTAATATTATGAAATATTATTATTACAATTATTTCAGTATATTTTAAAATATAATTTATTCCTGTGATGGAAAAGCTGAATTTTCAGCATCATTACTCCAGTCTTCAATGTCATATGATCCTTCAGAAATCATTCTAATATGCCCAATTTCTGCCCAAGAAACATTTCCTATTATTATCAATGTTGAAAATAGCTGCTTTATATGTTTGTGAAAACTGTGATACATTTCTTTATAGAAAGTTCATTCATTTTAAATATTTTTTATTTTTTTGTAAAAGTAAAGTCTTTACTGTTACTTTTGATCAATTTAATGCATCCTTGCTAAATAAGATTATGATTTTTTTTAACAGTAGTGTATACATGCTCACTTGAAATGGTTGCATTTTTTAGTAAGAATGCATGCATATAAAGATTATAAGCTTACACATTTAGGATTAAGTTAATGTGTTCATAAAACTGTATACTGCAGTACAAGCAGCCTTGTTTATCTTACAGATTCAACGTAAGCTGTAAAAAACGTCTAAACCTGTTGAGGCCAGAAAAAGTTGTCCGCTGGCTCCACAGACCCATGGGCAGGCGAGGGAGACCACCTAGTCGCGTACATGCTGGGTCTAGGGAACACTACCTCAAGCAGGTCAGTGAGAATGAACAAATAACCTTTTAACCAAACTATGCAACCCAATGTTAAACCATAATTAATAACTGGGACTGACCTATTACAACAAATTATTTTCTCAGCAGCTGCAAGATTCCCATCGCTCCAACGACAACCAGACGGTGTCCAATTCAATGTGGATTGAGAGAGAGGAGGAGGATTCGCCAGGGCCGATGACAACGAGGCTGCGTTTGCAGGCCGAAAGAGAGAAAGAGCAAGACAGAGAAAGAGAACAGAGGAGACTGGAGAGCTGCAGCAGCTCTAACTGTGTCCTTGAATCAAGTCCCTCACAGTGGAGTGTGGAGCAAGTGTGCTCCTTCATCAGCTCTTTACCAGGTAGCTGCACAGGTTTCAGAAACGCAGTACACCTTGTGTTCCACTAGGTGGTGTTTAATGAATAAAAATATTTTTTTTCAGTGTAGTGTGAAATGAAGAAGTTTCTGTATAGAATTAATGTAATCTGGATGTACTACTTTGCCATGTTGTCATTATCATGTGACGATTATATATATATATATATATATATATATATATATATATATATATATATATTAGGGCTGTCAAAAGATTAATCGCGATTAATCGCATCCAAAATAAAAGTTTGTGTTTACATAATATATGTGTGTGTACTCTGTATAATTATTTTGTATATATACACACACATGCATGTATATATTTAAGAAATATTTGCATACATATACTGTATATATTTATATATAATTTATATTATATATAAATATACATTTTTTATATATAAATTACAAATTTTTCTTAAATATATACAAGCATGTGTGTGTATTTATATATACAAATTTAATTATACACAGTACACACACAAATATTATTTAAACACAAACTTTTATTCTGGATGCGATTAATCGCGATTAATCTTTTGACAGCCCTAATATATATATTTATATATATATATATATATATATATATATATATACACACACATATATATATATATACATGTGTACCAACTTTCATACATGTACATGCAAGTATGAATGATATATGGACCAAGTTTTTGGACTGCATTCCTGCCACACCCGTGTACCAGCTTTGGCCGACTATTCCTACGTGTGTGCAAAGTTTCAAGAGTTTTAAGGGCCCCAAAAAGCCCCGAACGATTGAAAAAAGAATAATAATAATCCTTAGAAAAACAACAGGGCCTCCTTGTTTATATATATATATATATATATATATATAAAATGTATGTTACTGATGGTTTTGAAAGAAAATAGAAAATATTTGAAAAAGTCACGCACTTCACTTTTAAACTAAAAGTAATGTCAATATGTGATTTCCGCTACATTGAGCATCTAATGTAATAGATATATTTTTATAATATCTTTACAATCATATGCTCATCTTTGCATCTCCTCCACTTGTTCTAAGGGTGCCATGATATTGCAGCAGAGTTCCGGTCACAGGAGATTGATGGACAGGCCCTGTTGTTGCTTACAGAGGACCACCTCATGAGCGCTATGAACATCAAACTGGGCCCTGCGCTCAAAATCTGTGCACAGATCAACGCTCTCAAAGAACCTTAGGCTCGTCTTTCCACAACCAGTCATATTCTGTCACACAATATCTGAGTCAGCTTCCTTTCAAAGTGCCATGACTTCAGTGTGTGGCCATTCTACAAATACTGCGGACATTCATGGGGACCTCCTTCTTATACCTCAATGTTTCACGGTGGACTTTGATTTCATTCCATTCAATCCGATTGTAAGGTAACGTTTTGTATAACTAAATCTATAACTAAATTCTGATCTTGTGTATTGGATTTATAATAAACAGACCAACTGGAAGGGTAGAATGAGGTATGATGTTGCTGTGCAGCAACAATTTGTGGAAGTTGGCACATAATGTACAAAGTATTAAAAAAAAAACCATAACACCATCTAAATAAAAAGGAACTCTTTAAATGACATAAATGTTTACAAAAATACAGAGTATATAATGTGTGATGAAAAATAAAGATTTATTGATAAACAATCAAGTCCTGTATAAAATCTTTATATACATTAGACCAGAACTCAGTTGCAGTAAAAAGCAACTTCTTTGGCATCTTTTCGCACAAAGATGTAGAAAAAGCCTCTATGCACGGCAAAGTTATTGTGAATCAGATGGCTAAAGGCAACATTTTAGAGACATCAATTGTGTTGATTGTAAAAGCAGCTTGATATTGTTCAGTTAAAGTTACAAATGTCCCTTGCACACACTTAAGCATTTTCTAAACAAGTAGGCACAACATCAGTTTTAGTTAAACTGAGAAATACAATAACCATATTGTTTTTAAAATGTTGTATTTATGTACAGGGTAATTTATTACACACACTGCACACATTAAAAGCACTGTGTTTTGTTGATTT
The DNA here is from genome assembly GCF_964197995.2 of Scardinius erythrophthalmus. NCBI lineage: Eukaryota > Metazoa > Chordata > Actinopteri > Cypriniformes > Leuciscidae > Scardinius > Scardinius erythrophthalmus. The sequence goes on along the minus strand of NC_138229.1, from coordinate 13,590,113 downwards.
TAGCATCAAAGATGTCAGAGACTAACCATTCAGTTCACAAAGTCTCAGAGATCTGACGATAAAAAATTAATAACATTTTTAGCTTTTAGTTAAAGCCATAATTGTTTGCCAGGAAAATCATTAATTTCCTATATACTTATATCAATTATTAATGCTGTCAAAATAATATAGAAAATATTCCTGGGAATAAATGGTATAAATTAAGCTCATAAAAGTTACTGTTTCTTTGAAACAGAGGGGATGTCACTGTCTATGGCGCTGTGTGATTTCCTTGAGCTTCATCTGCTGTTCAATCATCATGTCAAACTCCTGTCTTTCTCTAAAACGCAGTGAAAGAAAAACAGTTCTAACAGATGCAAGATGCAGTTTTTCAAGTCAGTTCAAAAATACTCTACCTGTTACTAAAGCATGGCCCTCTGCGATACTTCTCCTCTGCCTTCTCCAGGGAAAGATTGTGGACTCCAGCAATGGCATGGATAATGGCCTAGAAAGCAAAACGGTCCCTGAAACATGGCTCTGAATGATGCCGGAACATGGTCAGCTGAAAATATTATACACTACCATTCAAAAGTTTGGGGGCAGTGAGATTTAAAAAAAAAAGTGTAATTAATACATTTATTCAGCAAGGATGCATTCAATTGATCAAAAGTGAAGGTAAAAACATGAAAAAATAAAAGGTATAAATGAAAGAGTTCACCCAAAAATGCTGTCATCATTTACTCACCCCAAACCTAAATGCATTTCTGTCTTCTGCAGAACACAAAAGAAGATATTTTGAAGAATGTTGGAAACCAAACAGTTGATGGGCCCCATTGACTTCCATAGCTTTCTTTTTTTTTTTTTTCATACTATGGAGGTCAATGAGGTCCATCAACTGTTTTGGTTTCCAACATTCTTCAAATGATCTTCTTTTGAGTTGACAGAGATGACAGAATTTTCATTTTTGGGTGAACTATCCCATAAAGGCGATTACCTCAGGCAGGAGCACATCAAGAATAAGCCGGATCCGGTCCACCTGGATGTTTTCTAGGCAGGTGTTTATTTGAGGGGCGCTGTCGCAAACTTTGTTCAGGTAGCGGTACACCTTATCAACCTGCTCCTCATCTTCCAGATAGACATCAACCACTGGGCGAGAAGGCTTCTGGAGGGCTTGCATCCATTTAGATGTCTCGCGACCGCTGATGACTGCCTGTGTGCACCAGACAGAGGCGTTCGTTGTGTGCATACATGAACCTGTCTCAATACATCAATATGAATATCTTAATGAATATATCAACAAAAATCGTACCAGTAAGCGGTTTTCGACTTTTTGTCTGATGATAAAGTCAATCAACAACTCATTGGCTCGGTTCCGAGCAGCCTTGGATCGGTCGGGCAGCACTTTCTTGGAGAGGAGCTCATCCTGCTCTTCCACAGTGATGTCCTCTGTGTTATTATCAGAGTTGTCACACTCTTCGCCCAGAATCTCCTGACTGGGGAAGGTCAGCACAGATTTCTTCTCCGAGTACTTCCTCCGCACTGGGCAACCTGGGATCATCAGATCAAAGGAACATTCCTGTTAAACCAGCACTGGTCAAGGAGGCTAACCTGATTCATAATGAGGTTTTAACCTGGTTTACACTGATTGATTTAAAATTTTTAGCCAAATATCATTAAAATTATCAATCAATTAACTGATTAATTGTTAAAAGTTATTACCACAAAACGTGGAGTACTACAAATACCATGTTAATTCATCTAAAATATGGAAGTATTGGTATTTTCCTTTTAATAAAGTTTTAAACTGCAACATTTATATTTAATATTAACATAATTTGTTAAAATTTACCATTCATTTATTATTTATGTAAATAATGTAATATTAATGTACAGATAAATTTGTTATTTTATTCATTATTAAAATATGCATCTACCTCACTGTGCATTATGCATGTTATCCCTTTTATTTGTGCTAATTATTGTTTAACTAAATTTCATTGAATTGCTTCTAATGACAAAGTGTCTTAAATCTTAAATTAACAACAATTAACATAAAATTACAAACATTTTAGATGAGTGTGAAAATATATAATGAAAGGAAACTTACTGATGTCAGCGGCACAATATTCGATGAAGGAGCCAGAGAAGGATCCACACCCTGCCAGAAAATATTTCAATTTCACTTTTTTTATATCTTTGATGAATATTTTTTATCTTTTTGTGTTATTTCACAATCAAAACCTCAGTCATACAAATAGAGCACTGTGTGAAAAGTGGCTCAAATTATAGATTTTCATATTCCTGCTGTGCATACAGTGATATATACAAAAGCATATATCAGTTGATTACATTCACTGCACACTACTACCATGACCTTATTTAATCTTGACAAACTATGTATAATTAGAAAGATTTAGGACTCACAGTGACAGTAATTTCTTAATTTCTGTCAGGAGTGCAAAATCAAGCAATAATTATTGATATTTCATGCGTATATTTCATATATGCTCCGGTTTATTTGAGTTCGCTACACACCATTAGGGCATTTAGTCCAAAAGTTTGCACATTTGGATAAATATTAATATATTCACACATTTGATTCTGCTACATATTATTTTTATTAAATGTTTAAATGTACTTGAGTGCTTAAGTTCTTAAGATAAATACCAATGCGGATCATATAGTCCGATATCAGTTCCAGAGACCAGGTAATCGCACTGCCATACTTCTCTTTTGCTAGGTCCTAAAAGAGATATTAAAAAGAAAATGCCAACCATGTCAATAAAAATGTCTTGTAGTATATACTAAGTGTAACAATGTCTTCTGATGGCAGAAATATTAAAATAGTAAGCATGCACTCTGAAAAAGCAAAATAATATGGCAAACAGTCAAAGAGATGTTACTTTACCACCAATTTTTCATACTCTTCACAGTCAAAACGTTTTAGATTTCGCAGGGGTACAGAAAACCTACAGATAAACAAAAAGGAATAATTTACTATACATACCAAAAATAAGTGAATTTTGAGATACTGATGAATTCTTACCCTTTTCTAATTCTCTTTTGGTCGATTAGGTAACAATCAATAAATATGATGCTGGCTTTTTTGCTCTTGTGATTCACACTTTTAACCTGTGGCACAGAAGAGCACACTAGTCGTCATCAACTACAGTCTAAAATCAAGAGTTAAAAAACTGCACAAAATCGTGTGCTGTACTTACCACTGCTGGCCAGTAGGGATATTTTCTCAGTTTGCACCACACGCAAAGTCCCTCTGAGATTGACAAAGGCTCTGGAAATCAAATATCATTGGCCAAATATATCAAAGCATTGGCCAAAAAAATACATATACACATACACAAGCGATTGCGCTCACTTTTATTGTCCTGCTGCAAAAAGCTGGGCAGCTCCTCTTCATCATCATCCTGGTCCTCTTCCTCCTCCTCCTCCTGCATGAAGACAGAGTGGTTAAGAGGATGAGGCTCCTCCTGCAGGCTCAGCTCGATGGAGAGGTCAGAGGACATGGTTTGATCCGCTAGGTACATGACACGACATTATTTCATTATGACGACTGATTTCAGAAGAAAATGACAACACAATCATATATCTGAGGTTCTGTTTACACCTATTAACATTAAAAGTGATATAATGTACTAGATGTAAACACATAACCAGACTACATTATATTAATTTGTATGAGGGCCCAAAAATTATGTATACCCGATTTCAGTGGCTCTGGCTCCTGGGTTTCAATGCAAGGTTTACTTGGAGGTTCCATCTCAAAGGATAGCTCTCCCTCAGGAGATTTTACAGGAGACGTTGCATTCTTCCTGCAGCGTTTCACTGGGGGAGAGGCACTTGGCTGTTCCTGCACTTTCTTTTTCTTGCGACCTCTTGGCCTTCCTGCAGCCGCGATTCTCTGAGGTCTGACGCGTCTTGATGGTGTAGCCTCTGGAGGAGATGACTAAGAAGAATACATGAAAAATAGTTAAGCCAGGAATTTCGTACAACAGTTCAATAATTCTATAATGGCTTTCATAAAAACCTTTGTTAGACGGGACACTTTGACTTTCTGACGACTTTGTGGTGTGCAACTATTCTCAGCTCTTTTTGGAGACAGGGGGTGGAGGTCTGAGTTCGGTGTGGAGCTTAAAAGAGGGCTGGACTGGACACGGCTCCGTTTTGGGGTGTGTGGTCTGGAAGTACAATCACCATTAGTGTGGCAGGAGGATAACTCCTTGTGACGACGAGGAGATAATGTAGTACATGTGTAAAGCCCTGTAGAAACATCAAAAGGGGTTTGATGGTTTTGAGGTTTTTTAGAGTGCCGATAACGTGTCCCTTTTGTTTTTGGAGAGCGTAAGTGTTGTTCTTGGCATGAATTGTGTACAGAATTGTCCAGTCCATCTGCACAAGCTGTGCTAGCAGCTACTTCTTTCTCATTGGGTTGAACACATTTCTTTTTCCTTCCCTTGTGAGATCTTTTTGAAGTCTTTGATGGGCATTTGGGGGTAGTAATTTTTTGAGGCACCGTTGGCTCAGGTTTAAGTGAGTTTGAAGACACCAGTCCATTTATACCCATTAGTTCATGTGCTGAATTTTGTAAACAAGCTGATGAGTCGGGAGGAGCACTCTGGTTTGCTTTTTGAGGTTTCTCCTTTTCCTTCTTGGTCTTTCTTTGATCGCATGATTCTGCAGTATTCAGACCTTGAGATGCTGTGGTTTCTTTACTTGGCAAGATGGAAGCTTCGTCGCTTGAAACAGGTTTGTTAAGTTTAGCAGAATCTTCAGAAATGGTGCGACAGGTCCTGCGAGGATTTCTTCGGTGGCGTGAGGACAAGTTGTCTGCCGAACTCATTCCTGCAACCATTGATGTCTCAGCACATTGGCACCACCAAAGTTGGTCTCATTATGCTGGTATGCAAAGAAACACAAAGTGAGGTCTGTTACTCATGTTAGTTGTCAAAAGTGTCATGGACATATCCAACTTGCCATAAGTTTAGCAACAGACACATAGCAACTGAGAGTTCGCCGATAAACCTGGTACACAAAGACCTTTTACTGTAAATACATAATTAATATGCATGACTTTATAAGCAGGCTATATAATAATTACCAAATAAATGATAAGACATTTCCAGAAATTGCATCACAGAGTATACTAAACTTAACGCTGATCTTATTGAGAAATAAAGCCTTTAAAACCGCTGTTAGTTCATGTAATCATCTAGGTTTGTTGAAATACTAGAACTGACACAACCCAAGTAACGTTACTTTAGCTAAAAAAAGAAGCAAAATCAACCGTATAAAAATCGTAATATGGCAGATACGACGATATACGCATAAAATGCAACATAAAAGAAAGTATCTACAGCACAGCGCTGTGTATTGACGTTAGCATTAGCAGCTCCATGGAAAACCAATGTAACACGATCAGCCAGCGTATGTCATAGTATCCTAAAAATCTGCAGGCGCAGGTTCATTTGCTACAAAATTTACTTTCAAAATAGTCAAATCAAGAAATTGTAATATAAATGTATGCGCTCATATGGGAGATTTGTATCAAAGCACTTACTTGTTAGATTTTCAGCTGTTTACGAAGCGCTTGGTCGTGATCACGTGATCAGGGTTACGTTTGAATTAGGAAGTCGGTTTGAGCCATAGATGGTTTGAACAGTCAAAAGTGTGTTTCTGAGTGTTTTCATGTATTCAAGTTGAAAATATATTAATAATTATTTAAACAATATAGGAACAATTGCATTCATTATTCAATTCACCTCATTTTAATAAAATAAAATAATCAAAATTAAATAATAATTCTAATAAATAATGCATTTAATTTTGAATTACATATTCAATTAAATAATTAATTTAAAATTATTTGATAATTATTTTATTTTATATAAAAGTAATATATAAAGACATAAATAAAAACAAACAAAACAACTAACAAAAATACATTCAACTTAAAACAGAAATATAAATATTTTTACTGTTATGTCCTGATAATAGGAATTAATTTTAAAAATATGAAGAAAAAACAAATTTAATCAGTCATATTTCCATGTCCTCCCAACTTTATTCACACAACAACAATATTATTATTATTTTTACATTATTAATTTCAATTTACCACACACATATCTCAGAAGGTCTCGTTTTAAAGGACATTGTGTCAGTAATACTTTAAAGCACTTTCCATATATGTATAAGCTAAGGAGCTATATTTAGTCGAAATAGGTTCTCTGTGGCAGTTTTCTTCAGTTGTTTTGGAAGTCTTCGGTTCCTCGCCCATTAACCTTGCAGTTCTCTCTGCAAAATGGATAAAGAAATAAATGAAAGAGTGCACTGTAAAATAAACGTCTTGTGTCGGTTGGATTATAATCACTCACATTTGCTTTACAAGGTAAGTTGTTTTGTGTTCACAGGCTTTCCTCTGACTCTCTGCTGCCATCTGCTGACTGTTAGCGGCATCCCGTAAAGCCTCACACGAATCCAAATGATGCGATTCACTGGTCAGATTCACCCACAGTGTCTCAATAAGAGCTGCGCGAAGCAAAACAACAAACACGTTTTCATACATTTATTAGGCCTACCTGTTCTATACTGAGGTGAAATATTGCAATTTAAGCGTATATCGCCATGATCAACATTATAAGGAAACTTTAGTTCATGCATATAATGTAGGCCTAAATGTTATCAGCGTTATATGTAAGGGTTAATGCCCGACGAGGTGTCCACATTATCAGGTATTAATGGACGACGGCGAGGCGTGCCGTGAACCGTCCGAAGCGCAGCGGAGTCCATTAATACCTGATAATGGACACCTTAATGGACGGCATTAACCCGCTTATACCATGGTCACTTGCCAAATAACACATTTTTAAAACATTAGTTTATATTTTAATTGGTTTTACAATCGAAATCTAAACTTACAAGTTACAAACAATAACTTGGTTTCCTTGGTTACGCCTGACGGTTTATTTAGGTGTACATTATCAGACCATGGCATAAAAATATATAATATATCAATCTTGTGTGTGTGTGTGTGTCTGGAAAGTGTCTGGAAGGCGCACTTAGAATAGCCAATTTCATAGCCTACTCCTTATCTCAAAACATAATTATGCTCTCATGTAAAAACATGCAGACGTCTTTGGCTGCTCCAACTTTATCATTTTGAGAAATATTCCCATATTAGGTTCTCCTACCCTCTTGTTGAGCCAGCTCTGAAAAAAGTCTTGCATGTTCACTGTGGAGCCTGAGTCTTTGATTTTCCAAAGCTGTTACATTTTCCTTTAGGATCATCTAAAATAGAAACAAAAAATCCAATAATAATCAGTAGGCCTATTACCATCTTTAAAAAAAAAACAGTTAAATTAATCATTGGGACACTTAATCAGTTCTTATTTTATGGCATCAGCACATACATTTTAAAACACATTTATCACTTTTTGATACTCACTTGCAGTTGCAGAGTCTCGGTTAGAGATGCGTTGGTTTCCCTCTGGCTCTCTAGAATACTTTCCAGCTCTTCTTGCAGTCTGGTCTGGTTTTTAGAGCTCAGTTGCAGTTCAGATTTCAAGACACCTTGCTCTTTTTCCTTCATCACTTTAGCTCCCTCCATCTTTTCAATTAAGGCCCGATGTGCTACTCTGCATTGTGCAAGGCTAGCCAAGGGAGGCCAGGTGGTCCAAACCACAATGACAATCAGAGAGACCATGGACCACAACGCGAGGAGAGCCGTGATCCAGTTACAGGTGTTCTGGGCCAAGTTGGATCTGGCCATCCTGAGAAAGATGATGTAGTAGGACACAGACTACACTGGCCTTCTTTTGTCTGGCGTCGCAGCGAGGAAAGTTTATGTGAAATCAGGGTTGAACCAGCTGCGTTTTGTTCACTGAGGCTGGGCTGCGAGTCTAGAGCTCTGGATGTGAGTGGAAGCTACGTCAGCATATCTACATTGTTATTTTAAGGACCTTATCAGTGCTCTGAGGAATAATTACACATCACTGTTTTAAAAAAACATCCATTATTTCCCTGGAGACATTTCTTCCATGTGCTCATGGCATTGTGGTTCTTAAATCACCGTAAAGCCCCATAATGCCTTAATCAGTATGAGATGAATATGGTGGGATGGACTGACAAAAATGCACCAAAGAGGACAGTTCACCCAAAAATGAACATTCTGTCAGCATTTCCTCACTCATGTCATGTCGTTTCAAACCTGTATGACTTTCTTTCTCCTGTCAAACAAAAAACAATTTGAAAATATTTTTTGGACCCCACTGACTTTCTTTTTTTTTTTTTGACAAAACAGTCAAAACGTTCTTTAAATATAATATTCTTTAAATAAATAACATTCTTCAAAAAGTTTCAAAGCCTTCAAACCACATTTTCACCCATTTACAGCAAAAAGACATTCATGTTTAAAATGACATGAGCAAACAATTACATTATATTTTCATTTTTGGTTGAATTATCCCCATTAAATTAACTTGACGTAATAAATTAATAAAAAAATAAGAAAAACTTAAAAAAAGCACATGTTGATGCCAGAGCCAAAGAAAGACATGCACTGCTGATTTATGTCAACACATATCATGGGAAGTTAAGGGTTCTCAGAATATTCTGCCCTGTGGTTTGAAATTTCAAAGTAAACAGTGGCATCTACAAGACCCCAAAAATCCAAATGTTTATCTGGGTGTTTAACAAAACATGATTATCTTACAATGGAGATGGAAAAACCCTGTTTAGTTAAAACTCTGGAACTTTCAACATCTCTAGACATGTTGAAAATGAAGTTAAAGCGTATATGACAAATACTCAGATTTATAAAACATTACACTTGACCTCCCAGTGCACTCCTCAGCCCACACACACACCTAATAAAGACACCGTGACTGTATTTGTCTTCAATTTGTTTATTTGAATGGACTTTTCTGATATATATATAAATTTGTCGTAAATAAAACAACATAAAAATGGGCACAGTACTGTAATCAAACAGATAAGATTATTGCTATGACTTAACTACAAATGGCCACAACCATTTCCTGTAAGAGATAATGATGCTCATTTGCATATGGAATGTCATACAAAAAAACAGAATGTTTGAAGTGTTTTATGCAAAAGAAAATTGTTAACGGGATAGTTCACCCAAAAATAAAAACTTCCGTCATCATTTACTCATTTACCGTCTAAAACAATTGTGACTTTCATTATATGGACAAAAAATAAACACCAAGACTATATTTTGTGTTCCACAGAAGAAAGAAACACAGGTTTGGTAAATAAATGATTTTTCCTTTTTGAGTGAACCATCCTATTAATTCATATTTATAGATAAGCAGCTTACCAAGTTGATATACATGTACAGCTCATTAAAGACAGCATTTAGGACTTTTATATGTTTAGAAGTCATTCCATTTGTCTCATATCATAAAATTAGAATTTGATTTGCATAGGAAAAGCGGACATGCAGCACAACAAAAGCAACTGCAAAAGCAAAAGCGATTATTCAATTCCTCATAGAGGACTGTGTAGTGCATTACTCCCAATGTACATTAAAATGCTTTGAGTGCTGTAACTGATACTCAAGTCGTAAATAAACTTTTTTTAATTGACCGATCCAGCATGTAGATTTGTGAGGTGGCGAGTGAAAACGCTAAATGTTTGCTTTAGCCGCAACAGACCGGCGTCACATAAGAATACTGCGATGCACAGGCCATTCTTAAAGCATGCACACCCTCACTTAGCCTTTAATGTAAAATAAATTTTTATTTAACTTTTATTCTAAGAGTAACATGAACCCTACAGGCTTACATGAAGCTTATTGCAAAGTTTAATGCTCTATATCTGCCCTGCACATACCAAGCAAAGACATTAAATAGATGTTGCGTTCTGAAAGCAAACAGAGCAGCTCAAGCCATGCTGTTGCTGTGTGTGTCATTTTCAGCTGAAATCGAGCGCACCAGCTCCTCCACCCAGCGCACCTCAGAGACCATCTGCTCAGCTAGCACTTCATAGCGGTTCTCCAACCGACCAAACTTGCGTTTGAGCGCATTGGCCGACAGCATGGCGGCTCGGGTCTCCTCCTGGCTCTGTCTGCGCAGGGCTTGTGCTTTCTGCAGCTCCTGTTTGATCTGACTGAGATCTGCAGCGATGCTTTCGTTCTCCTCCTTGTACCAGCTTTCCTTCTCCTCATAGATGGAGAGCAGAGCGGCCACATCCTCCCCGCAGGAGCGCTGGTTCTTCTCCAGCTCTCGTAGGCCATCCTCAGCCGCGGCTATCTCCTCCATGACCTGCGAGAAGCGCTCGAAATTGATGTAGGTGTTGTTAGGAGGCATGCTGGAGTGGGATTTGATAGTGTACTCCTTCAGACGGGTGGTCTTCAGACGCCTGCGCTCCGGCTTGCGCTCGCTCTCTTCAGGTCGAACGTTACGCCTCTTAATCACCTGTAGGGGACGATGGGATGAGAGCTAGTCAAGCAAAGAACAAATGGTGACAACTCAAAAGTGAGGGAAAGAGAAACATTCGAACCTTGATCCAGGGGTGCTGGAGACTGTCCTCGATTGTCATTCGCTTCCTGAATGTTAAAAGCAAATATTGAATTAAGTATTAATAAACAGTTGAATTATTAAACAATGAAACTTATACCAGTGTTATTTTAGTATTATTCATAGAATTTACTAACATTTTGAATGAGCATTTTCAGTTTTCATTTTAATTTTGTTATATGATTGTTATAAAATATGAATGTGCTTTTGTCATTATTAATTTTCCAATGATCTTAATTTATTTACTTTTAGTAATTTTAATGAATAAACTTTCTATCTTTTATTTATATTTTATTCTATAATTTCTAATAGTTTTAGTAATAACACTGGATTATACTAACTTAGGATCCTTGACCAGCAGTCGGCGAATGAAGTCCTTGGCGAGCTCACTTGTGTTGCTGAAGTACTCTTCATCAAAGTCATAGTTGACAGCTGAAATGTTTGTAAGTGTTTCTTGTTTGGTCTCGCCAAGAAACGGAGAAGCACCACTCAAGCTAAAGAGCATTAATAATGCATTAATATTTGTTAAGCAAAGTAAAATGGTATCACCTGGGTGTGAAAAAGCATGAAATCAATGCAGCCAAACAAGCCATATCCGTGATGATTACTTACAGTATATATGTGATAACTCCAATGCTCCTGCAGCAAAGAAAATCACAAGAAAACCAATTAATTTCAGGCAAAAATTAGCAAGTGAATATTATGCATTCACAATATTTTATATCCATTATTAGCTACGTTTCCATCCAAAGTTGCAAATTTAACAAAATTGGAATATCTATAAAACATTTGCAAATAAAGCCCCAAGAGAACAAAATCATCCATTCCTGGTAAATTGCCGCAAATTTATGTGATAAAATGGAAGTTGCTGCAATCAGGGAAGCCACTGTCTCTCTTTTATCCTACATCATAAATGTCTTGTGCCTCAGAACACACAGACGAAATGCAATAAATGCTGTCATGTTATCGTTACCGAAGCATTTTGAAGACAGAATTTGAAATTTCATTTCAGAATAACTAAAACAACATTGAGATGCTGTGCAATGAAACTGATTTGCTGGTTAGTCCAGCTATCCAATCACATCCTTTGTTGTCATGTTAGTTTAGCAAAGTCACGTTAGTTTTTTTGTTGCGCATTTATACAGTAAATGTGTTTCTATTGTAGTTTATGCGCATGCCACCTAATCAGATAAAAAAATTACCTGACTCACTTGAGCACATATATGTTTTTTTAATGAACATTTTTTAGAATTTATAAGCATCTTGCTGTTTCCATCCAGTGTTTTTTTATGCGATAACATGGCTATTGAAGTTTATGACTCACCACATGTCTGCCTCCAGGCCAAGGGGCTCATAATTTACAATTTCTGGTGCTACAAATGACAAAAGATACGACAAATTAAAATAGGATTCCTAATACACTTATAATAAGTAAGATATAATTCAATGTTATAATAAACTTAGGTTCCCACCAACAAACTCAGGAGTTCCGAAGATGTTTTTAAATTCGTTTCCATCCTTAATCTGATGTGCAATTCCAAAATCTATCAATTTGATTCTGGGGTTCGGCACGTTTTTATCCAGCAGCATTATGTTTTCAGGCTGAAAACAAAGTGCATTCAAGACTTTTGTAGTAAATGTTTCCATGTTAATGAGACACATTTCACCCTTATTTGAAAATTAAAATTTGAAAAAAAACATTTTGATTGATCCAGCATCTACATTAATCAATAGCAAATCTTAAAACATACTAGTGCTCACCTTCAAGTCAAAGTGTGCTATGCGTTTAGAGTGTAGGTAGTAGACTCCATCCAGGATCTGCTTGAGGAACTGCGTGGCCTCCTCCTCGGTCAGCGACTCCTTCTCAGCCAGGAAGTCAAACAGCTCCCCTCCAGACACCAGCTCCAGGATCAGGATCACGTCAGTCTTGTTCTCAAAGATGTCGTGGAGGGTAATAATGTTGCTGTGCTGAATCTCTCGGAGGATGTTCACCTCTCGCTCGATCTCCTCTCGGCTCACGCCCCGTCGACTGGATGATAGCCGTCTCTTCTTGATAAACTTGGCGGCATATTCTGTTCCGGAGCTCTTTTCTTTACATTTACGCACAATGGCAAACTGTCCACTATGAAACGTGTTACAACGGCACACAGATAAAAAAGAAAGGAAAAGAGGAAACAGTGATCATGATGATGTTTTTATAATTTTAATAGTATAGGAAATAAGGACATATTTTGCATATAGATGATATGTATTTGAAATGTCTGCAAAAAAAGCACTACACTGAACGAAAGTTCATACAGTTGTAATCGAAATTATTCAACTCCCACTGCAAATCAGGTTTATTGACAATTTACAGAGTTTTAGCGGTTCGCAGTGAACAAATCAAACAAAAGTTAGTAATTAAAATAACTCAACACAATAAATGTTTCAAGTGGTTTCCCCAAATTAAATGAAGATGCAACTTTTAATGACTTCTGCAATAATTCAAAATTATTAACCCCGCGAATGAAATCCCTCACAAATCTGCAAAACAGGTGTTGTCTTAAGCACATCTTATGCAACTAATCAAGGGCTTCATTAGTTGCACCAGGTGTGCTGGAACTAGAACACATGAAATATCTGAACTGGCTCGGTTTGTTGAGTGTCACATTTGACTGCATGTTATAAATATGGCTAAGTCAAATGATTGGTCCAGAAAGTTAAGAGAAGATATCATCGCCCTTCACAAACAAGGAACAGGATACAAAAAGATAGCGAAGGCACTAAATGTTCCTAGAGACACCGTTGGAAGCATAGTTTGCAAGTTCAAAGTTAAAGGAACAGTGGTTACACTACCTGGACGGGGCAGAAAAAGGAAGCAATCAACGGCTGCAACCAGATTTCTACAGTGGCCATAAGTCACCTGACTTGAACCCCATAGAAAATCTCTGGTGGGATTTGAAGAAGGCGGTTGCACAAACCCAAGAATATTACTGAACTGGAGGCCATTGTTCATGGTCAAGATTCCTCAGAAACGCTGCCATAAGCTGGTGTCTGGTTATACATCTTGTTTGCAGCTGTACTAAGTACAAGCGGTACAAGTACTAAAGATGCATGCTATGAAGGGGTTGAATAATTTTGAGACTGCAGAAGTCATTATAAGTTGCATTTTCAGTTGAATTTGGGGAAACTACTTGAAACATTTGTTGTGTTGAGCTGTTTCAACTACTTTTGTTTGATTTGTTAATTGCAAACAGCTGAAAGACGTTAAATTTTGCCAATAAAACCTGATTTGCAATGAGGGTTGAATAATTTATATTACAACTGTACATTCCACAAAACCAAACTGTAGTAAATTTCTAAAGGTGTAAGAGTAACTCCTTTAGTTAAATGGTACAAATGCTGCATAATGCAACCAATGAGAACTATAAAAGTCTGATAAAATGTTGTGTGGTTAAAGTACTCCTCTGACAGCTCTTCTCTGGCCCATCTGTAGTCTCATTTGCACTACAGCTGCGCTCAGGCTCAGAGAGCGAGCATATTCATTGTAAAGCAGTGATGTCATGCTGCAGCAGCACAGAACAGAAACCTTCACGTCCATATATAGGAAGAAAGGCAGGACTTGATTCAGTGTTTGCAGATGATTAAGTCACTGTGCTGGGGATTTTTAAATTGCAGGACTCTCAAGAGACGTTTGTTTTTATACTGCACTGATAAGCACAAACACTACGTTGCCTTTGCAACTCAATGCCAAACATTATGATGTATTCATTTTACCATATATATCATCTCTTTCATAATTATAGTGCTTAATCAGACATTAAGATCTTAGGCTACTTTTAACCTCAATCTTTTTTTATCCACTATGTGTGAGACCAGGTTAAACTAGTTTTACAGAGTTTTAAGAAGAAAAATGACATTTCTTACCTTCCTAACTCCTCTCCCATTTCATAGCACAGCTCCACATCCTCCTGCCTGAAGCCAGCCATGATTTGCTGACTTCAAATTAATCAATCTGTTAGAAAATGACCGGAAATAGTGCTTGTTAGGACTAGTTTAGTTGCATGGATTTGACTTCATCAGACCACTTTATTGACAATGACTATAAATGGTTTGTAACTGTTCAGAAGAGTGCACATGCTTTGATATTATTTCACAGGATGCTGGATTTTAAACTGACATGGGAATGAGAATTTCCATGTGCAGAGTGTGGACAATCTAGTCCTACTTACGTCATTACCTACAGTCATACACTAGGGTTGCCAGGTTTTTTTTATCTTCCTTTTTTTTTCTTTCTTTATCACGGCCCTTTAACAGCGAATATCTCAGCACCGTAGTGCAGTAGCCTACAAACTCGCTCTAAAATTACATCCCCCGTTAAATCAATCTCATCTTTGCTATAAAACATGTTTCAAGGCTTAATGACTTAATTGGTAAAGACAACTACAACAGCCATTTATTTCAGCTCAGAGGTTAGTTTCATAGCCAAAAAAATACATTTTAATGTGGTTAATGCGGTCATAAAACAAATACGAAATAAGTATACGTTATTACGATAATCCACAAAATATCTAATAAAGCACTGATTTAACGTTAGTCCAGTAGCCATCTGGCTAACTTGTAAAAGAAACGACCAGCAAGCTACGTCTACGTTGACACACGAAACACATTACGGAATAAATTAATAAGATTTTCTATATAATATTAAGAATACTACCTAGAACACTATTATACAATAAATAAACGCTGAGAGTTTGTTTGTTACATACCTCAACGTCGTCGCATTCCTCAGCCAATGGGTATTTTCCGGTTGCTGCGCTCTGGAGAGGCGTGGCTTGTTCAGTGACATCATCGAGACTCCACCGCAGGATGATGTCAACTTGTACCTGTTATTAAGAGTCTGCCAGGTGTGTTAACACACTGATATAAGTTAAAAACTACATGTTTGGGCTTGTTTTGCACTGTTCCTTTGTCAGTGTTACCACAACAGACTCATAACACACATAAAAAGGTGTAAATGAATGAATATATATATATATATATATATATATATATATATATATATATATATATATATATATATATCAGTGTTACACAAGAGAGACATCCAAAGCGTTCATATTTAGGACTATGTGATATGCAAGTCTGTCCAGACATAATCATCTGAAGCATTCCAGACGTTAATAATACTGTGTAATTAAACATTAGCTGCAACATCTCATTAGTTTGATGAAAAAGCACGCAAGACTTTTTGCTCTCCTCAGATAAAATGTGTTCTGCAGAGTCTGGCAAGTTCTGCACATTAAATCAGTGATTAGTCTAGTAAGTCAAAATACACACTATTAACCATAATTTCTCTGGAAATTCTCTTTAAATGTATGTATGTATGCAGCAGGATTCGTGTGTAGTGGGAGACCAGCATTAATCTACTTTTTTTCTTTGATCCTTTTGTAAAAATTGTTTTTCATTCATTCATTCATTCATTCATTCATTCATTCATTCATTCAAACATTGTAATATACTTTAAAATATAATAATATGATAAAATATGATAGGCTAATAACGCAAACATGTAGATCATTAAAATAAAATAAAACAACAAAATTAAGTAACAAAAACAAAGGCCGTGCTCAAGTTCAAGGTGGCAGTCCAAACAGTGAATAGCTATTCTATAGACAAGGCACAGTTAATTTCAAGAGTGAACAGAGAAGTGACGTCGATGCATAAGTTTGAAGTTCAATGTTTGAAAATGCTATATCCAGCACAAATGGAAATTTTAGGCAGGGCGAAGTATATTAAGCAATTTCCTTACATGTGGCAGTGGCACATACTTTTTCAATCTGTCAAACAAAAAAAGAACGAATTTGTTATTGAAAAATGTCTATATGTATTATGCAGCCTAGGTTTAAGTCAGTACGCCTACGTACATTAACCGGAGGAAATAATGTTTCCAAGGAATGACAAATTTTGGACTTTATGAAGTGAAGGCGGGACCACAATTTGATTGACTAGAGTGAAAGCCAATAGTCCAATAGTGGACGTTCGGAAGTAGATAAAGGGAGCCAATCGGCAACGTACTGCAAAATGTGGGCGGGGTATGTTTAAACAGCTGATAGTTGAGTCTGCGGAGGGCAGTGCGGATGGGGGAGACGACAACAATATTCAGGCATCATGAGATTTTTGTCAAGTCTTCTTTGGGCAGCTCTTTTGTTCAAACAGGTAAGACGCAAGAAGACACAAAATAACCTGTTTGCTTTTTGGTGGGTTTTTCAACAGGATTGTACCCAGTTTTTAATTTGTTTACCGATGGTTACTGACTAAGTTACATGCTATGTACGATTAGCTTTAGGTGGACGTCAGTAGGGATGTGCTCGTGCATGTTTGGGGCCCGCGCGGCCGAGTCCTCTCGCACTCCTGTTGACATGACACTGTTACCGCGAAACAAATATACAACACTGATCAAACGAGCGATCAAACTGTCATTTGTGCTGGATAAATAATGGCAAACCTTTGTTTTAATGTGGTTATTTATTTTGCAAACAGTGAGACTGTACACTGGAAATGTCAGTAATTTTCCAGAAGACGAACGTAAACATGCTACATCAAAACCCATTTAGTTGGTAAACCGTAAGTTACCTTACCATATACCTTACCAAAATTATATTAAATTAGATGTAAAAAGTATGATTTTTTTTAATGTAGTGTATTATTTTTTTCTTAATAGTTATGCACATTTGAGTATTATGTTCATTCCATTTAATGTTATTAGAATTTTAGTGTCATGTGTAAACGTGATGGTGTATCGTGTTTGTGTGGGTCACAATGAGCTCTGTCTTCATGTAATTATTGTCCAGTTGCTGGAAAAGCTAATTATGATGATCTGTAACTCATCATATAGCCTTTTCTCATACTACCTGTGTTATTATCAGTCCATTTTACAGTAACAAATTCCTGAATAGTGTAATATATTAAGAAACATCTCAGTAACACTAAAGCAAAAGCAACACCATTTCTAAATGTGGTCCTGCAATTTATTTGAAAGTCAAACTTTTTGTAATAAGAATTCATAATTCACTGTGCATTTCGCTTTATGAATGGTTAATGCAAGTTCATGTCACCTCTCATGTCACCCTCAGACTTTTACACATTTCTTTCCTATTGTCAGTTTTTCCTTCAGCAGGGAGGAAAAGCACAAACCCATTAACCAATAACCTGAGCTGTATCCATTCTGATTCACAGGTTTTAGGTGAATATGGCATGGCACATTTCAGCGATCAGGGGAAGAGTGAAGGCAAAGATTACTGCATATTCTTCAACTCTCAGTGGGCTCGACTACCTCAGGACCTCAGTAAAGCAGTTAGTAGCAATTTACATTTTACACACACGCATACACACACAGATTCAGATTGTAATGATTTCATGATAAAAGGCCTCATTCCCAACAGAAACCCCTGCTGTATCTGAAATTGCAGCGTACAATTTATCATCACAGTGCTGGCACTCATTCATCCTTTACTGTTTTTTCAGGCACGCCTGCAGACTTACGATCTCACCACCTCTGTCCTGTGCTCCCCCTCTGATGTACCCGAGGGTGGCTTCCCAAACAGCATCCCAATGGTGATGAGAGGAAATTGCACTTTCTATGAAAAAGTCAGATTGGCCCAGATCAATGGTGCCAAGGGACTACTGATCGTCAGCAAAGATAGACTGGTAAGACTATAACACCATTAATGTCATTAAAACATTTTCACAGGAGTCACACTAAGCTTGTTTGACATGCTTTACAGACTCCACCCTCAGGCAACAAGTCCCAGTATGAGGAGATAGGCATCCCAGTGGCCTTGCTAAGCTATAAAGACATGCTGGACATCAGTAAGGTAATTTTTCATTAGAGCAGGTTGTCTTTGGACTGAAATTGCTCAATCAAAATCACTTCAACACACATCACATTGAAATTACAAAGGCAATAAAAGTTTAAGGCATTCATTTCTCTCTTATTTCTGTTTGTAGACGTTTGGGGAGAAACGGCAGGTGGCCATGTATGCGCCCAATGAACCGGTGGTGGACTACAACATGGTGCTCATCTTTCTGATGGCAGTGGGCACAGTGGCTGTCGGAGGATATTGGGCTGGCAGCAGGGACATTAAAAAGTAAGAATTGTGCCCTTGTAACATTGTGAGCCCTTGAGGCACAGGTTGCAAGATAAATAAGTAATAAAGCTGACAGCCTGCAGAGTTTATTCAACTAAACCCACATATGTGTGCCGACAGACGTTACATGAAGCACAAAAGGGACGACGGTGCCGAGAAACAAGACGAGGAGATCGTTGACGTCACCCCCATCATGATTTGTGTGTTTGTGGTCATGTGCTGTTCTATGCTGGTGCTCTTATATTTCTTCTATGATCAATTGGGTAAATAAATAAGTATTACCGTTTTTCAACAAACTGTGTGTACTTCGCTTGAACTTGATGATTTGATTTATTCCTCTGTATTTCTCTCACAGTGTATATGACTATAGCGACGTTCTGTCTGGCATCTGCCGTCGGTCTGTATAGCTGTCTTTGGCCTTTTGTCCGAAGACTACCATTTGGGAAATGCAGGTCAGAGATGTGCATGAGAAAGACAAGATAAGATTATTTCCTTTTAGCCTTGTATTGAAGGAGATGCTTTGTGTGTTGACAGGATACCTGAGAATAACTTGCCATATTGCCACAAGCGGCCACAGGTGCGCATGCTGGTCCTTTCAGCCTTCTGCATAGGAGTCAGCGTCACTTGGGGAGTTTTCCGCAACGAAGACCAGTAAGAGTAGTGAAAACCACTTTAGGTCTTGAGACTCTTGACACTTTCGGCACTATAACGGATGGTATCTGATGAAAAATCATGTTCCCTAGGTGGGCGTGGATACTTCAGGATGCGTTAGGCATCGCTTTCTGTCTCTACATGCTGAAAACAATCAGGCTGCCTACTTTCAAGGTGAGTTTAAAATGCTGACGATTTCCTTAGCGTGTGGAGGTGATGCAATTCCTATTGATTTTTCTTCTCATTGTAGGCCTGCACTCTGCTGCTGGTCGTGCTGTTCGTGTATGACGTGTTTTTTGTTTTCATAACACCACTCTTAACTGAGGTACAATGCTCTTCTTAGTTTCGTTTTTATAATTTATTCAGAATAGAATTTTTTATTCTTTGGCAACCATTTGTTTATTGTTCCATGCAGAGTGGGGAAAGTATCATGGTCGAGGTGGCGGCTGGTCCCTCTGATTCCTCTACTCATGAAAAGGTAGGATGGTGTTTTTTTTGTGATAAATGTAAATACGTTTTTGTTTTATTTTGTGGTGTCAATTTTAGCATCTTTGTCTTCATTAGCTTCCCATGGTGCTGAAAGTGCCCAGGTTAAATTCGTCTCCTCTGGTCCTGTGTGACCGGCCCTTCTCTCTCCTGGGCTTTGGGGATATCTTGGTACCAGGTAACGTCACTACTGTTGTTGCATCAGCTGCATGATGAACAGATTTTCAGGGTTCATGGAAAGAAAGTGATGATGCACTAAAATGAATTTTTTACCAAAACTGAAATTGAATTGTCATGTAGGCAAAAATTCAGGTCATTGAACTTGGTAAGAAATTAAATGTTTTCAGGTGAGAAATTAAACTAGTTGTGGGAAATTTCTTTGCAGCAAGCCACCTCGCGATATTTTAAGCCAAAATAATTTTACATACTTTATGGTTTCTTTGTTTTTAAGAAAAGTTACTGAAATCAAACTCTGCCTCTACATCCTTCTGTTTTTCTTTTCTTCATTTTAGTCATATTGATAAGGACCATAAAAATGTCCTTTTCATTTTGTTTCCTCAGGTTTGCTTGTAGCGTATTGTCACAGATTTGACATTCTCATGCAGACTTCTCGAATATACTTTCTGGCCTGCACTATTGGTAAGCCATTGACAACCTTTTAAATTCAGATATGTTCAATGTGGTAATACACTGACTGACATGCTGTAGAGCAGTATTTCTACTTTCATGCTTTTGTTTAGTTATTTGGTATCATTGAAAGATTGTGAATGTGATCTCTGTTTGTTTAGGCTACGGCATTGGTCTTCTCATCACATTTGTGGCTCTGGCTCTGATGCAGATGGGTCAGCCTGCCCTCTTATACCTGGTGCCTTGCACGCTTCTCACCAGCCTTGCGGTGGCACTGTGGCGCAAGGAGTTGCCTTTGTTCTGGACAGGAAGTGGATTTGTGGTGAATACCAGTTTGATATGAGTGCCTTCTACGATCGGAAAAGTTCTAGGGTTATGTACAGTTACTAGAATTACAGTTGAGTAAAACCACCCACGTGTTTTTGTTACGCTCTTATTTTGCTCTCTTTTTTTACTGTGGGTGTCTTCTTTTTATTAAAGGAGGGGTTTGGTGTCAACCTGTACCTTAAGATTAAAATGATCATTTCCAATATGTATAATTGTTCTTAAAGGGTTAGTTCACCCAAAAATGAAAATTCTGTCATCAATCACTCACTCAAACGTCGTTCCAAACCCGTAAGACTTCAAATCAGACAAAATGACAAAGGTACAAGAATGTGTACTTAACGGCTATAGTGAGGGAAAGAACTACAATCCCCTGAAGCATTGCAAACAGCATAATCAAATTAAAAATGGATGATTACATATTTAAAAACAACATATTTGAAGTCTAATGCAAAATATGTATATACAGCTCTGGAAAAAATTAAGAGCCACTGCAAAATTATCAGTTTCTCTGGTTTTACTATTTATAGTGGTCCTAACCACTGATCTATATAATATATAATGTGCTGCCGTCGCATCATCCAAGTGGATGCTGCACACTGGTGGTGGTTGAGGAGAGACCCCTGACATGATTGTAAAGTGCTTTGGGTGTACAGTAGTACATATGAAAGCGCTATATAAATGCCTCAGTCATTCATTCATTCATTCATTCATTTAGAGCATTTATTTGCAGAAAATGACAACTGGTCAAAATAACAAAAAAGATGCAGTGTTGTCAGACCACAAATAATGGAAAGAAAACAAGTTCATATTCATTTTTAAACAACACAATACAATTTTTTTTTTTAACTTAGGAAGAGTTCATAAATCAATATTTGGTGGAATAACCCTGATTTTCAATCACAGCTTTCATACGTCTTGGCATGCTCTCTCCACCAGTCTTTCACATTGATGTTGGGTGACTTTATGCCACTCCTGGTGCAAAAGTTCAAGCAGCTCGGCTTTGTTTGATGGCTTTTGACCATGGTTCTTTGTTACGTCTTTGTTCTTTGTCCAGATGTTATAATGGACTACAAGTTTAGTCTTCCGCCACATGCGCTCTGCTTTTCTGCATTGTCTTTTCATATTTTGCCCTGCTGTTGAGTTTCTCCAAGGTGCTTTTTGTCTGCCACTCTTCTTCCTGACTTTCACAGGAGCAATATCATCAATTACACTTTTAACTTTTGAGTTAAAAGAATCAAGGAGAAAATCAAGTGTCAGCAGATATGCTTGGTGTTAAAGATATAGCCTTCATAAATAGTACACTAGTGTTCTCATTTAAGCATCTCTTCTTGACAGACACAGATCTAGCTTCAATGGCAGGGAGAGATCAATATATCAAAGAAAATACAGAAATGATCAGACAGTGCTACATCCTTAATAACAATCGATGAAATGTTTAGACCCTTACTGATAAGTAAACCTAGAGTGTGTCCATGATTGTGTGTGGGTCCATGTACATGCTGAGTCAGATCAAAAGTTTTTAAAATTTCTTTTGCCATATTGGTTTCTGCATTATCTATGTGAATGTTAAAATCTCCAAAAATGGCAAAACAGTCAAACTCTGAGGTAATTGTTGATAACAGTTCTGTAAAGTCCTCAGCAAAGCCTGGAGAGTATTTTGGAGGCCTGTAAATAATAAGTAAAATGCGTGTAGCACCTTTTAACACAATACCCAGATATTCGAAAGACTGGTAATTCCCAAATGATATTTGCTTGCATTGATAGACATCTTTAAAAAGAGCAGCTAAACCCCTACCTCTCCTAACAGCTCTGCAGACACTCATAAAAGTAAAGTTAGGAGGGGCTGCTTCATTGAGGATTGTTGCACTGCAGCTGTCTTCTAGTTTCATTTAGAAACATAAAATCTAGGTTGTTTGTGGTTAAGTCGTTGACTAGAAGTGATTTTAGTTTTGGTGTGTGTAAGGCCCGCTATATTGGTCCAATTGCCGGTTCGCCAATACACGGGGAAGGTATCACGTGTTACTGTCCTTTTCTCATACAAAGTATTGGTTGGTTAAATTTGTAATATATTAATCATATATTACTCGTTTATTTCATCTGACTCCATAAATGAAAGGTTTTAATAATATCTGTGCCTCACTAAAAGTGAGCTAATGTTTGACTATTCCGTTTAACTCTTCAATGAAAATAATGTCAAAGTCAGTTAGAATAATCAAATGTAACAATTTATTATGTCAGGTAAATGTATCATGCCAATTTCATAATCAATTCAAAGATAATCGATACAAAACATCAAATGCTCTGGAATAGAGAGAAGATGCAAACCCAACTTTAAAGTCGGCATGAAACGGAAGTTGAGATTGTAATTTTTTTCTTGTTGTGACGTATATCCGAGTGAAATGGCTTCTGAAATTAGAAAAAAATGTAGGGCGGGGCTTGATTTCGTCCTTCGGGAATTGATTGGATCATTGGAGGTTGGGCGTTGCAAACAAAATGGAGGCAGATTTGAATGCCAGTTTACATTCAGTTGTGGAGGATTTCTCTCCACTGGACTCCCCACCGTTACCCTCCCATGAAGGATTTTTTATTTTATTTTATTATTCCCGCGAACCAAGATAAGTCAAGTTATCAGCCTTATTAGACATTCTCTGTTATCAGTCAAGTTCACCCTTGAGAGCATCTCGATAGCCGCACCCTCATCAGCTCTGGCCGCACCCTTTCGCCATGGCACGTGACCGAAAGAGAAGAGAGGTCGTTTCGAGGGGGGAGGGAAGGTTTAATGTATTTGATTAAAGATTATAAGGGTACATGAATTTTAAAAAAATAATGAAGTGCACAGATAAATCATTTATAATAAACACTACAATATTACATATAAAAAGAAGATTTGTCAAATTTGATTTCATGCCGACTTTAAGAAATACGTGAGGCTGAGAGATCTCACTCCCAGCCTCACGGGCCGATCTGAAGTGCAGAAAAGGCCCCGAACTCTCTGCTGCATCTCCTTATATACACAAACCTTTCACAAGGAAACATGTACTAACAAAAGAAATTTGCATGCAGTGGTCGCACCTTCATGGGTGTGACCATTTGCTTGAGAGACCACCTTCCTTTGTAAGTCAGTTATCCATAAACTCTTAAAAACCTTATTACCTTTTGTTTTACTTATTTGGAAAGAGACATTTGTACCAGTCGCTCTGTGACATTTTAAATGATACCAAACATGAAAACACTCTGTGATAATCATTCACATTAAACTATACATTTTCTTGGGTGAATTCAGGTGATCATCTGAGAGAGAGAGGGGGTGAGGGGAGAGGGAAAGAAATGTAGATGAAGATGATTCGTAGGTGAGACTTTCGTCTCGATGGTGCATGAGGGCTAGTTCAAATGGTAATTTCCAGAGAGGTCCTTTGTCCTCTCAGGGTCTGTGTGCTCCCCACTCCAGACTGTCCGGCATTTCTCAATTCTTACATGTGTAATATGCACCAGATTAGTTGGGTTTGCTGTATGGCTTTTGAAAGCCTTAGACTTTCTATCATGTAATAGAACATCAATAGAGAAAGATACAGGCACACTGGGTTCCCGCTTGTTCTGTAAACATTTGAGAAAGTTACTGTTATCGTAGCGGGGACCCGACACATATCACTGAGAGCTGGTATCAGTTGTTTTTGGTTCACCTCGAGCAGATGGAGGAGGGTGTGGGCCCTGGCATCGTGGCAGAGGCCGAAGAGCTCTCACAGGAGGAGGGGGAGGGCGAGCTGGGCCCGCAGGCTTTGGTGGTTGCGGGGCCTGATGTTGTTTGGTTGATATCTGGGGGCTCGCAGCAAAAGAGTGGTATAGTTTGGTTCCAGCATACACCAGTTCTTCCATTTTCTCTGAGAAGCACAGAAGTGGAGATGCTGGAGAGAGGGATAGCGTGTCTGGTGAGAGGGGCTGTTGCTCTGGTGTTATCGGTGGCTGTAATATGCTGTCCTGGCTGTTTTCCAGGAAGTCGTCCTTGGGTGCTGAATCTTGGAGCAGTTCTAATATGTCACAGTCTGTCTGTGGTGAGATCTGTGGGCAGGGCTCAGCTGAGATTGTGTCCGTGAGAAGAGGTTGTTGTGGCTGCATGGTGTTATCATTGCCCTTGTGTGATTTGTCAACCGCATGTCCATTCAGGTGGACTTCACAAAGACAAATCTGCCCGATTCCAGCCCCGGTGAAGCACCCCCAGATCACCACCGATCCTCCACCAAATTTCACAGTGGGTGCGAGACAATGTGGCTTGTAGGCCTCTCCAGGTCTCCTTCTAACCATTAGACGACCAGGTGTTGGACAAAGCAGAAAATTGGACTCATCAGAGTAGGTGACCTTACTCCAGTCCTCTACAGTCCAAACCTCAGCCTGGCTCTTCTTTGCTTCTCCTTGATGAAGGGTTTTTTTTCTAGCTTTGCACGACTTCAGCCCTGCCCCCAGGAGCCTGTTTCCAACCGTCCTCGCCGTGCACTTCACCCCAGCTGCTGTTTACCATTCTTTTTGTAGGTCACTTGATGTCATCCTACGGTTGTTGAGTGACATTCGAATGAGTTGGCGGCCATCCCGGTCAGTGGAGAGTTGTTTTCGCCCTCTGCCGGTCTATAGCTTTGTTGTCCCCAATGTCTGCTGCTTGAAATCTTTGACATTTTATGGATGGAAGCAACCGGACGCTCACTGTATCCCTCTGCCAGTAAAGCCAGAATCAAACCCTTCTTTTCCTCATTCAAAACTTTCCATCAACTCTTTTGATTATATTTAACTCTTTTCTGAACTCTTCCTAAGTTAAAACATTAGTATTGTGTTGTTTAAAAATTAATATGAACTTATTTTCTTTCCATTATTCGAGGTCTGACAACACTGCATCTTTTTTGTTATTTTGACCAGTTGTTGTTTTCTGCAAATAACTTATGACAATATTCTTATTTGGAATTTGGGAGAAATGTTGTCAGTAGTTTACAGAATAAAACAAAAATGTTAATTTTACCCAAACACATACCTATAAATAGTAAAATGGGTATAAAGAAACATTTAAGTATTTTGAGAGCTTAGAAAGATCGACTCGATTACATCATTCACAGTGCTTCATGGGAGTTGGCGGAGCTAAAGAGCTATTTTGGCACGTCGCTTTTTTCAACTCACTGATTGGTGTCATTTTCTGTACAGCATCATGGGTAATGTAGTTTTTACTCATCATATAAAGCAATACTGTCTCTTCAGAAGACTTGAATTAAACCGATCAATTAATATCGATTTCTTTTACAATCTTTTTTTTGAATGTTTTGAAGCATCAAAATTTTGGGTGAATAGACTTTCAATGGGACAGAAATGTAGATATCTTCATTTGTGTTCCGAAGTCTCACAGGTTTGGAACGACATGAGAGAGGAATTGAATTGAATTGAATAGAATTTTTGGATGAATCAATCCGTGATCACACAATCATCCATTCACATTCTTTGATTTCACAGGCATTTGTTTAAAGATGCTTAGAAACGTCTGTGGCGTAGATCCCAGAGATCCTAAACTCTACCTTCTGTATAAAAGATTTTACAGGGATTTTGAAGGCTTTAGACAAATGCCTGTTAGACTGAATTTATTAAATCCAAATTTAGTTTCGCTCTAAACCACAGTAACAGGAAATGCTGTGCTACAGACTGATATACACAAGTTTAAACCACTGTTTAACTGTCACTATGGGTTGATAAACACCAGATCTCTCCTTTTAGGTCTGGTAAGAGATCTGTGTGCCGGAAGAGGGCTTATGTTAAATTTCCTCAGCTCTTTAGCTAACAGTGCTTATGCTTTTAATCTAATAATCGGCCTGGAGATTGGTTGGTCTTGAGTTGATCTATGGTGATTTTCTGTATGATGTAGAGAAGAATCTGATCCTTGTCAGGAGTGTTTGCTCCTTCACTAAAGCCCTATTCGGATGGTAATAGTTTCTTATGGGTTAATAATTCTTATGGGTCCTTCGAACAAGTAAATCCGTCATTCACTTGTCCAAGTAAAACAATTGCTTGTCCAGTGTTGTAAATATAATTTATTCTGAAGTAATATTCTCATCAGTGTTCAGTCAGCTTTGACATATTTAAATCTGCATATTTATGATATTTTGCATATTGATGCATATTTTAACCTTTTATAAAGAGCTTTTTTCCCTAACAGTTTTAAATATATGCTTCATATATACCACGTGAGCAGTGCGATCGTGGGCTCGTAGGATGACAAAACTCGCTACTCCACAGTCAATAAATCGCCATGAGTTTTATCTCTGAGGTGCCATGCAAATGTATTTTTAACGACGTCCACACGAGAAACGATTACCATCCGAATAGGGCTTTAGTCATAGATCAGAAACCATTTTCTCATTCTTACTTCTCAGCGAAGTGATTCTTTAACATTATTCTTCTGCTTTAAATTCCAGTAAGTCAAGTAAGTGTCTTATTCTCACCAAGGCTGCATTTATTTGATCAAAAACACAGGAAACCTTACAATTTTTTTTCTATTTTAATATATTTTAACATGTAATTTATTCCTGTGATGACAAAGCTGAATTTTCAGCATTTCTCCAGTCTTCAGTGTCACATGATCCTTCAGAAATCATTCTAATATGCTGATTTGCTGCTCAAGAAACATTTCTTATTATTATCAATATTGAAAAAGTTGTGCTGTTTCATATATTTGTGGAAATATTTGATGAATAGAAAAGTTAATCATTTATTTGAAATAGAAATCTTTTAACGTTATAAATGTCGTGCCTTTGATGAATTTCTTTGGAAAAAAAAATCTTACTGACCTCAAACTTTTATGAAATGTACATATATAAATTATTTATGAATCAAAATTAAAGTTTTACTTTTCTGTCTCTCTCTTATCTCTTCCTCAGCCTCCTCCAATTGTGATGGAACAAATCAACTGTACTCAAACCCCAGGACCGTCCACAGATGAACCCCAGTCCAATCCGGAGCCGCCAGACTCTGAAACGACCAATCAGAGTGAGGACCCTCCTCCACCAGCCCACGTGGAAGTTCCGCATCTTACAGATGCATCGACTTAATAAAAACAAAAGACTGGAAGGATGCTAATTTCTTTTTCATTTTTTGAAGTCAGTTATATATCTGACCATATATGTAATATAGACTTGAGCAGTATGAATCTCAGTGCACTTGTTTTAAGCGTTTGAAATAATAGTCTGTTTAAACCTAAAACACGAGGAGGAGACACACCACCTGCTGTGCTTCATCCAACTTGTTTCAAGTTTTACGTTTGATGGTATTAGGAGAGCGTCGAAGGGACAGCTTTAATCTTCTTCACAAGGATTTCAACTCTGTGTTCATTTTGTTCTCTCT
Organism: Scardinius erythrophthalmus; assembly: GCF_964197995.2. Taxonomy (NCBI): domain Eukaryota; kingdom Metazoa; phylum Chordata; class Actinopteri; order Cypriniformes; family Leuciscidae; genus Scardinius; species Scardinius erythrophthalmus. The sequence continues at coordinate 13,561,993 of NC_138229.1, read as the reverse complement.
CTTCTTTTTGTTTGTAAATAGACTGTAAAAACACTATTTCAGTAAATGAAACAAAGTGCAGCTAGACATTTTAAAACAAATGTCCAGAAAATTCAAGACCGCTTACAAAAAAAAACAAAAAAAAATTCTATTTGGCTTCCAGTTGATAATGCATTAGTGACGGGTTCTTGTCACAACAGCATCACATCCTTTAAAATACGGTGCTAATAAGGACCGAATGAGCCAAAGGCTTCGGGAATAATGATTTATTAGTTTCATCCCTAGTTCTGAGATGCGAATGCTGTGGATTGAGATTGTTAATAGTTTATATTACGCTATGCTGTATAATTAAGAGCAGTACTGTTATACATGGCCACATTATTGAACAAAAACATCCTTATTGGTTTGGAATGTGACTTCGACTTTAGTTGCATTGATATAGATCATATTCATATGCTCATGGCTTATTTAAAAGTATTGTATTTAGAATTTGCTGTTTACTTGATGGAAGGGATATGAGGTCTTTAAATAAAAACTGAAGTGCATTTTTAAAGGATACTTTCCTGCCCATCTGTTGAGTGACAGTCCTTCTGTTTTATAGTAGGAATTTTGTATTCATGGTACTTTTTTTTAAAAGTTGTTTTTCCAGTGTAAAGCACTGATATGTATTTGTGTATGATTTAACAATCTGAAGTTACATGGAGTTTATTTAAGAAGTTTATGTTGTGCTGTTGTCTCATTGAAATCTTTTTGACTTGGGTACACCATGATCACGTGGAATAACTGGGACAAGTTGTAATCAAGTTCTGTCCATTTATTAATACTCCTGCAGTATTGATAAATCAACAGATCAACATATGCTGTAAAAGTCTGATTTTGAAAAGTTGTTGAAGAGTGCATACATTAAAGGAATAATGCATTGTGTTATAAACTGTGTATTGTGGTGTTTTAATGTGACAGCACTTGCAAAATACTAAGTATGATTACTGGCAAGAACGTGTTGTAAAATACTATTCATGAGCTCTTGGGCATTTTCCACCCACATCAAAAAGTGTTTGGTAAAGTGTAATAGTATAATTGTGTCTTACTCTCACCAGGTTCACTGGACTCGCTATGAATTCCAACTCCAGGCTAATGTTGAACTCTATGACCAAGCTGGAGGAAAAAAGCATTTTTGTCTCTGAAACTATTGTGCATGAAATGAGCCACACTGAGCTAAAGGCCAAATTGCGTAATGAACACGCACAAAAAAACAAAAAAAAACAAGGCACTTCATGTCAAAGGTTGTCAAGCCCTGGGCAAAAGAGCTTTATTTTTCTTTTTTTAAAGTTAATTGAACAAATTTAAGACTAAAATGATGAAATTTCATTCATAAATGGTCATGGTGCTCTTTTCATAAAATGCAAGCGTACAGTGACCAAGGTCCTTTTCAGGCCACCATTTTCTAGGACATTTCCAAGACAATTTACAGTATGAACCCAATACAATGCATAGCCTATAATACTCTAATATTGTGGTTATTGGATGTTCTGCTGAAATGCTATTATTTTAACATATATGGGATCTAATGCTTTTTGTATACTTTTTGAAGAGGAGACATGATTTCCATCACAAATAAAATATGTTTTATAATTTTTAATTTGTTCCCCAAACACTAGGAATCCCATCAGTCCGTGCTGCTGTCTCTGGTAGATTACTTCTTACCTTACATGTTCATTTGACTAAACACAGCTTTGTCTAAATCGTAACATTCAAATCTGCACTATACACTATATATTTATGCACTATGTCTCAACCGTGTAGTGTGTGAACTTTATCAGGTTTTGTCAGAATAATAAAGTTCATACACTACACGGTTGAGTACATAGTGCATAAATACATAGTGTATAGTCATTTCGGACACAACTATTTAATAATTCATTCAAACTGATTTTTTTTATAGGACATGAAGTGAGTGAATTTAGCGTCGCTGACGGCCCCTAGTTTTTCTTTTGAATAACAAACAATGTGAAGTAAAACCGAGCACACAGGTTTTATGTTTGTTAATTTCACTGAGCAAATCTCTAGCACTTAAAAGTGCAACAGTTTCTCAAAAAAAGCTGTATTTGCTCTGCACTATTTACAAATGTATGGTTTCTAATGAAGAAAGTCTGTATTTTCTCAAAATAAAATCAACAGAATTGTGCCATGATCTAGTTATGTACAGCATAAATGAATGAGACAAAACTGAAATGAAATAAGAGGTGGTACCTCTGACATTTAGTAGTTAAGAACATATATCCCCCATCATAAAGAAAAACAAGGCTATTTTTTTCTAAAACACTACAAAATATTTGCTCAAATGTAACATTATTTTCCAGTTGACGAGCAAAATAATGTAAGAGATTCTTTGATCTGTGCAGAAAATGGACAGAAAATGAAAAAAGGAAATGTACATTTCAAACCAAAACTTCCACACATTAAATAGGTCTACGTTTTTAAAATGTCACAGCTCAGAAGCTCTTGATTACAGAAATCCTATAAAGAGTCCAGAAAGAACACGAAGACTTGCAGTGTAACGTCCCTGAAATAAAATCACAATAAATAACTAAAAACAGCTATTTACAGGAATGACAATTTGTTAAGACAAAGACCCCTCCGTAATGCAGAACTGAACAGGATACTGTGATTGTCAGGAGACTGTATAGGAAAAAGGGTTCATGTAAGAGCCATAAGCACTGCAAGGAATGATTCCTCCCAATATTTGTTTCCCCAATTAAAGATAAAAACAGAAATCATGATTAAGTCTAAAATCTGCATAATTTCATTTCTTTGAAAAATGAATTTGAGTCAGCGCAGGTCATGTTAGAGAGGAAAGAAAACTCTGCATTCATGTTGTAGTTCCACAGATCACACAGGGACTTTAAAAGAAATAAATGTCTTCTGGAACTGCATTGTCTTTGGGTTTACGTTGTCCTGGCTGGGGACTGTGTGTGTTATGAGTGGTGTTGTGCCTCCTCATGGCATTTCCTGAATGAGAGGGCACAGAGCTAGATAACTTCTCTGCTGGCATAAACATATCTGCAGAAACACCACAGAAATAGATTTACCAATGCAGAAACACAACTACGAATGGTTTAAATGACTAAAACAGTGCTGCATGTAAGCGATATGAAGATACACATATGAGGTAAAAACAAACAAACAGAGGTTTGGAGTAAAATGATCCCATCAAACTAGGGCTGGGTAAAAATATCGATTCATCAATACATTGCAATTATTTGTTTCTCAATTCAATATCGATTCATCAAATCCTATGAATCGATTCAGCCCGCCGGCCAGTGGCGGCGCTGTGGGCAACACTCTAGAGAATAAATGCACATCCTTGAATGAGCGCGGTTTTTCTAGCGCATTTACTTGAACTTCATAGGCAATATATCTATGGTTTAACCCATTTGAGAGGCGGCCAAAATCAGAATTTAAAATGGACTGAATAAGCTCTCTGCGAACTTGACGAGCGATGCCGCGCTGACATGTATGCACAAATCACCACACACACTCTCTCTCTCAGAGTAATATTATGTTACTGCATAATACATTTTCAACTAGCAGAATAGTACAGAATCACGATACACAGTCTCACTTGTAGCCATGTCTTTATAATATTTCGAAGGGCAAAAATAGGAACTTTTAATTGGCAGTGTTATTTATTGTGTTGACAAAATAGCACTTTGTAATGTTATAATATATGGTTGCACTTTTTTTTATGAGTATGCACATTTTGTGCTTATGTTAACATTTATTGTATAACTTGAATGTATAGGAAGAAAGAAATATACTTCTACTACTTACAGTTACATGCACTTTAGAGGTGTTAATAAAGCACCTGTTTGTTACAGTTGTGTTTTGTATTCAACACATGTACAATATTGTACAGTTTGTTCTGCTAAATAAACCATGACAGGAAACATACTGGGGTCAATTTGCTCTTAAACATTGTTAATACTGCACACATTATTTAAAAATATACTCAGGTACTTAATTACTTGTGTATTTACTTATTATTGAATTGATATAGAAGCTAATAAATCAATATCGAATCGAATCGAAATCGAATCGAATCGAATCCTCAAGAATCGAAATCGAATCGAATTGTGAAATTCCTAACTATACCCAGCCCTACATCAAACAAAGCAAATGTAAACATTTTAACTAGGGCTGGGCGATATGGCTAAAAAACTGTATCACGATATAAGTGTTTCATATCGGTCGATATCGATAATTATTGAATTTTTTTATAACATATTTAAAATAAGGACCAGTCCAGGAGACAAATATATTACATTTAAAGATTTTTTATTTTAAACTTAACCTAGCGATATGACAAAAATATAATATTACGATTTCTTTCTATAAATTCTATAAATCTATTTCTTTCTATTTTCTATAAATTATACATTGATACTTATTAAAGCTATTAATAAAGTTATTAGTCAAGAGCAGTGAGTGATTTTCTCTTTACATTTTGTTGTTTTATTAACATTAAAGGGATAGTTCTTCTAAAAATTCTAATTTTCATAATTTACTTTCTCACGTTGTTTTAAACTCGAATAAGTTTCTTTCTTCTGTTGAAAATAAAAGTTATTTGGAAGAATGTGGGTAACCAAACAGTTGATGTACCCCAGTGACTTCCATAGTATATTTTTCTCCTATGGAAGTCAATGGGGACCAGCTACTGTTTGGATACCCACATTCTTCAAAATATTAATATTAGAAAATATTAGAAGGCAATTAGTACAGGTTTGGAACAACATTAGAGTGCGTAATTAATGAGTTTTATTTTTATTTTTGGGTGAACTATCCCTTTAAGGACAAGCGGCAGCGTAACTACTGTCTCTTTAAGAGCTGCGCGCGACGCGCCTATTATACACGCATTTGACAAGCAGATTTTCTCTCAATTTTCTCAAGTTTGCTTTCACTTTAGACATATCCGACTAGTTTATGTAAACCTTGTGTGTATATAACAGTATTAGCAAAATAAGACTCGAAAGATAACTTAGTATTCAGGCGCTGGTAGACAGGCTTTTAGTGCATGTGAGCTTCACATGTATGCGCTGAGAAACGCACACGCTAGAACAGCGCATCAGCACGCGAAGAGAAACTGACGACGGTCTTGCATAATCTGCAGACGACATTGGTCTGACTACGGTCAGACTTAAGTCAGGCGAGCTGACTTTTCCTGTTTTATCTAGTTAAGAGTGAGTGCCTTTGTTCATGCAATCAAACTTGCTTTGCTGGTTTCTTCCAACGAAAAAAAAAAAATAATTATCGAACGTTTTATCGAACGCATTTTATATTGATATTGATTACGTGTCTATCGCGATACATATCGTTATCGTTTTATCGCCCAGCCCTAATTTTAACCACTGACAAATCCTAAGAAAGAAGGAAGCTGTACGTGAGGTGAGACAGAATAAAGAAGTTTCACCTGGACTGAGTTGGCGAGGACTGTTGGATCTCATGGATCTTAAACTGCCTCCTTCCTTTCCTGTAACTTTGATGGGAAGTAACTGAGACACCTCTATGCCAGCTAAAAGTGTGAGAAGATGTTCAAAATGAAAATCAGCTAAAACATACTGATACCTCTACACCACAGCCCAGGAACGGCATCAGCTCGCACTCTGATGTGATGGAGGTCATAAAGCAGTTCTTACCTGCGCTGTTGGTGCGCTGGTGGGAGTTCCTGTGCTTGCTGTGCTTCTCCTTGCCTTTAGGTTGGGCGGCCAGCTTGGTGGGGATCTTCTGTTGGACAGAGCCGGCTTTGTGGGATTGGTTGGTGGTACTAATGAGGTGGATGGGCACTTCTGCTTTAACAGGAGGGGCTGAGATGCTCTCCCTGCGTGGTGGTACTAGGGGAGGCCTCTCTTCAAAGCTGGGAGAAACCACATTCAATATGGGGTAGGGTGGAGGAGGTAACTAGAGAGAGAGAGAGAGAGAGAGAGAGAGAGAGAGAGAGAGAGAGAGAGAGAGAAAGGAAACTTTATGCATGTACACTTTTTCTGATTTACAAATGGCATGTAAGAGCCATTTTGTCTTTATTTAAACCTTATGTAAGTGTGTGTCCAGTAGGGGTCTCTCTTTGGGTAATTGGTTGCTGAATATAGGTAGGAACCTTCCTTCAGGTGACATGTGTTGCTGGAGGGAAGGTGCACACAGTTTTTTGACGCTAAGCTTTGCTACACTGTATGCCATGCTAAGGAAATCTGTACTGGTGAAGGACTTGGAACTGTGGATTCATTGACTGTTTGTTGGACTCTTGCTTACTAGAAATGAGGACCAGTCACAGTACAATAAATCTACAATGTAAGCATATTAACTTGGTGTGGACATTGCAGTGAATAACACCCAAGCGAGCGTGCCCATTAACAAGCACCTTCCAGCAGCCATCAACTGCTTAAAGTAATCGACTTGGCTGCTTACATGGCACATATATTCAATATGCAAACTTCTAAAACAGTATTGGCCAGAAAAACTGCTTAGTCTGAATGCACACATTGTTTTATTTTACATGTGCACTCATGCATGTGCACTAATGTGTTGTATGAAATATCAGTGGCATTAGAAGATCAGTACATTTTTCTCAGATATAATATAATATTGCCCAAACCTGTATCTGTTCATTCTCCAGGGGAAAGATGGCAATTTTGGGTATGTTTTCATTCTTCTCATACTTCTTAAACTTCTTCTCCAACTGCTCCAGCTTTTCTTTCTCCCTCTCCACATTACGCGTAGAGTCTCGAAGCCGCTCCAGATCCTCCTGGTATTGCGCTCTGGCCCTGGCCAGTTCCTGGTTTTCTTCCACCAGCTTTTCTTCCTGTTTGCTGCATTCCAGTTCTCTCTCCCTCAGCTCCTTCTCCCTGATCTCCGCCTGTTCCCTCTGCCGGTCTCTTTCCTGCTCCCACTGCAGCTGCTCCTGTCGGTGCTGATTCTGGAGCCGCTGGAAGTTGACCAGCTCCTCGCGCTGCTTTTCCAGGTTCCGATGCTTTTCCTTCTCCAGGAGTGTGTTGCCCCTGGGTCTGGACATCAGCTCCTCAATAGTGGCGCGTTGCACCTCGATGTGGCTCTCTTGCTGGTGGACGATGGACTGAGGAAGGAACGGATCGGATAAGGAAATCAAAGATTCATTTGTGTTGATCTGGATCTAGACAGACGAATCTTCTATTTAAAAGTATCATAGGCAACAGGTAATGAATAATTGGATAATTACGAGAGAAGCACTACATGAAATGCACATTTAGAGTTTGGATTACCTGAAGGCTGTAAAGTTTCTGAGACAATTTAGTTACAATGTCATAAAGCTGTGGAGATAAAACAGAAAATGATCAATAAAAGTAACATACGTTTAAAGTAAGTTGACTACACAAAAGAATACGAGAAAAACAAACAAACATGAAATCTGACCTGGTAAAATTTCATCTAAAATTTTAACAGTGAGGCAGGCTTGGATAAATAGGATTGGATTTAGGTTTTTAGGAAGTGACAACATCAATCAACCTTAAACTGTCTTTTTAACTTTCTCCGACATTTGCATACGATTGTTGCATTTTGCAAAGAACTGTCAAATTGCTTTGAAAGCACCATCCACTTGGTCACCATACACCATAGAGTCAATAGATGAGTCCACACAGAACAAAAGATTTTTCTAGAGCTAATCAATGTAAATAATTATTTAATGTTGTAAAATAATGTCAGACAAAGTTATTTATAACGGCCCATTTTACAGAAATACTGTTACAGAATAATGTTTTAGTGGACAAAAAATATTGGTAATTCTCACTTTGCACTCATAGATTTGATTACATCAAACCCAGTTGGGCAGTCACATTCAATCAAGCCGCAAAAGTTCAAATATTTTAACTTAAACGAAGATAATCAAATCGGATCTGAAAATTCCGCATTCGCATATGTTCCGAACTCCATGCTGCTCCCAGAATTCTCTCTTTGTAAATGAATGACTTTCAGTCTATGGTTTATCAGAGAGAGTATATAGGCCGCTTTACAGTTATCATCACACTGTCAATCTTCCAAAGTTTTGAGGAAAAGTGGCTTCTTTATTCCAAACACACAAAGGATATTATATCTCACCTCTGCTTTAGGGAACAAGACTGACAGATACGCACTCCAGCTCTCTAGAGTCATCTCCTCATCTGCCTAATGGGTCAAAAGCAAGAACATACATTTTGGTTTATACCAGTAGTTCTCCAAAAAAATAACAAGCATGATATTGTAGTGTCAGCTCACCGACAGCTCCGGGTTCTCATTAGAATAAAGCTCTCTGAGCTGAGGGTTGGCCCACTGACTTCTGTCCCTCGATCTTTCCTCTAAACTCGCAATACCATCTACAAACAACCAGTCCATTGATCAATGGCAATGAAAATGTAACCATTACATTAATGTCATGAAACAAAGAAAGTTTCTCTTACTTCCAGGCAGCATGTAGGTATCACTCTCAAAGCCTCTGAAAGCATCAGGTCTCTTGGGTAGTGGCACCAGATCCATCCCCTCACCAGGAGGAGTTTGGCCCTGCTCACATGTTAGCAGCAAGTTTTGTAAAATCTCCACTGAAGAAAGATTATAAACATAGATTACAATCCACCATGTTTTAGTATTCAACTTTAGCATACATTAACCTAAAAGTCTTAAAATGTGACTATTCAAAAATACAGTACAACAGCACATCAGAAGGCTTATCACTTGAAATGTAAATAAAAGGTAAGACTCTATTCTGCAGAGAAATACCGTAAGATGTCAATCTGAAAATAAGCATGAATTTCTGCTGTGCAGTGCAAGTCTCACCATCTTTTAGGGCTCGGGTGAGAAGTTTTTCCCCCTGCAGGGGGTCTGTTGCATTCCAACGCAGCAGATGGCGCTCACTTGGTGAGATGTCAGTAACACCGGTCACATAGGCTGCAATGCTGTTGAATAACCTCAGCTTTTCTGTAAGGTTCTGCTCTATCAATGCATCCCGCAAAGAAAGCTTCCCTACTCAGAAAAGAGCATTGAAAAAGAAAAGCCAATACGTTAAATGTGACATCAATTTCTTTTTACAGTAGAGGAAGGAAGACTGATCATAGATTGTGATACAGAAATGTGCATGTTACTTTGAAAGTCCCGGATCCTCACAGGCAGTTCTTCTGGCTCCTCTTCCTCATCTTCTGGACAGCTGAAACATTATCAAAATAATGTTAGAAAAAGACAAAATTTTATACATTACTTAGATTTCACTATTCTGAACTATTTTTAACAAACCTTAATACATTCATAAAGAGTCCTGAAAAAAACATAATGCAGTTTCCCCAAAAATATTCATCATTGATAATAATAAGAAATGTTTTTGTAAGTAATGTTACTGTTATTTCACAGTATTACTGTTTTTAAAAAACATTAAAAAAATACCAACAAACTTTTAAACTGTAGTGTATTTAAAAAAAAAAAGAAGATTTTTTAAACATCAAAGATGGTTTATGAAACATACCATTCCACGGCCTTCCAGATTTTGTCTCGCCAGGTGTTGCGCTCCTCTCCGGAGGAGGTGTGAAACTCATACATCTCAGGAGTGTCCGAAGATGCGGAGATCAGAAACATGGCCTTCTCGTCATGAGCCACTTCACGCACAATGAGCTTCAGCAGTGAAATCACTGCAGGCTTACCATCCTACAGGGGCAGAGAACATGCTGACATTTAATGATTTCGGCAACGCTATGCAAGGGATGTCCGGTACTACCGATAACACCGGGGGGTGGGGGGCACGCTTTTCACTTTCGATTTTGAATTCACGATCACGCAAACTCTGTCTATAGGCCTAAAACTTACGGACATCAGAGAGCCGCTTTCTATATGCGGGGTATTGAAATCCCTTTTGAATTTACGATCACGTGTACTCTGTGTATAGGAAGCAGTGGTACGGACCGCACATTTTACAAAATGGGATATTTGTTGATGACGCTCAGAATCTGTGGCGCACAACATCTTCCTGCATCGTCCTGTCAGTCATCTCACCTCACCTCACTCTAGCCTCAACATGTAATAAGTGAAATCTGACTTCTGCTGCACTGCAGTTCGTGCAGTATGGAGCAGAGAAGACACCTTCAGTTTACAATTGTGGTGTCCGTTGTCGAAATGAACTAAATGGTTTTTCTATAAAAAAAGGAAACAACAGTGGTGCGGTGCCACGGTGGGCAAGTAATGTGATCGTGTACGGCTGAACACTGTGTAACACCGGTAACACAGACTATCGCAGCAAGCCTACTGTACGCTATACATAAACAAAATGCAAATGATTACATTCTGCTCACCAGAGAGGCAAATGTAAGTCTCTGGTCTTTCTCCAGTAACAGCAGCAAAACATCTGACAACAGCAAGACAAGGACATCTAAAGGAATAAGAGAGAAAATACGGAAATGTCTGTCACCTATCAAATTATCAAAGTGAAGCAAAAAATGTATTATAATGGCTTATAGCATCAGAACCATACTGTTTTAGTTTAAGTCCAAGCATGATTTTAATAGATGTGTAAATGATACAATGATCACCTTTGCTTTTGTTGGAAGTTAACCTCCAGTTGAGCATGCCCTCGTGAAGCAGCCTCCTATTGCCCTGTACCATGTCCTCTCTGCGGAACACTCGCCCTTGGGTCATCTTAACCTGGGACTTGGGCTCCAGCTTACTGCTCAAGTCCTTTAGCCTTGCCGCTTTCTCAAAGTCGTCCACATGAGTATTCACTTGTGATATGGTCTCTTTCAGCAAGTCTAGACCTCGTACCAAGTTCTTGTGTTCCTCTGAGTCAACTGTCAAAAGGATGAAAAATCATACAACCTCAATGAAGGTGACTTATGGACATGCTTGTATATATATTGTGTCTGTTCAGACATAATATCCATTATTAATAGGTTCAATGGAAACTGTATTTCTGCAAACACTGTTTAATCTGCCATGCAAAATTGACATTAAAGGGATAGTTCACTTTGAAATAAAATTTTGGTATGTTTTAGCTTACCTCAAGGGCATCCAAGATGTAGGTGTCTTTTCCGCAGTAGTTTCAATTTTGATATTTTTAGGTCAAACCGTTCTTGTCTGTCAGTCAATTCATGCAGGTATATGGTCACTGTCTCAAAGAGCATGCACAAAGTCCAAATTAAAACAATTCCCCATCGTTCAAATTAAACAATTCCCCATCGTAAGTACACATTGATGGCCTAAGACATGAAACAAGCGGTTTGTGTGAGAAAACGAACAGTATTTATATCGTTGTTATCTCTTGAACACAGCACACGTCCAAATGATCTGACGGCGCGGGCGGGTATAGATATATACATAGATGTCGCCTTGGCTATGGTTTCGTTCCAATGAACTGCAGTATAATGCAGTAGACCTGCATTATATGACTGACAGACAAGAACGGTTTGACCTAAAAATATCAAAATTGAAACTACTGCGGAAACAAAGACACCTACATCTTGGATGCCCTTGAGGTAAGCTAAAACATATCAAAAATTAATTTCAAAGTGAACTATACCTTTAAAAGATTAACTCTGATGTTCTGCCAATTAAGTACTTTTCACTTTTTACATTATAAAAACTACACAGCAGTACCTTGTATCTGTAATAGAACCAAACTACAACTAAACTTTTCATTTAAATCTTCATTTCATTTTCAATTTCATTTACAATTATTTCAGCATTCACATATACATTTCCGTAAAAGTTTGAAATCAGTAAAAAAATGTTTTTTTTTTTTTTTTTTACATTTTAAACATAATAATAACATAAGAAATATTTCTTGAGCAGCGAATCAGCATATTAGAATGATTTCTGAAGGATCATGTGACACTGAAGACTGGAGTAATGATGCTGAAAATTCAGCTTTGCATCACAGGAATAAATGACATTTTAAAATATATTAAAATAGAAAACTTATTTTAAATTCCGATAACATTTCACAATAGAACTGTTTTTAATGTATTTTGGATTAAAAAAAAATGCAGCCTTGTTTAGCATAAGAAACTTCTGTAAAGAACAATAAAAAATAATCTTACCGACCCCAAACTTTTGAACAGAAGTGTATAAACATTTTAATGTCCTACTTTTTTGAGTTACATTAAAGAATAAACAAAAAAACAACAATACAAACTCAAAACAGAACAGACACTCTCCGCTCTCCAGTTGAATGCTCAACAAAAAAAGACCTTACTGGCAGCAAACACTGCTGCCAAAATTACTATTTTAAAGCTATGGATAGAACCATCCATACCTACAACTTTCATTTGGCTATCTTATTTTAGGCAAGGCAAGGCAAGGCAAGGCAAGGCAAGTTTATTTATATAGCACATTTCATACACAATGGCAATTCAAAGTGCTTTACATAGAAGAAATTAGATAAAAATAATAATAATAAAAAGAAATAATAAAAAGAAATAAGAATAATTAAAACAGTTTAGAAAAATAAAAAATAAAATACAGTACAGTACAAACAGTCGGACGAACATTGGCACAGTGCTCATTCATTAAATGCATAGCTAAACAGAAGTGTTTTGAGTCTGGATTTAAAAGTGACTACTGTAGGAGCACGTCTGATCTCCTCTGGAAGCTGGTTCCAGCTGCGGCTGGCATAATAGCTAAAAGCAGATTCGCCATGTTTAGAATGAACCCTTGGTATTTCTAGCTGATATGATCCTAGTGATCTGAGTGATCTGTTGGGTTTATATTCAGTGAGCATATCTGCAATGTATTGAGGTCCTAGGCCATTGAATGATTTATATACCAGTAATAATACTTTAAAATCAATCCTAAATTTAACTGGGAGCCAGTGTAAAGACCTGAGGACTGGTGTGATATGTTCATATTTTCTGGTTTTAGAAAATATGGTTCATATTTTCTGGTTCATATTTTCTGGCTTTAGAGACATTGTATTGCTGGAAGGTACCACTGCCAAGGTCAATGGCACAAAGGACAAGACTATTCAGAGCTGGACAAAAATCGCAGAGAGTTTGTTAGATAAGCTGAGATGTTGACATCCTACAGCGGCAGTGGCTCAGTGGTTTATGTAGATTGTCTACAAACCGAAAGGTTGGTGGTTCAATCCCCGGTTCCACCTGACCAAGTGTCGAGGTGTCCATGAGCAAGACACCTAACCCCAGCTGCTCCTGACGAGCTGGATGGCGCCTTGCATGGCTGACACCGCCGTCGGTGTGTGAATGAGTGAGTGAATGGGTGAATGTGAGGCTATGTAAAGCGCTTTGGTGGCCATAGGTCTGTGAAAGCGCTATATAAATGCAGTCCATTTACCATTTACATTTCCCTCTTTCTCTTTTCTTTTCCCCCCACATTCTACATATCCCTTTCTATGTAACTGTTTTGTTAATGCTTTTTTCTGTGTTTATATGTGGACATTTCATGGCATCTGTCTGTATATAGTTCATGTGAGCTTTGATATGTTCCTTGTATGATAAGTAAAAAAAAAATTTGATCACAAAAAAAACAAAACAGAAAAAAGACCGGATACTTTTTTCTTGAAAGCAAAGTAAACGTACCTTCAGTGTATTTAATGACACGTTCAAACAGAACTGGATACTTTGTGATGCGCTGCGTTATAAGGAGAATAATCTCTGGTATTCCTAATCTTCGTATAATGGACAACTGATATATTTTCTGAGGACAGAAAAGTTAATAATGATCAGAAAGTGAAATGATTCACAGAATATAACATATCTTAAAAGAATATTATATAAAACACTATTTTTTTTTTTTTACTTGAGTACAAAAGGTCAGGTCTTACTCTTATTAAAGCCAGGAACTTCTTGTTTTGCATTAAGTCTTTAGAGAAGTTGACTGCATCGGTGTGGTGACTGCAGAACACTCCATAGCTGTATTGCAGTCTGTCTCTTATTTCACCTGAGAACTACACACACAAACAAACATGCAGATCAGAGAGCACCAAAGATAAACGCAAAAGATTTTCATAACAATACCAGAAATTAATAAAGAACTATTCAGGATATTTACACTTCTAAATATTTAAGCACTGTTAAGAAGATGAAATATGAACACTGCTTCATTTAATCATACACACACTACCATTCAAAAGTTTGCTCTCTGTAAGATTATTTTACTGTTTTTAAAAGAAGTCTCTTATGCTCACTATATGTTGCATTTATATGATTAAAAGTACAATACTAATACTAATATTGTGAAATATTACTATAATGATATAAAACAATTTCTCAGAACTTAGTTCACTTTTCTTGGCCACTTGCTATAAAATTTAACTCACGTCAAGATGATTTTAGTGGATGTATGAAGTGTGCTGGCAATGTAGTTCATCACATTAATTATAGACATGCTCCACTGAAGTGTCAAAATACCTTTTTTAAGTTAAAGCAAAACAATTAATCTTTGGCTTGAGAAATGTGCATGGCCTATATCTATAAAAAAATGCCACTTTATGGCATCCTAATTTAATGTTAAACAATAATTCCATTCATTTCAGGAAGCACCTGCTGCTTAGCTCAGCTCTGGGGAATGTGGATTCAAGGATCCTATAAAGGACACTGGATGTAACTGACAGTTTGTTGATCCAAAGCATTCAGCTAGAGAAATGGGTCTTAGCTATTAAGCCTCAAGTATAAACTTGCCTGTTAGGGCATCTAACATATCTATGCACATCCTACAGCAGATATATGATAAAGATACCTGTGCGATGAGGATGTCTCCAATATTGTGGATGCAGTAATTCTGGGTACTGCCTGCCTCCATGGAGTCGACTCTTCGCTGTTTAAGGCGGTTGAGGAAAAGCATGTGCACCAGTAGCAGGTTATCCACCTGTGGAAAGAGCCTTTCCAATCGTGTCTCATCCATTTGCAGGGTCTCACGCAGTTCTCGCACATACACGCCCAAAACCAGCTTTAGCGTCCGCACGTGGTTTATTTCAGTCTGAATCAGCTCTGTCATAAAAACAATAACAGACTTTTTTTGTATAGCTCAAATTAAATTTCTACGAGAAAAATAAAGTAACAAAACAAGTTATCACACCCCTTACCATGTATCACGTCCTGTCTTTTAATGGCATCTTTGGAATAGTTTTTTAAATACTGCTGGTCAACAGCTAAACTCCAGGTGGGAGCTTCAAAATCCCGAGCTTCTGCTTCTAGTTCTTCACGCAGCGCATTATAACGACCATCTGTGTAGAAGAGGAGTAAATATACACTTCCCAATGACATCAACAAACAATACCTGTGATGACAACAAGTTCAATGGCTACAGTAAACGGGTTAAATAGCCAACCGTCAATGTTGATGGAGTCAGCAGAATATGTGGACAGGACATTTGAATCTTCTGGAAAGGACTTGACTCTCACAGAATCGATTTCTTCCATCTTATGTTCTGAAAAACTAAAAGACAGCCAGAAGACAATTAAAACAGTCAAGAAACACTGTTAGACACTCAGTTTTGGAGGGTGAAGCATGTCATTTTTGTGCCACCAAATGGAATCATAAAAATAAACAGGTTTCATAAACATGCCACTGACCAGGTTGATCAGCACTATGCTACTGTTCAAAAGTTTAGAGCAGTACAAGATTTTTTTTTTGAAAAGAGTCTCTTATTTTCACCATGGCTACATTTATTTGTTCAAAAATACAGTATAAAAACAGTAATATTAGGGCTAAACGACAATATCAGCCAATAATCTGTATTGTTTAAAAACAGCCGATGATCAAGGCCAATTATACCGTCCATCAAAAGGGGGCTGAAAAACGCGTCAGACAGCAACTCATACTGTGTGTGTGAAGAAAGTGTCTTGTATTGAATTTAAGGCTTTAATCAACAATAAACAGTTAAAAAATAGCAACGTTAAAGCAGGCTCTATTTGACTCATAGTTCAAGCCAGGGTTGCCAGGTCCGCAGTTTTTCTTTACACCAAACTTTATTTGTAGCGCTCATAGACATCCACTAATTGTAAAGAGTGTTGCGCTGTCTCAGCTTTCAAATTCTGTACATTTTATCATAAAATTCAAACAATAAATGGGGTTTTGACTGTTTTAAATGTGACGTGACCGATCACTGCAGCCAGCGAGTCTTTTCTTCCACTTTAATACAGGTTATAGCATGAAACATGATATAGATGCATGAACAGGTATATTGAAAGATACAATACAACTTACCAAAATGTATCATGTCTCATGTAATCGCTCAATTTATGTTTCAATGACGGAAAGATGTTAATAAAACAGCGTGTGAACAATATGTCACTTAATGTAGCATTTGCCTGAGGAAAGTTATCCAATGTTCAGTTTTTTAGTTAGCTATAAATAAAAACACTAGAGTGGAGTTTACTGTTAATTACATATGTGTGCTTGAAGAAATTTGTCATGAAGACAAGTGTTTATGAAAGCAACTTTATGTGCTTTTGAGCTGTATACAAACATTTCAATTTTTATTTGAGTGTAATTATTATATCTGAATATAAATAGCAGTTGAATATAATAGTTTGGGCTCTGTTGTTAATTTTAACCTCTAATATTATAACAATGTACAGGTAGCAAATGAGAGGGTTCCCTGTATAGTTTACAGCATTATTTGGCTAAGATTTCTTTTCCTTAAAATCAAGCTATCGTTATCGGTAACGGCAGATATCACTCTTAATAATCCGCTACTGTTATCAACAGTGACAATTTTGTAGCAACTTTGATGGCAAAGCTGAATTTTCAGCAGCCATTACTCCAGTCTTCAGTGTCACAAGATCCTTTAGAAATCATTCTAATATGATGATTTGATGCTCAAAAACATGATGTTCAGCATTCTTATTATGCTGCTTAATATTTTTGTGGAAACTGTGATTCTTTAATGTCTTATCAGTCACTTTTGATCAATATAATGTGTCCTTGCTGAATAAAAGCTGCTGCTGTACTATTACTACAGTTCCTGTCCAGGATGCCAGAGCACTGACCTGTGGCCGTAGTGATAACCAGAGGAGGTTAAAGGCTGGAGGATGAAGTTTATCTTTGCTGTGAGAGGGTCATGCCTGCCAGCGCCAGGTAAGTCATGGAGCAGATACAGCCAAATGCAGGATGAATAGTCTCTGTCAGACCTGAGCATAGAAGCAGAAAGTTAGCTTGAGGTCTGTAATTTAAAGGAACATTCTGGATAAAATACAAATGTAGATGCATCAACAAGTTTCTTCCTGGTATCCAGATACAATGTAGAAATTACTGGGTTTCCAGGATTTACATGTGTACATTTAGCTGTAAAAGATGTAAATCAATGCATTGCCATTTTTTCCCCAAACTAAGGGACAAGTGGAAACTATTTTCTGTGGTAATTGGCAGCATGTGTCAGTTTTTATAAACTGCAATTAACCTTAAATGTTCGTTTAAGTGGCATCGAGTAGGGCACTAATTTGTCATGTCATTAAAAATGATAAAAAATAATTTGAGACCATTATTCATTATACAAGACATCTGTGCAAACAATCATTTAAATGGATCCATATAGGCTACACAACATAAGAACTGAGTAAGATCAAATGAATGAATATCCCTGTTCCACACATTTTGCTCTTAAATCTATCTATGGTAAAAAAATAAAATAAAATCTTAATGCTCTTTGCGTGACTATCGCGGTGCAAGTAAAGGTTACAGAAGTGTATCTGACATGATTCACTCTGGTTACACTTCTGGTGAACATACAGGTATGATCTGTTTTGGTTTGACTCTGGCACACGCACATGCTGAAGTGGAGGACTGATCAAAGGAATGCATAAACTTATAAACTTATAAAATTATAAATGATAAACTGATATAATGTAATAAAATCTATATAATGAATCCAATGTAAGTCGCTTTGGATAAAAGTGTCTTGCTAAATGAAAAGCATTAACACAGAGGCTATACTAGACACAGGCAAGAGAAGGGACGTGCTAATGCAAGTAATGCTCCAGTTCACTCCTGGGAAAAAAGAATAATGAAACAAATCTGTTTCTTCTCTGAAACAGCAAACTGGTTTTAGTTTGTCACATACCTAAGCTCTTGTCAGACAAGGTTAAATTGCAGAAGACATGACTACAGTAAACAGGCTTGCTTTTTTTTTTTTAATGGATCTTTATTTTTGGACTTTTACTAGAGCAAAAAAAGTATTGATAAATTCGGAGGAAAGTAAAATTTGAATAAAAATGTAGATTTTAATTTGCCTTATCCAAAAGAGATGAAATGTTTCTTCCAGTTTCCAGTATGTAAGGCTTTGAAGCACAAAAAAAGAAAGAATTATTTATTTTTTCACACAGATCCAACAGCCAAATTTATAATGTAATTAATCAAACACTTTCTTTCAAAAGTTTGGGGTCAGTAAGTTATTTTGTGTTTTGAAAGAAATTAACACTTTTAATAAAGTATTATTAAATGAATACTTTTATTACGCAAGGACACATTAAAAAATTGATCAAAAGTGACAACGAAGATATTTATCATGTAACAAAAGATTTCTATTTCAAATAAATTGTTATTTTGAACTTTCTATTCATCAAAGAATCCTAAAAAAAATATCAGTTTCCTAGGGCCTATCTTTCAAGTTTTAATTCAATATTAATAAAAAAGGATGTCTAATCATTTGAATTCATAAAAATGTAACAACTTAATTTAACATTTTAATAATAATAAATTATGTGAAATGTTTTTTTTTTATAAATTCTGTGAAGTATGTTTTAATTTGGATTCTGTTTTTCTTATTATTTAACTACATTAATTAACATTAGAGAAATACTTCTAAAGTATTTATCAGTCTTAGTTAATGTTCATTTTAACATTTATTGCTACATTATTAAAATCAAATGTTGTATCTATTATTATTTATGATGATGATCAAATTTTATTTGGTTACATTTTAAAGTTTTAATTTGCTAACACTTTACAATAAGTTAACATTAGTTAATACATTAGCAACGAATGAACAGTATTATTATTATTTGTAATATTGTTATTTTTGGAAGTATGGTGCATGGTGAAATGTTTGTGAGGTGAACTCTGCAAGCAGCTCTTAAGATTAAGTTTATGTGGAGTTTCCTCATGTGAGATGGCAGATGCTGAAAACACCACGAGCGTAATACACTCCTTTCAAAAACATTCAAAAAATGTTACGTTCAGTGAGAGAGCCTTAGCGATCAATTCCGATTTATTGCTCAGACACGATTTTTCTGTACAGCTGTTCACATTGTTGTTATGTCAGACTCCAGTGTGAACAGATTATGGTCCTGAACTGACCCGCATACGGAAAAAAGAACAATAAAAAGATGTCATGCTGCACACTGTCATATGGAAGTAATCACAGAGAACATTAAAGTAAGTGATTACGCAGTTATTCATTAGTGTAATCTCCTGGGGAAGACTGTGAATGTATGCACAGGCAATATAAAGAAAACAAAGATGAGAAAAAAGAGAGCAGAGTTTTTAAACATTTATGATACAAGATCTCATGTTTTGCCTGTATAGAGCTGTCACTGATAAGTTCTAAAACATCACTGTCCTTCCGCAACGGTCTTGATAACTTCAGGTATGTATTATCTTTGAAGTGACTCCCATGAGTGCAGAGTTGAGATGAATGTTGCTCTAGACTAGAGTGACGTGAAAGTCGCATGAATTACATAATGACTGTTCAGACTGAGGTCGCACTGCAAAACATCTGGGGCCTCATTTATAAAACTTTGCGTAGGATTTGCGTCAGAAGTGGCGTACGGATGAAACATAGGACGTGCGTACGCTCAGAAATATTTGGATTTATAAAACCGTGCGCACGCACATACTACGCAGTTTTCCCTTGATAAATCACAATCAATTCTAAATGTAGCGCAGCTTTTGCGGCTTCATGTCACGCCCATAGTTGCCCATAAATAGTCCGTGAAACGCCCAGAAGTTAATATTCATCGATTGCGAAATCATGGCAAACACAGAGAGGAAAACCAAGAAACGTAACTTCACTCAACTAAGAGCGCAAGATCAGCCATTGTGCGTCATTACGCATTGTGATGGCATCATGGCATTTTATTACCATCCATTTGACTGCATCTGACAAGCTACAGATGTCTTATGAGGATGAATTGCATAACATGCCAATATTATTGCATAACATATTTCACTTTTCTTTTTGCAAATATGTGTTAATTTGCATTTCTGTTGTAATCTTCGTTTGATTTTGTTTGTTTTACACTGCGGATCGATCAAACGGGTGTTTATGTAGGCTGTTAATTGTATGACTTGCTTTGTGAAGTCTTCATGTTATTTATTAGAGGCAGTATTGCCATTTCTTTTACACAGCGGTCTACAGTTTCACACACTTTCACGTGTTTCTTAGATCTGCCGACTGTGTCGCCATTTCTCATTTCACCCGTTTTTGTGCGTACGCCTGGGTCAGAGTTTGCGTGAAGGACCGCACATTTTCCCGTCAAGTTTTCTTTTTATAAATACCAATTATTGCGTAGAGAGCAGCGTACGCCTTCTTTTGTGCGTACGCAACGTTTATAAATGAGGCCCCTGACCTGTATCGGATTAAGGACCACATATGGAAGTGGCCCAAATCTGAATTGAAAAGATCAGATTCCATGTGGTTTGTGCCGTTCACACTGGATTTGGGCCACATTTATACCTGCAGTCTGAACTGAAGCCTCACTGACCCCAAACTTTCGGACGGCAATTTGCTTTTGTTTTACAACATCTAGTTTTAGGTTAAGATTTACAGATCTATTTAAAAAGGCTAACACTGCCTATTAAAGATGCTTTGTCGGGTCACTAGGTTTTCACCATGTTAATCACCTTTAAGCATTTTTTGCAGTCCACCTCAGAATTTGTCCTAAAGTGAGGCATGTGACTTTTCAAATGTACAAAAATTCCATGTAGTTTGTTAATTATTATAAAATGTCATAAAAATGGCAAGTTAATTAATAATAATTAGAAAAATGCTGCTTCAAATAGTTTTAGATGAAGTATTGGATGACAGTGCAGGACACCATGTGATATGTCACCTGACCTGTTCAAAGGCTTAATTCTGAAAATAGCCAAGCAAAAACATAGAAAAGACACAAGACTAATATATATATATATATATATATATATATATATATATATATATATATATATATATATATTGTTGTCATATTAAGTGGTGATGGGAGAAACTGTCTTAATATAAAAAAAAAAATCACCTTGTTCAACTTATGAATTTGATATGGCTACAGTTGTACAGCACTCATCTGTTACAATGGCAAACAGCTTCATCCTCAAGGCATGATACACTAACAATGCTTAATAGCACTTGAACAATGTGTGTGTGCTGCTATTCAAACAGTACATTCATTCATAAAGACTAGCATGTGTAAAGTGCATGAAGGCTAAATAAAAGACAAACCTGCTCATAAACACATGACTAGTGCTTCATTATGAGGAGAAGGATACTGACTAGGATGCACATTTCACACTCAAATTCAGCTGCACCTTGATGAATGGCGGTTAAAGGAACTGACTTTGCACTTCAAATTGCTAGGGGGCCAAGAAGAGTCATTGCATGAGCCGAGTCGCACTAAAATAATGCAGTTATGTAATGCAGGTGGTTTCATTACTGTACTATTCTAGATGAATGATAACTTCTGCTGCAGGCTGCCGCTGGATGGAGATGATTCATGAATATAGCCAAGTGAAATGAGGCTAAGGTTTATGCTTATCGGTCAAACAAGAAAAGCAGGCTGCTCCACTCTGCAGCAGAGAGTAGAAACAACAAACGCCCTCCTTCCTTTAGATTTAGTATAAGACACACGAAATTTGACACCTCCACCATATCCATTGTTTAGGCTATCTTATAAACTAAAAACCGCCGTTTTGAACTAAAACAGCAGGAGGGCATTGGTTACATTAATATTAACTGGTTCGCTCTAGTTTTCATGGTGTGGTAATGGATTCAGCAGCTGCAAAATGCCAGAATTTCTTGTTTACACATGCTGTAACTGATTTACTAGTTCTGTTACTGTGTGAAAAATGCCTGGCTTGCAAACTGCCTATGACCATGAAGCCAACCTCCCCCTCTCACACATCAACAGGCCAGATAAAATACAGAAAGTCTCTGTTTCACACACACAAAAACAGATAAGCTACAGATTACACATAACCTTAAAAGATGCTGACCTTTACTGCTAGTCCAAGACAAGCTTTTTTTGAGATTCTAGTTTGTCTCAGTTGAATTTGTTGGGCTCTTGATCAGAGTAAAGGGACAGACTGACCGAGTAGCAGTTTCATGTTAACATATTATATTGAAAGCTATAGGTTTATTAAGCTGTAACATACTAAGTTGTAAATAGTATCTATTTATATGTTACTAGTACTTCATTTCTTATTTCTTCATTTTAATTATCCGTTAGATACCAGTACGAGTTACGGGTCGTATTAATTCAGACACAAGCTCTTGTTCAACACTAGTACTTCTTTCTTCTACAATCATAATAGTAGTTAGTATCTATTCCTGGTTTTCTGAGGATTTATTAGATATTATTCTTATTTATGAGACACTAGTTTCACTTTTTTTTAATTTTGTCATTTTAATTTCTAGTCAGGGTTATTATAGTTAACTAAAACCATAAAAAACACATTTTTGTTACTTAAAATATATAAAAAAAAAACTAGTTGCAAAGGCAATATTCTCCTTTAGTTCATCTTTTCATTTAGATTAACTTTATGCACTAAAATAACCAACACAATTTAATAGAAACTATATTAGTATATCAACGGTATATCAATGCTGACTTTATAGTTAAATTAAAATGTCCCTATAAGAAATTTTTTAAACATTACTACAAACAACTGGAACACACACGTGTTTATAAAGAGATACAAGTGTCTAAATGTTTACTACCAGAAAAACCAAAATATATATTAGTAACTAGTTGAATAGTTACAAGTAGCTAAAGTAGCTAATGGAGTTATTCAAATTGGTACCATGAACAAATGGAAAACATATTAGTCGGAAACGAATAGTTCACATCTGAACCACAAATTCCCAATGAAAAAAATAGCATAAATTTGCTATTTGTTGATGTTGCAATAAAGGCAGTATTACAAAAGAACAAGGACTAGTGACTGATTGAACAGATACCAGTATGAGGTTTGAAACGTTAGTGAAACTGAGGTAAAAGTATCTAGAACACAGGGGAGGAAAAGTCTGATTATCTTACAAACACAAATTCCCAGGACCACAAACCAACCTCACTCAGCTTTTCTACAGATCTGACACTGGTGAAACTAGTGTCATGAGCGAATGAGGCATTCTTCAGACAGATTTCGAGGAATGCAATGATCGAACAGATAACCCATCCTTTATGACTCATTATCAGACCAGAGGACAAGTGTAAACAAAGCAATCAACAGATCATAAAACATGGCATGGTTTCATTGACCACATCTACTCGCAACAATAAACATGCCATGCTCAGCTAAAAAAACAAAAACAAAAAAAAAAACACATGGTGGTTATTTCAGAAGAGACACCATTATTAATCCTAAAGTGAAATCACGGCGAAACTTTTCCTGCTACTGGTATAAGTTACGCCACACTCCTCTCAAGAACAGCCGCAAGGATAAATGAATGATAGGCCACGAAAAACTCTATAAGTAGCCTTTAAAAGACGTCGTATATCTCTAAATAAAGTCAAAAAGATTATTTAGAAATGAGAATACATGTTCTGTAATCTATGAACCACAACGCCAATTAAATAACACGAGGCCTTGATGGCAAACTTTAAACACAAAGAGGCTCGCGCAAACTTTAGCTACAAAAGTTTCTACTTACCATTTTTAAAGAAACATCACATAATATCCTATCCACCTTTTTCGGGACAGTTTCTTTTCTTTACTATCTTATCTTCTTTTTTCGACACAGTTTCTTTTCTTAGGCATCCACCACACCGGTAACAACAAGTGCAGTGCACATATACAGGAACGATGGTTGTGTCCTCATACACACACTCGCGCGCGCGCGCACGCACACACTTCAGTGTTGCTTCACTCGAGGCATGACGGGAACAAGGCGGCGGGGTTTGTGTTCACCATAGACAGTATAAGTAGGTGTTCACACATCCAGCAGCACTCCTCCTTTTCTCCACAGTTCACGCCAATGTTATTTTAGTGTAACTGTAATTCTATTGTAATTTTTATTAATATTTTGAATTCGTTTTTATTTGAAGAAATTTGTTTTAGTAATTTTGGTGGGGTTTTAATTCATTTTTTATTCGTTTTTTAATGTCTAGTATATAGTGTTTATTTATTTCAGTTTAGTGTAAGTTATTTTAGTACATCAGGTGAAACTGAATTAAATGATAAGTTTAGTTTTTTATATTTTAGTTAACGTTTAGGCTATAGTATTTTATTTAAAGTAATGATTTTCTTTTAGATTTGAGTTTTAATTTACAATAATAACCCTGCCTCACCTGTGTGTTAAATATTTCAGCAACAAGACAACTAGATTTAGATTTCCTGAATTAAACAAGACAGTAAAAGAAGTGGACTGGGATAAAGGGGAGAAAATAGAAATAATTCTAAATAAATGAAATTGAACGGGTGAGGTTGGGCCAAGTAGCCTATAAGAGAAAATAACTCCGCTTGAATGACTTTGCATTCCACTTTTTAATGAAAATGGAATTTTGCTGTCCATATTATATTATGGCACAGTGACATGATCGACACTGCATTCCACAGAACCTGCTTTGGTCACTGGTCAGTCAGACCGCTCACATCTCGCAGTTGTCAAGTAGTAAAGCTAGTCATGGATAGCGTAGCAGCAACAAACAGCTCCTCAGTCCCGAGTCGTCCTGTGAAGATGTCAACCCTCTATCCGAAATCTGCCGCGTCTTGGCATTATCTTGGCGCCTGAGACAGGCAGGATAGTGGGGAAGAGGAGATTGAAGCACGCCAGACAGACCTGAGGGCGGCAGGTGAAATGTCCCTCCACCACGGCGAAAACTTCTCCGTCTCCTTCTCATGGACCGACGACGACGACCCAGTAATAGACTGGGGTGAAGACAAGAGTTCGGGATCTGAGTTGCAGGAGTGTAAGGAGGAGACACAATGTGGAGAACAGGAGAAATTAATCCCCTATAAAAATCTGAGGAGCCTTAAAAGTTGAAGGAGACATTATACTGGGTAGAACAGGAAAGAAGTCATTTTAATACTGGATGGTTTACTTAAAAAGTAAAAATATATATTTAAAAAAATTGTAAAGCTTGAAAAGTTGAAGTTTTACTGAATGAATGCGTTTCCACCGAGGTGACATTCAGATAGGCAACGTTAGTGAAAAAAAAAAAAAAAGTAGCTTTATCACAAATGCTTTGCTCTTATAAAGCACATACCAATCAGCATACCTAGTGGTGAAGTCGAACATAATTTAAAAGGGTGGTATAATGCCCTTTTCACAAAACGTAAAATAAGTCTTTGATGTCCCCAGAGTGTGTATGTTAAGTTTTAGCTCAAAATACCCCACAGATAATTTTATATAACATGTTAAAGTTGTCACTTTTTGAGGGTGAGCAAAAATGCACCGTTTTTGTGTCCGTTCCTTTAAATGCAAATGAGCTACTGCTCGCTGCACAGGGGGCGGAGTTTCAACAGCTTGTGTCCTTTTACCTCACACAGACATGCACTGAAAATTTCAAACACTTTAAGCCTTTTATGTTCAAACCGGAGTCAGGCAATAATGGAGAGACTCCGGAAGAAGTGACGTGTAGAAGCAACAGGACATTTCTGAATGGTTAGTTGATGAATATATGTAGCTTATGTGTAGTTATCTTCAAGTCATTGATTAGCATATTCTGTCATGATGATCTATAAATCGTGTTCCGGGGGCGGGGTTTATGTAAATTTTAGGGTTGGTGATGTCATTAACCCGGGAGGAATGTCATTTAGTCCCAACCAGCCGGTTGTTGTCCAACCAGATCTCCTTTTGCTTTAAACTTTGAGCGTTGTAACTTTGCAGATGTTGTTTATGCTCAAACAGCAACATTACACACTAACTAAAGTTAGAAAAGTGAAATCATAATCAACCACCCCTTTAAGTTAAAGGTGGATCTTTGTGAAATAGACCTCTATTCTGCTGGTGAATGATTTTATTTGTATATTTATATATGATTTATTATTTATCAGTGACTAAAGAATCCCAATTAGGCTGACATCGTTAAACTTGAAAAGATAGATTTATATTAAATATAAATAAAAGACAACTTCCTGTTTGTGGGATGAATTTTATCACGATCTTGCATTTTTGTCACATGTCTCTTCACAGTTTAGTTATCGCACAAATTGTGCGAATTTGATGTAAAACACTTCCTTTGATAAAACGATCCTCTTTATATGCCCTGTGCTTTGAAAGACTTTCTCACAACCACTCACAAGTTCACACAATTACTTGCAAGAAAAACACGACAGAAACACATCTATTCGCTCTTCTTGAATGCACCTCACTGCTTTATTTACAGCAGTTATTTCCATTGATATCAAGGTTTGACATCTGAAGACAAAGGCGTCTAGTAGATACTCCTGTGCATCTTGGAGCTGCTGGCTGATCAGGGGTCCAGGATGATTAGTATAATTTTCGGATTAGAAAAAATAAAGATTCGAGACAAACATGTAAAAACATTTCTACAACCGGCAATAACTCGAATGACGACATCAACTGTACAAAAACATCAATAATATTTTTATATATACTTTTATCATCATCATCTATACCCACTAAAATATATCAAAGCAGCAACTATTGGTCAATCTGAGGAACTCTTTTAGTCAAAAGTCCTGAAAACAGTTTAAATATCCTTCAGCTGTAAATGTGTGAACACCAGGGGGGAAAAAGAAGAAAAAGAGCACAGGCAAGCAAATAAATAAAAAAATAGAGTCCAAAAATCTGTTCGTTCTCTCTGTGTAGTCTGGAATACTGAGTAGCAGTTAGAAAAGCAGTGTCTTGTACCTGTAGACAGTTAGTTCTCGGAAGGACGCTAAATGTCATCCTACAGTTCCCAAGTTCAACAGGTTTGCCACCAAAGCCCGAAGTGTACAGATTCAGACACAACTCCATGTTGTCATGACATAGGCCACAAACAGAGTAAGGTCACTTTTTTTTTTTCATCTATATTTTGTCTTTTTCTGGAGAGAGTTGGTGGATGAGGAGAGAGTCTGAGGAGATGTATGGTTTAAAGCAGCCTTCTGGTTGTCTGAGGTTAAATTCACAGTTTGTTCCATTTGACCAGTCCTTGAAACTTGGCTATATATATATATATATATATATATATATATATATATATATAAAACAAAAAGAAAAAAGAAAAGAAGCAGTTAAAGTGTATTTTCTTCTTTAAATACAAAAAAAGCCTGCACCCTGTATCATCATCATATACTGAGGCAGTAAAGAAGAAAACGAATGTCCTGAGATTCCTTTCTGAAGGGCTTCTGATAAAGAGCTCAATAAAAGTGAATCTATAAAATGATGACAAAAAAAAAAATCTAATATAGCTTGATGGGGTTAATAATATTAGGACGGGTTAGATCGGGGTATGGATAAGATGCGTCCATTTTTCTTGCCGCCATTCATATGCGTATACGGCACATGCTCCTCATAACTCCCTCGAAGGCCCACGGATGAGCCCTCGTCCCCATCTAGACAGCACTCCCTCTGAGAGTACGAGGAAGGGTCCAGCGGGATGCTCTCCATGTTCTCCAGGTCCATATCAAACTCTTCCGTCTCAGGCGGCTTGTTCTCCTCACTGTAGAAGAAGGAGACCTCCTGAAACGAGGGATGCAGATCCTCCCGGAGCATCTCGATGATCTCCTGGAAGCTGGGCCTCATTTTGGGATTGTAATGCCAGCTCATCTGCATCAGGTTATGTCTGGAAGATCAGGAAACCGGAGACATGTCAGTTAAAGACTGAATTCCTTAAAATTCCACTACGTTTATTTATGTTAAATGTAAAGCCATATCAGCAGCAAGGCTTTCTTCATGGTGAGATCAAAGTGAATAAAAAGTCATACAATTAACAAAAAACTATATAAGACATTTAAGATTAATATAAGAGAATATGTCTAAAATACATTCAGGTGACACATATCAGCTACACACATCTATGAATTAAAACATTACATTAAAAACAGTGCAGTCCAGTAAAACATGATTAACAGTCATTGGCGTTTGACAAGGAAAGCATGATGCCGGTTCTTCACCTTTCAATAAATAACCATGTGTTAATCTTAAATGACCTAAAAGGGACTAAAATAACTTGATAAAATTCATATATTAGGATTAATTTGCAATAACTTTAAATTTCCAGTAACAGTTTCTAAGTCAATTTATGGAGATACATTATAGCTATCATTTCTAGCTTGTTACTATTGTCTTCTTGTAAGAATTTATTTTTGAAGTTTATTGAAAAATCCAAATATTTCTAGCAAATACAGAAAAAATGCACATCTTAAAATAATAATATAAAAAGATAATTCTTTCGTGATATGCAGGTTTAAAATATTGGCAGGGCAAGTAGACTACTATAACTAACTACTTGTCCGACTGACCAGCAGAAAAAAATAATCCATTATGAGCCCAGAAACAGTAGGCTAAAGCTAGTATTGCAATAAACACCAACTTTAAGATGGTAACATGGGCAATATTTCAGTAATACACTCACAATCTGTCTGCGCAGTTGTCAGGTCTGTCCAGGTATCCTCCCTCCATTACAAACTTAAGGACTTGTTCATTGGACAGCCCCTGGTAGGGCTGCTCAGCAAGAGTACTGATCTCCCATAACACCACACCGAACGACCTTGACAAGCACAACGTGGGTCATTAGTGACAAAAACATACCCTAAGGATTGTCCTACAACAATGACACGTCTTTGTATGGTTGTTTGTGTGTGTGTGTGTGCATATGGTCGGCTCACCAGCAGTCTGAATGAGCCGTGAAGACTCCATCCTTCAGCGACTCGGGGGCCATCCATCTCACAGGAAGCAGGCCCTTCCCACCCTTTCTGTAGTAATCCGTCTCATAAATGTCTCTTGTCATGCCAAAATCTGACAGCAGTCAACACAAGACAAAATAACACCATTAGAAAGCGCTTAAAATAACAGATGACACAATCCACGTACGAGACATACTACAACACATCCTGTGCTTCATCCACACTTGTACCCATGTATTCAGCATCTCATTTTGGCACTTTTGTGTGGCATAGCTAGAATATTTTACTAGCTTTGTGCAGTTATTTTATTTCAGAAACGTGCATACTAGACCCAAGACTAATTCCACCCGGACAGTGAAACGTTTATCATAAATGGACATAACTAGATGTACCGCATCGCGGTACAAAATATGACCGCCGCTCAGGCCTGCACTGGCTTTCCACAAAAATAAATGATGTGGAGTAATTTGGCTGTATTGCGTGTTTATGTATATACCTAAAAAAAGTAATAGTATGTGCATGTCTGTCTGTGTGTGTGTGTGTGTGTGTGTGTGTGTGTGTGTGTGTGTGTGTTTGTGTGTGTTTGTGTATGTGTGTCTGTGTGTGTGTGTGTGTGTGTGTGTGTGTCTGTGCGTGTATGTATGTGTGCGTACATGTGTGCGCGTGTGTGTTTGTGTGTGTGTGTGTGTCTGTGCATGTGGATTTGTATGTGTGTGTATGGGTGTGTGTCTGTGCGTGTGGATGTCAGTGTGTGTGCATGCTTGCGTTTGTTTGTATTCCTGCATGTGTGTGTGTGACAGTATCATCCTAAACCAGCAACCCTTCGCTCAACAGCACCATCTACAAGCCGATGGGTGTACAGTCACTAAATGTGCACATAAATGAATTTATTTTATACCCCCCCATGGATAAAATTCTACAAAACTTAGCAGAGGATACCCCCAGAGGATGTCAAGTTAATCATACACATGAAATATGGTGCAGTTCTGAACATCTCCACTGAAGATAGGGGCGATTAAAGCAGAATAATATTGCATTTTCATTTTTTATGGGAGGGGCGCAAATCACAAATGAGTGATTATGGGCTAGGTTGATGTGGGCCCTTAAGAGCAACATACCATAAAAATTTCTTCATCCTCGGTGCCCTCAGAGTGGCCCCCGGGGACCAAACGAAATTTTTCCGTAAAGGTGTAGTGGGGCTACATGCCCACCAAATTTCATGTTCCCCGGTGCTTCGGTGTCCCTGGTATCGTTGACGAAAAATTTACGGGGGCCCCAGCGCGGGGGGGGAAGTGGCCCCTGGGGACCAAACGAAATTTTTCCGTAAAAGTCTAGTAGACCAACATACCATAAAAATTTCTTCATCCTCGGTGCCACGGTTCAGGTAGTTATTTAGGAAAAACTGCATTTTTTTGGGTTTGGGGGGGGGCCCAGCGCGGGGGGGGAGTGGCCCCCGGGGACCAAACGAAATTTTTCCTTAGAAGTCTAGTGGGGCTACATGCCCACCAAATTTCATGTTCCCCGGTGTTTCGGTGTCCCTGGTATTGTTGACAAAAAATTTACGGGGGCCCCAGCGCGGGGGGGGGGGGGGGGAGTGGCCCCCGGGGACCAAATGAAATTTTTCCGTAAAAGTCTAGTAGACCAACATACCACAAAAATTTCTTCATCCTCGGTGCCACGGTTCAGGTAGTTATTTAGGAAAAACTGCATTTTTTGGGTTTGGGGGGGCCCAGCGCGGGGGGGGAGTGGCCCCCGGGGACCAAACGAAATTTTTCCTTAGAAGTCTAGTGGGGCTACATGCCCACCAAATTTCATGTTCCCCGGTGCTTCGGTGTCCCTGGTATCGTTGACGAAAAATTTAGTAAGGTGACGGAAAAAAAAAAAAAAAAAAACTTTGACAATCCCTATATGACCGCTTTCGCTAGCTACGCTAGCGGCGGTCATAATTATGCAGTGTTTTTTCATCCACACGAAAAACGAAGCTTCTGAAGCGACACCTATTATGAAAAAATACATTTTAACAAGGTATTTACACCTTAATTAATCAGTACGATTAATCAGTTCAGAGTGTCTGCCTTGTGTTGATTCTATGCACAGAATCATTGCGCTTTAGGCATAAGTGGACTGCGTCTGGCTGTTTGGCCGGAAGCTAGAATTTTAATTTGTAACGTGTTAAATATGGATATTTTTCTTACACAAACGCATGGCTTTGCTTCAGAAGGCCTTTATTACCCCCCCCCCCCGGAGCCGTGTGGAGCACCTTTATGATGGATAGATGCACTTTTATGGACTTCAAAACAGAAATGGCCATTCACTGCCATTATAAAGCTTGGAAGAGCCAGGACATTTTTTAACATAACTCCGATTGTATACACCTAGGATGACTTGAGGGTGAGTAAATCATGGGCTAATTTTCATTTTAGGGTGAACTATCCCTTTAATCTTTAAATAAATATACCCCTATCACATTACGTACCTCCAATTTTTACGGTCAGGTCTTCGGCCACCATGCAGTTCCTGGCAGCAAGGTCACGGTGCACAAACTTCTTGGCGTTCAGGTAAGCCATGCCATCTGCTATCTCTGCGGCCATTTGAATCATCTCCTTCAGGGTTGGAGGAGGCCGACCTGGGTTATTCTGTAACAAACAACACAGTAAAACAAAAATCCAATATTTAAAAAATCCCCTTTTTTGGGGGATTTTAATGTGTAATATAAACTAATCTAATATTCTACCTCCTTAAAACGGATCTAAAAGCTCTAGCAAGTCTGATAGTGACACTTCTGGTGTGATTTGGTACCTCTGAGTCAGGTCTGAGAGAACGCAGGAAACTCTTCAGATCTCCATGTGTCATGAGCTCCATCACCACAAGAGTGGGCTGGCCTTTAGACACCACCCCCAGCAGCCTCACCTAACCCACAAAATCATGTCAGTTACTGTACATATCAGACTATGTCAAAGTCCAACCAGTGTTATTGTTAACTAAACCTAAACCTAACACTATTAAATCATTTTCAGTAATTAAAATAAAACCTGAAAAAGCATACGTTGAAAAAGGTGATTAATATTTTTGTTTTTACTGACAATAAACACATTTATAATGTTACAAAAGATTTCTCTTAAATAAATTCTATAGTTTTAATCTTTTAATTCATCTAAGAATCCTATTAAGCAGCAAACACTTTTCAACACCATTATCAATATTTGAGGACCAATAATAATAATTACTGATAATGATTGAGCACACAAATCAGAATATCAGAATGATTTCTGAAGGATTATGTGACTGAAGACTGGAGTAATGATGCTGAAAAGCTTTCATATGACAGGAATAAATCACATTTTAAAATATATTCAAATCGAAAACTCTTATTTTAAATTGTAATAACATTTCACAGTATTACTGTTTTACTGTATTTTTGATCAAATAAATCCAGCTTGGTGAGCATAAGAGATGTCTTTCAAAAACATTAAACAAATTAATTATTCCAAACCTTTGAGCCGTAGTGTATATATAAATATTAGATTAAAAAAGTTGCCTAGGTAACTAACTTAAATAAAATGTACTAAAATTCTAAATTTAAATGAAAACTGAAAATATTAAAAATAATAATAAACAGTATATAAACAAAACTAAAATAAGACAAAACATGCAGGCTGACATGCAAGAGACATGTCTTACCACATGGTGGCAGCTGAATGCCTTCATCACAGAAGCTTCGTTGAGGAACTCAATCCTCTCTCTGAGGCTGGCCGACTCGTTAACCGTCTTCACCGCAACACAGGTCTGTGGCTCGCCTTTAACTATGTCCTTTCCGATGCCCTCATACACCATGCCGAAAGATCCCTGGCCTAACTCTCGCAATAGATTAATCTTTTCACGTGGCACCTCCCACTCGTCTGGCTCATACACTGCACAAACACAACAGACATGCAGGACACACAGTGTCATATTTGAAATGAAGCAGATCTCAAGCAAAGGAGAAAGTCATTTAAATGTTATAATCTGCCTAAATCTATGGTTAATGTGATCAACACTTATATTAAAACAAAATTAAATGTGCATCATTTGCTGCCAAAAGTCACACGCAGAGGGAAAGGAAAATTGCTCACCCTCATCTGGGCTGAAATACTCTGGATTTGGGGAGGTATAAAGTCGCCCAGTTGGACCTTCTGTTTGCCTGGAACACACAAAATGAAAGAAATTGATTACTCGCCTCACAAAAAATACTTTCCTACAGTTTTCATGACAATCACAATACAGGACACTTACTTTTTCTTAAACATGAAAAAGCCCACACCTCCCATCACAAGTAGTAAAAAGACACAGATCACCGGACCAATCACAATCTTCAGCATGTTGGATGGGTCCACACCTGTTCACATAGAAAAAAAAAAAAAAAAAAAAATTCAACACAATGAAAAAAATATATATAAACGGTGTGCACTTTCAAACCAAGTTGTGTACAGGTGCAGTACACAATGGAGCAAACAATAATTATAAGATTAAATAAAAAATATTATCTATATACTGATATTAATAGGAAGCCTTAAGTGCCAAGGAATATTTTTTTTTTCAAATGAATATATTGTACATAAATTAAAAATATTATTAAAATAAAACCCAAAGCAAATTTAACCAAACAATAAAAATGACCACACAACAAAACCAATTTATCAAAAAAAAAAAAAAAGCTCAACTGATGACATCTTCCATATTGAACAACTGTAACATTTTGACAATTTTTCCCTAATGAAGACTAAGAGGTTGAAACTTGTTCAATAAAACTTTGTCAATAGTATTAGTGTGTGAATATTTAGTCTTTTTTCCACATATACACACACAAACCTTTTCAAAATTCAGTTATGTGGGTCTTATGCATAATTTAATAACTGAAGATATAATATTCATAGGCATTATGGACAAGCCATCTTACGTAGGTCCTGAACATAGAAGTGTGTTGGCTCTGTCCACGATCCATTGCCTGCCAGGGAGGTTGCTCTGATCCGCACTGTATAGTTCCCAGGGTGCACCACTCTCAGCTTGCAGCCTCCGTCTGCAATATAATTCTTCCTGGATACGCAGTGGTGCAGCTCCTAAGACATAAAGGCATGCAGTTAGACAGAGAACCCATATTGCAGTGCACATCGGACTCAAGCCACCCATAATCCAGTGGCAAAGGCTCTGTTTTTATCCTGTTTTTAAAGTCCATCTCACACTAATACATAAATATTACTCATCAGACTTTAATGAAACTGGCATAGGTCAGTGTAAACAGTTTCAGCAGTGTTTCAAATCCATCAACCATCATGTTTTGCTTTGCTTACAACAATTATTAACCTATATATAATCATCACTTGTTTATCCGAGGCTTTTTTAAAAACAGTATTAGGAACATTACTCCTGTCTCTGGCTGGATTTCTCCATGGTTACAGAAATACACTGCTGATGCAATTATGCTAAAAAAGCTTGTTTATTTGGAGCTATTTGGAGATTTCAACAGGATTGATAAAATCAGTTTAAAAGTGCAGCCAGTGTTCATGGGAGCAGAGTGCAGGCTTCGATCTCCATCCTGTGTAACAACTCACCTCTGTATCTCCCAGTCTCTTGTAATGGACTTCATAGAGAATAATCATGCCGTTAGGGGCCTTAGGCTCCATCCACCTGATGTGTACAGAGTACTCAGACACCTCATAGATTATCAGACCCACAATGTCATCAGCTTTCTCTGTACAAAAACAGAAACAAACAGATGACAATAGGGGATATAGCCAATAAAAAATAGCTACACTCTATGAAATAATGCATCATAAAATTACAATCTCACACCTTCGGGCATGGTGCGGGCACTGACGTAGGCCGCCATACTGCAGCGAGCGGGGTCACTCTCATGATTGCAGGCATGGATTTCTATCTGGTAGCTGGTGAAATGGCGCAGATTGGAGATGACTGTTGACTCTTTGGCATGAACAATCAGTGAAATCTTATTGGCCTCTGCTTCCTCCTCTGGGCTACGAGTGGCAGAGCCATTGGGCAACGAGGAGGGCGTAGTGAAAAGACGAGAGGAGGTCCTATTGGCAATGCCCACCAGAGATCTGCGCTGTCTTGATGGCCTGGGTACACAGAAACATGTAATGTAATGTAATGTAACATGTTGATGTTTGAAATCAACCCAAACAAACACACCCCTTCTTCATTGCTCCGCCTCCAAAACTCACACTCCAATTCTTCCAGCCCTGCTCCGAGTCGGTCTCAAACCTCGATCCCCCTGCGAGTCGAGTGCACTAACAATGACGCTAAACACCGCATTCACTAGCAGTCGCCAGCGCGACTCTGTCTAGCTGGCCTCCGTTACGCACGCAATCCAAGAGGATGTTTGTTTATCATAGCAGAAGCACAACAAAATAATGCTTCACGAAAAATAAAGCGCAGATAATAAACGAATGACAAGGAAGCACAAAAACTGTACGTACAGTACACAATAGTAATTACAAACAAGATTTGTTTGTTAGTTGCCGACAGCACAACAGCTCCAGACACACAATGACACTCAAACCCAGTGTTACATCCGCATCGGTTTTCAGGCCTTCCCACTTAGCTCTCTCTAGCGCTTCAAATATTAACGTGGATCCTAAAACTCTTACCCAGACATGACTACTGCTGATTGGTTACACGTTTTTTGTTGTATCGGCCCGACTAACTTCCAGACAACATATTTCAAAAATGACTTACCCCAACTTTTAAAGCCTATTCATGTTGTACTTTAAGATGGTTTCTATCTTGCATTAGAGCATATGAATGACTGTTGTACTGTTTGTGCAAACAGGCATTTCATTTGCCTACAATACATCCCTGATTAGAAAACAGATGTTTGTGGATGTTGAACAGCAGTCTGATTGAATAAAAATGACAGTTCTATGTGTTGCAGCACTTATTTCATCCAATAATCTAATGTTCATCTGCGCTAAACAAATGTTCAACTCTTCAAAGCAATGAGGGAAATTTTTTAAATAATATGACATATGCCTGATGACGCAGAGTCTTTTCTTCACTCTCGCTCAGAAGGAAAAGGGCTGCACAAATGACAAAGGACAGACCACAAATTACAGTTTAGGAAATATCTGGAATCTGAAAGAAATGAAAGTGACTATTCATTCAACAGCTCTGAACCGATTGAAATATTAGCAACTTGAAATCTTTTGGGCACAGTTTTCCTTCTGTTGACATTTCCTACTGAAGAAACACACTCATTATGAAACAGAGTTTGATTGGACAAAAATACTTACCACCTTTAACACAACTAAGATGTTGTTGTTTTTTTATTCAAACTTTAATTTGGCAAGGATGCATTAAATTAATTTGAAAAGACATTCTATTTCTATTCATCAAAGAATCCTGATCACGGTTCCCACAAAAATACTAAGCAGCACAACTGTTTTCAACATTGATAATAATAAGTGTTTCTTGAGCATATTATAATGTTTTTTGAAGGATCATGCAACAATGAAGACTGGAGTAAAATTGGAGTGAAAATTGAAAACAGTTATGTTAAGTTTTAATATTTCACAAATATTACGTTTTTTTACTGTATTTTTTGGTCAATAGATTTTCATTACAAAAAATCTTACCGACCACAAACTATTGAAAGTTGGTGTATTTGATACATTTAACCAGAAGACAAAATCTAAATGTGTATCTTTGCTAAAGGGTATTTTGGCCATATTTTAAAGAGTAGTACAACACTAGCATGCATGGACTTGTAGTTGTCCAAATCACACAGAACCACGAGATATGTCAAACTCAAAACGAGATGTTGTCGGCAAGATACCAGCTCGCATAGAGACAACGGTAAGAATATTTTCCCGAGATAACCGTGTAAATCGAAGTGTATAAGTCATATTGCCGCTTTTTACATTGCAGCAAAGGCAGAGCAAAGCGTTTTGAACTTTGAGTTTGTCAATCTGTCTTGCTGAGTGTCCCACAGATGCCAGCAGCACAACACAGTAGTAGATCACCCTGGAGTGGTCACTTGCCATTATTAAAATGTAAATGCATGGGTAAGATGTCACCTAATTGATGTAAATGCATAGATGTCACCTAATTTTTTTTTTTAATACCAGTTTACAACTATTTCCTCTTTATTTTTTGTGCAGCTGTGGTGTTTTTGAGTGACGATTCCTCATTTGTCCTTTATTTATCCATGTGTGGGCCTAAGTTATGATTCAAGTTGAGGTTCTAGTGCTAAAATTATTTTAATCATCATAATATAATAATTACTTCTACAATAGACAAGTGTTTCTTTTAATTTCACATTTTTCTTGCTGTGGTGGCACACAGCAAAATGAAATGCTGAGGAAACACTGCTACCAGAAAATTTCGTATTAAAAAAAATAAAAATCTGAACATGTTTTACACATGAACCCATCTCTTCTTTTGTCAACAGGTGTGGTAAACTGGAACACATTTTCAGAGGAATATAAAAGGACCTACAGAACTCCGTTTCTAATCTCCTGTTGCATTCAATGCAATTCTCTATACAAAGACTGTGAAACCTACAGGGGATGTGGACACAGGGGAAAACTACAAGGATTAGATTCTACTGTTTTTATGTGGCTGGGACACTTTCTGAGATCTGATTTTCTATTGGATGTAGTAATGCTGCAGCAGTAGCCCAGAACAGACAATATTAGTGCCAGAACATATTAGATTGGGTTTGCATAAACCCTCATTGTGTTGCCTTTCAATTAAAAGATTTTGTTATGGGTATGCTTGCTGTTCATTTGTCTCAAAAGTAACAAGATTTGTTTGTCAACGGTGCATTTAGCTGTTCATTAGTGCTGTGTATATCAGTCAAAAAATTATATCATCAGCAAATCAGGCATACAATAAGACATCAAAAGATGTTTACAATTATTTATAAAAAAAAAAAAAAAGGAAATAAAACCCAATTCCAAAAGGATATATTAGTGCTTGCTCAACACTCTAGTTGAGGTGGGACAAATAACTGATAAAACAATACATTGCAATATGGTTTCTTGCCATACATTATCAGTACCCAGCACTAATGCAGATTACAGCTTGCTTTACTGTATGCCAAAACAAGCATTTCAGTTCTTGACCAGCTAAGAGTCAGTTTAATCAACTCTAGTATGTTCAGTTTATGTCAAACTCGTGCGAGAGCGATTCAAAAGCATACGGAACTGTCTGTTCTCTAATCGCTCTTGCGTTACTTTGATGCCATACACCGAGCAGTCTGTGCAGCGCTGCTTTAAGTCGGAAAAAACAGTGAGCAATTTGAAGTGGGCGTAACTTGAAGTGGGCCTAACTTGAAGGGGCTAACTTGAAGTCTTGAAGGTTACAGACAGATTATTTTGCAAAATTCCATTCATTACAATTATCGCCTCTAGAGGGAGCAAAGGAGCATTTCATGTGGTTGGTTTTAACTATTCTAGTGGTAAACCAATACCAGAGCACCACAGCCTTCAGTTATTTCCTCATATATAAGAGCTCAGGACAGGAGGATTCAGCACATTTGGTGTGTTCTAAGAGCCAAAGCATTTCCGAGGATAAAATCACCACAAGTAAAATCATATTTTAATGTCTAAATAAAACAAATCGAATACTTTTTATAGACTGTAAAGTCGCTGTGAATAAAACGTGCAGACCATCTGCAAAACTCAACCATAATATGAAGAACAATGAAGGTAGCGAGACAAAGCACCTGTGTAAGAGTCTGCACTTCCTCTGAATGCGTTGTGGTTGTCCTTGTCAACATTGTCCATCCCTACCACAGACCAGACAACATCTTCAACCCAAAACAAAGATTACACTAAACCAAGGCCTGTACAAGGCATGAGAGAAAGTTTGTGTGTTCATGTGTGGAACGAGATCTTTAGAGCCAGCTGTGAGCTTCTGAAGGCCAAAGATATACATAGAAGGTGGAAACGCACCTAACAAAAACATGTACTCAAGGTCTGACCACTACAAAGACGTTCAACTCTGAGCTTAGAACTCTGGAGAAAACAGATGAACACCATAACAACATGAACAACTTGAGAATCTCCACCTATAGGGTCACGTCAGCTGAAGATTTTTACAGCTGCATCTCAAGAGTCTTTGAATAGAAAAAGATGTTTCTGAGCCCTTTACACTATTTTGATAATACGGAGAACTATTTTGCTAATTGATCAATCTGTTGATTATTTCATACATTAAATTAGATATTTCACATCTTTCACAATGCTCTCCTTCAAACTATATGAAAATGGTTTGCATAAGTTTAGATAATGCATGATATATAATAATGAAAAAATGTCAATAATGTATACTAAATATTGTCTTTATATGAAAATTGCATTATATAATATATGCAGTATACCATTTATACAAGAAAGTCTCTATGATGTATCTATGCTATATATTGCCATATTATTAAAAAGTTTATATAATGTGAGCTATGATTTGCATACATTAAATAGTATATGTAATATATACATATTATGTTTATATGTATGCTATATATTGTTTATGTAAGGAAAATTATATGCCATATAATATATGCTATATATTGAGCGCAGAAATAGTAAAACTTTACCGATTATATGATTAGTGTTTGCAGTTCTAATCTACACTAGTTAAATGAGGAACCGTGGTATTTACCTGAGCTCAAAGACTTCATTATGGAGGTAGTTCTCAAAGGTTTTGCGGTACTCTGACTCCTCTGCCTCTTTCTTCAGCTGTTTCTCCGTTTTGGGGCAAGCGCAGCAGTGGCTATCTTGGCCCTGCTCCTCGGTTTGGTTCCGCTTCTGTTCCTCTTCGTTGTCCACTTGTGTGGGGGCTCTGGTGGGAAGCTTCATTCCTGAACAACAGAAACACAAGGCTTCGATTTTGTTCTGCAATCTTTTTATAGATAAAATTCAGATTCTTACCAACCCCAAACTTTTGAATGATGGTGTGTATGTTTTATATACATATGTTCATGTATGTTTTCTAACCTTTCTGACAGTAATCAAACTTGTAGAGCTCGCTAGCCTCTGGTTGCTGCTGGCAGAAGACTAAGTAGTGTGTGATGTTTCCATTTGGATCGTTAGGGGCTTTCCACTTCAGAATGATCTGAGATGAGGAATTTGACGAGGATATGGGGTCCAGGGGCACGGAGGGTTCTGAAAAACAGCAACAACAAAAAACTCACCCATTAGTAAATGGAAAAAACAAGAATGATTTTAAATAAGAACAAAGCCAAAAAGGTAGGCTAGTAGAACAGTAGACTCTTAACAAAACTCAATTCTGGTTAGACCACATTGTCAGACTAGGTCACCGATGAGACAAGAAGAATAACGACAGCTTCCTCCTAAAAAGGAAGTAGAGGGGCACCATCGATGTCACAGTGTGCGAACCCAACCGTTTGCCAAACCAGAAAGACAAAAAAAAAAAGAGAAAAACCCTGAAGCGCTGCTTTCAGCTCTTGCCAACCAGCTGCCGAAACAATGTTTTTTAGCTTAGCGAATGGTTATGTGGTTTATCAGGAGGGAAAGACAGAACAAGCTCAAAAGGAAATCAGACAGACACCTAGCAGCACTGAAAGCAAACCACATTTATTTTTTCTCCTAAATCACGGCCTGGCATGATGTGCACACTGCTAAATGCTTTCACACCACTGAAAGTCACCAGCGGCCTATTTTACCAGCCTTTGACCTCTTTTATTCCTCTCCCATACCAAGGCTGCAAGATAAACACTCCAACTGAAATCGACTTACAGAAAAGACTAGAGAAATGACTACATTCAGTTTTAAACAGGCTTGGTAAGGAGATCATGAACACAAATGCTGTAAAGTGAAAGGTCTTAAAAATGGTAAATGGATGTTCTGAACAAGGGCATACAAAAAACTGGACATCCAAACTTTCTAAATTTCTTCTAGCAGGGTTTCTGCAGGTTTCAGTAAGTCAAATTTAAGACCTTTTTAAGACATTTTAAGACCATAAACATTGAAATTTAAGACCTACACAATGCATTATCCAAGTTAGATTGATAGTTACCTCGGTATCATTAGAGTATCTATCTATCTATCTATCTATCTAGGAGTATCTGATGTGTGTGTGAGAGAGAGGGAGAGGTAGATATTTTTAATAGAAAATAGTACTTTTGCATATTATACTGTAAAAACACTAGGGCTGTTTTCGACTAAGGATTTTCATAGTCGAATCTGATTCGTTAGATTTTGCCATAGTCGACTGATAGTCAAACCTTTTTTATATAACGATATCCAACGATATTGCAATATTGCGAGCCATCAATCCAGGCTAACGTCAATTATTACCATTCCATGATATTAATAATTTCACTAATAAGCAAGCTTCATTACAAGTGACAAAAAGGTCACTTAATATTTTATTCCAAAATTTATTCCAAAATTAGAACATATTTCTGTAAGAATTCGGTGAACGTTCTACGCAATCCAACGTGGCGGCGCTCTTAACAGATGTTTGTTTATTAGGTTACAATTCCTCAAAATAAGTAAAAAAAAAAATTATTCTCTCTCTCTCTCTCTCTCTCTCTCTCTCTCTCTCTCTCTCTCTCTCTCATGCAGTGGACGCGTTCATAAACGGCACCTAAAAGCTGTCACTAAGAACCAGAACCAGCAAAAGTAATGATTATGAATATGTAAAATATTTCAATGAAACATTTTAATTGTTTATTAATAAACAAGTGTTTTCTGTTTCGGCTGCAAAGATGAAGTTGACGATAGGCTAGCCTACTAACTCGCGATCTTCGCAGTGAACGCGCCGGAGAAAAATGCACATTTCGGATTACATAGTTTTATTTTGTTTTGAATGGTTCTGTTTAAAAGTAGAGAATTCTGTAGACAATATATATATATTTCAATTTTTTTTTTACGTGTGTGAGGCGAGTAGGCTACCTTATACGCTGAGTTTCGGTTCATGGATGATAGCTTAAGCTCCAGGCAGGCGCTTGCGCCTCTGTATAGCATATCTCTGTTATATTTTTATTTATTACTGTAAATCCAGAAAAATTGGATAATGAAACACTGATTAAAATTAAGATACAATTAATACAAAACGAAATTCGTTTTAAAGAAAGGCTTTGTGCTTTCTGTTTGAGGTCTCTGTGAAAGTTTTAAAGCAGTCTTTTAGTGCCGCTTTCAGTGCGGTCGCGTCCGTAATGGAGAACTGTCACGTAACGTTGTTTCCTCATAAATGCATAACACTTCCCTACTATTCGACTATGAGGTTCATAGTCGAATCAGACCTCTCCGAATCGAATCGTCGAATCCTCGACTATTAGAAGTCAGCCCTAAAAAACACAATTATTGTTGATTTTAGTTGATCGTAACTAGAGAGGAAATGATGAGATGATTAAAGTGACCAAAATTATCACGGTTATCACAGAATCCTGTTCAGAAAGTACTAATACTACAGAATGAAGTCAATTCAACAAGTTTTATGTCGAAAAACAGTAAATAACAAATTGATTAGCATCAATATGCACTTTTTGTTTACGTAAACATTAAAATACCATTAAAAATGATGGCCAGATTTTAAAAGAGTGTCTTGCAATATGTTATCTACTAACATGTACAAGTTCAAATAAAGTTTTGACAAAAAGGTTTTATACAAAGATAAACCTCATATTTCAGCCTTTAAATATTTTTTTTATAAAAAGAATGAGTCAAAAAAGATAAATTACTGACATTTACACATTAGCTTATATTTATTAGTAGTGTTTGGGTGCACCCCCATCCTTCATGTTGACTGAGCTTTTTTCAATGTTGTTATGGAAAGGGGTGATTGGTTGGTTTCTGTCACATGACCTGCGGTGCGTTTGCGGCATTCTGAAAAGTTTAGATTTTTTTCATCTCGTTGCGCCTGGTAAAAAAAAATTAGCGCGTCGCTTCAATTATGAGCGCGCTTGCCGCACGCCTACATTTGAACAAACTTGAGCGCGCAAAAGACGCGTTATGTGAACGGCCTCTGGCGAGCTAACTCATATCAAGCCACGAGCGACTGGTAGCACGCGAGCGACGAGTTGGAGACCCCTGCTAGAGCTCCGCTTTGTAGGCTACAACTCGATACTTTTTTGCTACTTTATAATAACTTTCTGCGGCCAGCGTTTCTGGAAATGAACGAGGGTAAACACTTTTTAAGACCTGACTAAATTAAATTTAAGACCTAGGATGAAAAACTTGCCGTTTTTAAGACTTTTTAAGGCCTTAAATTTAAAGTTCAGAATTTTAGACTTTTTAAGACCCCGCGGAAACCCTGTCTAGGTTTGCCCTAAAAGTTTCATTTTCCTTGACAGTATATTTAATCAGTAGCATCTGATGCTCTTACTGGTAGCATTGGTG
This sequence comes from Scardinius erythrophthalmus, assembly GCF_964197995.2. NCBI lineage: Eukaryota > Metazoa > Chordata > Actinopteri > Cypriniformes > Leuciscidae > Scardinius > Scardinius erythrophthalmus. The sequence goes on along the minus strand of NC_138229.1, from coordinate 13,518,657 downwards.
CGGACATAGATGATTTCGCTCTTTGCTCCGTGGACCTGGTGTTCATCAGAAGCGGAGAGCTGGGTTTTGACCATGATGGCGTACTGCGTCCACGGCTTCAGAGGGAGGATGAGGTAGCCGGGCTCCTGCTGTTCTTTTCCCTCTGTGGCGCGAGGTGGAGGGTCCACATCTGCTATGACCCAGCTGTTAGAGCCACATGCATCCTGACCATCGAACTCAGTTACATTCTTATATGGCCTTGAGAAGCAGAGAGAAATGTTATCAAACACTAACACAGAAACCACTTCACTGCATTGAGCTAGACACCATTGTTAAAATGGTGAAAATAAAAACAAGGCTGAGAGGGATAGTTCGTAAAACCTGGTGTGTATCAGTAAGTCGACAAAACATAAAATACAGTGTTTACTGAAGTTTCTAGAGGACAAAATGCTCTGGATTTTGGATGGTACTTCTATCCGTCACAGTCAGTTTCATTCACAACACATTATATGCTGTCTACCTTGATTATGATTATTTTCATATACTGTTTCTAAACACAACATTCAAGCTTGACACCTCGTTTGAGCACCGCCAGAAGCAAAAGTCCTCTACCCTGACATTATTTATCAGTTGCATACGCAGCCCAGCCGACTCAAGCGAATACCAGTGGGAAGATGAGCAATGAGCTTTTTTTCAAATATTGTATTTATCATGCTTTTTTTTTTTTACATATGAAAGAACAGTTACGCTAATAGATAAATGATTGGCTGGGGTGACAAACCCACTGGCCAAAGGTTGCAGTCCAAAAATGTCTCGAGCACAGGAATTCAAGAAGAAAATGTGTCTCTGTAGACACAAACACCACCACACACTTCAGTAATTATAGGTTGAGAGGCATTATTTTTGTATGAGTCGATACTTTTTTTCTTTTTTTTTGAAAATCCTGCATAGTGCACCTTTTAGGTCCATTTAAAAAAAATAAAAGTTAAGTCACTTACGCCTCTTTGTATAAAACCATGAATCCCAGAAGGTCTCGGAAATCTGGCGGCCAGAAAGGTTCCCATTTAATTATGATCTTGTCTGAAAGTGTGCGAATCTGTGTGAACTTCAGAACCTGGCTCTCACCTGGTCAAACACCAACAACAATGCGTTCAGATTTATTTAAAAAAAGAGCACATGAGCATAAAGGAAATGCAAAGCTATGTCCTCCTCACATGAAGCCTGATCTCCATTGGTCTTTGAGACAATGTCATTCTTTGTTTGCCGGTTCTTAGTGCCAGTCACCTCCTCCATCTTCCGGATCTCTGACATGCAGAGTTTGGAGTTATGATGGAAAAACATGCGACCTTGCTGGATGGACAGGTTGTGTTTGGTCCAGTCCCACAACTGACGCAGGTTCTGGTTATCGAGAGCGTAGAATGAATAATTCCTGATGGGAAATAAAACAGCACACAATTAAGGACAAAGGAGGAGGAAGGAATAGAAAGATGACATGGTATCATTATAGTTACAAGCAAGACCTGACAACGCAAATGGATAAAGCCAACAGTTTGGAAAACCTTGGAAAACCAAGGAAAATCTTGACATCCTATAAAGAAGACTCATACCCGACTTCCTGCGTCTCTCCATGGATGATTCGGAGCTTGCGAAGGAAAGACAGAGAGACTAGGGCATATGAGTGCCGCACTGTCAGGTAGCCGGTGATCTCCTCCAGCTGCCCCAGGTTAGCTTCCAGCTCTGCGGCTATGTTATCTAACAGGGAGAAGTGGAAAGAAGAGCAAGTTTAAAATCCAAAATTTAAGAAAGTCTGCACACTGTTAAAATGTACAATGAAGTACAATAAGGCTACTCTGTAAAAATTCTATAGGTTTCTGTTATTGATTAAATTGACTAAATTATTGGAAGTGAACACACGCCCAAGATGGTAACGCAGTCACAATGCAATTTTTTTTTTTTACTAATTATTCTTTATATTATTATACTCCTGAATGACTGACAAATAAATAATAATTACAATTAATAATATTATTTTCAATTCTTGTTGAAGTTTACTTATTAATCTGTCAGTTATTCAAGAGTATAATTATTGTTATTATGTTCTACTCCTATTGATGTTTTATTATTAATCTGTCAATGATGAGTATATATACAGTATGCATATATTTCTTAATAATAATCAGAAAATTATTATTATTATTATTATGTAACTGGAAGGTAAATGCACCAACAGAACACAGTGATCAGAACACAGATTGGGACCTGAATCTAACAGTATAGGAGTATGGTTGCCACGAATAACAGCCAATTATAACAACAGCGTCATTATATAAAAAAACATTTGCAGAATTACTGATTAACCAATCAGAACCATGAATTCCAGAGAGCTCTATACTAAAGATTCCCTTCTATGCTGCACAAAGTGGAGAAATTGTATTGTTCTTACTCCCTCCGCGGATGTTGATGACCAAACTGCCGTTGATCACTGTGCATCCTCTCAGAGCCTGTGCCGAAGTGACTGAGTCTACTGTCTTCAGCCCCATGCACACTTTGGGACAAAGGCCAGCGCAAGGGGAGCAGTTCAACCTGTGGCACAGAACAAAGTCACATGTACACAAAGCCACACAACAAACAAAAGTCATTCATCCGTACGTGCTGTAAACGGACACAAAGAAATGCAGATATGATGGAGCGCTTCTATTGTCGTTGACATTAAGGCAAATATGTAGCATTAAGACAATAACTGATTGTTTGTGTCAAGGACATGAATCCTGTTGCGCAAAGTGCCAGCGCTGTTTCGGTGGGAGCGGGGGTGCGGATGACCTTGCAGGGCAGGCCGAGGGTGCAATCAAGGATGAATGAGACATTCTCTCAGACGTGCCAAAGACACAACTTAATCACTGATTGTTTTTGTAGAAGTGTCGCGCCTGACTGAGGAACTCTTTGTCCTCTGTGCAGGATGCTTTCTGCGACACAGTTTCCTGTGAAACTTTGCTACACATATTTGTATGACAACTTTAATAAAGTGTGAATCCACAAGCAAAACAAAGGATATGGAGGAGTGATTCTCATAGTCTTAACAATCATACTAGTGTCACAATTTAACACCACATCTGAAGCCGTGTCAAGAATGTGCACAAACCACCGATCGGGCAAAGCTCAATAATTTCCTTTATGGGCTTTCGCTGTGTTTTGTACCTTGTTACTCTTTTTTGGTACCCGCCAAAAAGGACGGAATGTGCTGCGCTTTATCCAGCTAATCTGAAGGAAAGCTGGTGCGTGGGTGAAATCCTTATTGCAGACATATCAGAGAGTCCAGTATGTCGTGTCTCCCTGCGGCAAGGATTCAACTCAGAGTCGTTTATCTGTCAGTAGCCAGACGGCGCTCCCTGTCTATGCATCTGACAGACCGAGAGAGACAAGCCGATGAGGACATGGATGTCGAAACTCCTGATATCTCAATGCACGCGGTTAACGTGCAAAGAAAGTAATCGAGGACAGCAGCATGGGGTGTGAGGTTGGACCACTGCACTGTTGTCTGTCCAGCCTCTGTGATTTGTGTGTCTGCTGTCTGAATTCCCACAGTGCACCAAAACTGCCCAGCCCAGGGGTCATACTGGCAAGGGGGAAGCAAGAGTATCATGAGAAAGAGACAGAAAAAAGAACTGTCCTATCTGGCAGAACATGCATTACAAGGGGTCAGTTCAGTCATCATTTACTCACCGTATTTCTGCTTCAACCACATATTATTATTTTTTTATTCCAAGGAACACAAACAGGATGGCGATTCAGATTTTCAAGCTCCAAAAAAGGATAATTAGTAGCGCTGCCCACAACAAATGATTTTTGGAGTAGAATAAGAGTCGTGCATTTAAGCAATTTGTTGACTCATCGCACGTTTATATTAATTTAATTACTTGAATACTGAGGAGAATATTAAACCATTATGAGCGTTTAATATATAGATATAATATATAGCCTATTCCACGCTCAAGCGCACGCATAAAGCTTGCTGCAAAGCATTGGCAAAAGTAATGATTATGAATGTGTCAGAAATAATAGCAAGGAGAGGTTTTAATTATTTATTAATAAACTAGTATTTTCTGTGTCAGTGTCGGCTACAAAGTTGACGATGCTGACTAGCCAGATTACAGAAGCAAAGAGTATTTCTTTTTGTTTTAAATTAGTTTATTTAAACAAGCTTTTTATAGATGTATTTCTAATGTCTGTGAGGCAAGTATACGCTGACTTTCGGTTCATTTTTATGATGTGCTTCAGTTCACGGAGACCGAGACGGCAGAAAGTGCATCCTGTTTGTTTTCTGGCCAGGTAAAGTTACTTGCATGTTTCAAAGCCATATTTGCGGTCAATGGCTGGGCGACCGTTTGGATTTTCTCACAAAGAACCGCTGTTAACGATCTGACCCTCACGGACTGCATGACTTCGACACAAGGTTTTTTATTTTTTGACAAACCGACTAATACAGTTTTGGTCGACTAAGCCTCTTCTAGTCGACTATTAGGGGTAGGGATGTCCCGATCCGATCCACGGCATCGGTATCGTGCCGATACTGGCCCAAAATGCTAGATCGGATATCGGAGGGGAGAAAAAAAATTATCCGATACCTATGATCGATACCCATTAGGGGTGTAACGGTACGTATTCGTACTGAACGTACGTTCGGTGCATGGATTTACACAGAGAATACACGGTATAAAAATAAATAAATCTCGCGTACACATTAATTAATGTAATACGGAACTAACGTTACTGTTAGATACGCGCATATGCGGGTTCTTTAGGGACACCTAATCTGTAGCCCGCCTTAGCTCTGAACGTGCGTCTATTTCGCTTCAAACGCTCACTTTATCATTATACGCGCGCAGTGCGTCCTATTCGCTTTGGACGCGCGAATGGATTCAAACTGTTCAAGCATCGAACTAGACGCGATAGACGCAAATTTGACGCTCTATTCGCGTTTTGGTGTGAACGCAGAAAAATGAACAGGCTGCGATGTCAAGATTACAATGCTGGAATGTGTGTGTGTCAGAGAGAGAGAGGCACGGGCGCGATCGAACAGTGGAAACAAAAACATACTCCATCATTTTCATACAGGACATCATTAAAACTGCAAAAAGTGTTTAGCCTACTTATATTTGTGTAAAACACAACATTGTGCTTTTGTCAAACTGTAAACTCTTGTCAAACTGTAACTGACACACACACACACACACACACACACACACACACACACACACACACACACACACACACACACACACACACACACACACACAATTTAAAAGCAAAAATTATCTCATCTTTTGGACATTCATCATTGCATTGGTTTTCATTTCTTGTTCTAAATTAGAGCACTAATCTGTTTATTTTTAAGTTACACATTCTACATTGAATGAAAAAGAAAATCAAATGTGTTTTTAAAAGTAGTATTATTTTATACAGAAATACATTATTTATAATTCAGATGAGAATAAAGTTAGAGTTAATTAAAATTTTAAGGAAACAAATATATTGATCTGAAATATAGCAAATTAATTTAAATTCATTCAGGTTGCCAAACATATCTCGAGGTCTTTTGAATAAAGGCTGGCAGTCTTTAATTATCAACTGTTGTTGTGGACTATATACTGGAGAAGTATTTATTCTACATTTGAGTGAGATGTTTTTATGTGGCTAATTGAGCAAAGTGCTTCCATTATATTTTATTATTATTAGTATTAGTTCAAGAATAAAATAAAAATATCGGATTGATATCGGTATCGGCAAATAGCCAAAGCTGCGGCATCGGTATCGGTATCGGAAGTGAAAAAGTGGTATCGGGACATCCCTAATTAGGGGACAGCCCTAATAAGAAGTACTATAAAAATGGTTGATACAACATCTGAGGCCATTAAATTGTAACATCTGAGAAACGAACAAAACTAAACTCATTATCCACAAAATATCTTGGTATAAAATCTCATTCAAGCGTTTGCACATGAAAAAATTGGTGCGTCATGATGAATGTGAAAACCAATGAAGATCGAGCAGTTTCTTATCCTCTTTCTCCTCGTATGGTATTGAGAAAGAAGTTTGTTTGTAGCTTAAATTTTAGTCTGTTTCTCACACAAAGCTATTGTGTGGCCTCAGAAGACGTGGAATATAGTGCATGAGTCATATGGACTCATTTCATGATAGTTTTTTTATTCTTATGTTTTTTGCAGATTTTTATTCAGCATTCTGTTTTGGTGCATGGACAAAAACAGCTTTGACATAATGCTAAATTCTAATAATTATTTTCTGAGTTCCTCAGTAGAATAAAACATCATATGGGTATACAGCCTTGGTGAGCATAAGAGACTGCTTTCAAAAATAGCTTTTGAAAAAAATTTGACCAACCCCAAACTCTTGAACAGTAGTTTATTTTTTCCTGTCTGCTGCTCTTCATATCACAGCTCTAGATAGTTGCTAACATGCATCTCAAGGGTATTATTTTGCCATGTTTAAGTATGTGTGATACATTTTTTAAATCTTGTATCAAAATATCTCATTTTGATTGCATGCTCCACTATTTTCTTTGAGGGTTTTTGCTAGTGTCTGACCACAGCTAGACCAAAGCGATGTCTGGAAATCAGACTGACCAACATTCATTTGACCAATCACCCATCCTTCTACATAGAGATGCCCATATGTGCAGAAATAGAGTGAGAGGGAATTAAGCTATAAGATATTGGTCATCGTACATTTCCACTACAAACAAACAAACAAACAAACAATAAATACCAACTGTCTGTTGTAGTCCTCTTTCTGCTCACTTTTTTAAATGGGCACAAACAGCACTGCCAAGCCTCACACTAGGTCAGCGCTGCTTTAAAACTCACACACTTCCTCTCATTAACATACAACGCTCCCTTTCTGACACACACACTCACTAAATTACCCTTTGTGTGCTCAGACAGTCGATTGAGGTCAGTTCAGCCCTGATCACTCCAAGCCAGAACAGTATTTTTCTTCACTTATTGTTCCTGTTCCATGAATGAGACAAAGAGAAGGGATGGATGCAATCCCGGCTTAAAAAGCAACTTAAACCAGCCTAAACTAGTTTGCTAGTCTTAAGGCCCGTTCACACCAAGGACGATAACTATAAATATAATGATAAAGATATAATTCTAAAAATCGTTCTCCATATTAAAGAATAACAGAGTTCCCACCACAACTATAACGATAAAGATATGAGGAACGATATCGTTGGGATCACTTTCAGAACGATTTTTTCCCAGCTGTCAAACGATAAAACACTGACAGCCAATCAGAATCCATTCTAATTTAAAGGTCTCGCGCATTTAAAATGGATCTGGATCATCCGGGCGCGCGCATGCTTAGAATAAAAAGACCGTTATCGGTCGTTGGTGTGGACGCATATATTGTTATCTTTATCGTTATCTTTATAGTTATCGCGCTTGGTGTGAACGGGCCTTTAGGAGGTTTTTCAAGGACCAGATATACTTAAAGCTAAATTGAAGAACGAATTGGTGTGACGTCATTTTGAACAAAATCGAACAAAGTTGGTTTGGAGTTCAAAACAGCTTGCCAAGACAAACTTTCCAGGAAAAGTTTACATAATAGGTAGGTGCACTCATGGGCTCCGCCCTCTTTGATGTGGAAATCTTCTCGGGTTCATTTCCTCGGTTGAGGTCAGACGTTTGTGAGTGAAAAAACACTGGACAGCTACCTTAGAGTACAAACTGAAGTGTAATTCTAATTTAAAACAACACAGACACTTTTTTCATGTTTACAGTAAAGCTGTTTGGTTTAACGTAGGGATCGACCGATATGGATTTTTTAGTGCCGATGCCGATACCGATTTTTTTTCATCAGCCTTAGCCGATGACCGATACGGGCTGCCGATTTTCTTGAGCCGATATTTGGAGCCGATACTGCTTTTTCTCCCTCAATTTACATCATAAAAATGACACAATGATCATGATGATAACATGTTGCAAGTCTCAATTTAAAAAAGGATCCTTTATTGAACTTAAAAATATATATATATTTAACAAATAGTAAAAACAGGTGAGGTAGAACAAGCAAAAAAAGAGTTCAGTGCTGAAAATACTGAAAATAATTATTTAAGCATAATTTAAAATGAGCAAAAGGTACATTTGTTACTGTATTATTTATTAATCTTTGGTAATCTTAGTTAATAAAAATACAGCTGTTCATTCAGCTTTTCATTCGTTCATGTTATTCACAGTGCATTAGGCTAACTAATGTTAACAAATACAACTTTTGATTTCAATAAGGCTACTATAAATGGTTAAATTAACATTATCAAAGATTAACAAATGCTGTAGAAGTGCAGTTTATTATTAATAAATAATAATTATTAATACACTGAACTTTATTATAAAGTGTTACTGATTTGTTATACACCGATCCAGACGTCTGGTGAGTTCAGTGTTGGATAAATCTGTTGTTATAATGTATTGCCATACATTAAATAGAATCGGTTCAAATGAGTCATTAGTGCGTGAATCAGAGGTTTCATTAGTGGACGTGTAGGCTACGTGTCTGTGTGATTATCCCGGCAGACAGTTTAGGAGTTTAGTGTTTAGTTTACAGTTTAGTGTCAGCTGAATGTGCGAATGTACGCTTTTCAGAGAAGACAAGGAAACGTTTTTTTTAGCACAAATCACATCCAGCGGTAATTCAGGAAAAAAAATGTCCCAATCCTCCACATGAAACTTCGCTCTTCCGACCTTTTACCATCATGTCCATTCTCAATTGATTTTGATAAATATGCGCGAGGGAGGGAGTGCAAGACAGTTTGAAGACGGTGAGTGTGCGCGCGCGCGGCCAGAGGAGGGGCGCGCGCTCTCTCTCTCTCTGCTCGTTCTTTCAGCAACATGCGACCTGTCACAAGCGCAGTTTTCAGTCATCAACATCACTCAGCGATCAAATAAGGCTTTGGCGAGATAAAAATTCGCTTTGGCGACCGCAAAAAACGCAATATGTGGCGGCCGGTGTTGATTCTGTGGCGCACTGCCACGAATTAGTCTATGTGTGGGGAAACACTGGAGAGACACACACACCACACGCGTCCAAACCTCTGCCAGGTGGTCTCTGAATAAAACTCCAACAAATACCACGGAACAACGTCGGCATTACTTAATCCTATGACCAGTGTTCGTAACAGCTTCCGTACGCATACGAATAGCCTACAACTTAGCTATTTGCAGCTCCCTAAATACAATGGCAAGCAGTTTTATAGAGGCATTCGCGTTTTCCATTTGGACCCACAAACTTGCTTAGCTATAGTTGCAAGTACAGATAGAGCTACGTGTTTCCACTTTCAAAGTGTATGGCAATATTTCAGCTAAGTCAAACAGTTAAAAGATGCTTTGGAAGTTTAAAACTTATCGTTGTCTTGAAGAGCAGATTCCAGCACTCTGTTAGTGGGGGAGGGGCAGTGCAGCGTCTCCAGCAACACAGAGCTGCCTGTGGACGCCTGTCTGTAAATAATGCCGGGAAAAAACTATCGGCGAACGCAGCAGTGTATCGGCCGATGCCGATACACGTAAAAAACGCAAATATCGGCCCGATATATCGGCCGGCCGATATATCGGTCGATCACTAACGCAATCTATTGTACGAAGTACTCTTATAAGTAAACATGATTTTACTCGACTGGAGTGGCGAATTGGAGAGCTTGTGCAAACATCCACATTGCTACAATCAGATGCTTTCTTAATTGCCGTTTTCTCTCCGCTGTCATTTTTGTTGTTTCTCTTTTGTTATTGTAAGAAAAGTGTGCGGCACATATTTATCAGTTCTGGATTTTCGCACACAGTATACTCCTACAAAGTTATTTCGACTTTTTTTTACCCCTAAGCGACCACCAAAAAAGAACTTTGCTGCGAGTATCTCTGGGCCTTCAGCCTATACAGACATGTCTGGCCTGCTGGTTTTAAAAGGATTTTGGGTACTTTTCAGTTTGGGAGACCAGCTAGACCAGTTTTAACCAGCTAAGACAAGAAAACCAAGCTGAATTAAGCAGTTTTTGTCAGCAAGGACGGAAAACCAATCACTTCATATGAACAACCTTGAGTCCTCTATGTTGTTTGAGTATATACAAAGCATCAAAATCATATATATATTTTTACCAGTAAATACAAACAAGAGGAAAAGCCAAGCGACTAGTCGGTCTATTTCATTTCATCCAGTTCGTAGACTAAATGAGGCACAGAGTGGTCTAATGACCCAGGCATCCTTTGGGTCAAACTTCATACACAAAAGATTTGGCTTATGTGAGTCCTGACGCACACATGAAGCATCTGAAGTACCCTTTAGGACACTTGGGGATGTGTGCGCTAGTATTTGTGCCTGTTCATTGAGTGGAGAGCATATAAGTAGTGGGTTACTTACGTAGTGGAGTTTACAGTGGTGTACCCAGAAGGGCACTCTGGGATGCAGGCACCATCATGGATGACGTATTCGTGGCAGTCACTTTTGCCATGCTTGCACTTGTTGTGGAGCTCCTGGCAAAAGCTGAAGTTGACGCAGCGCCAGCCCTTATAGGTGTAGAAACCAGGTGGGCACTTTTCAACGCAGATGTTATTGTGCATGTAGTTGCGGCAGGCCACGCATTTGCGCGACGAGTTGGGCTCCAAGCAGCCGCCCAGGCACTGGTCGTGGCAGCACTGGTTGTCTTTAGTGCAGGCACGGTGCTTGCATGAAGATGGACACACTGTGGAGAGAGAGAAAGCTTACATTTAGAGAAATTATTTTAAGGGAAAATACAGATGCCTCTCATTCACAGTGACATTTTTATATAGATAGGGCATGGCATGAAGAAAACAAATGCAGTTTACCACACTTACCCCTTCATTTCTATAGGGAAAAAATATTTAAATATAAAACATAAATTTTAATATTAATGTTTTTTCTACTTTAAGTAATGCAAAAGAAAGGATGCTAAAATAAGAATGCAGTACATTTAATTTGATAGAATTATTAAAAACGCATGTATCAAGATGAAAATATTGATTATTATCAGCAATAATAATAATAAATAAATTATGTTGATTAAATTATGACTGCAAGCATAAACATTTAAATGAATAATTCCACAGGCTCAAGGAATATTCCTAGTTTACAATTATAATTTAATGTTAGTGGACAGAATCTGTTGTCTGCTGTTGAATACCACATAAACGAATGATGACATCAGTTTGTAAAAATTAACACAAGACACATTTGCATGGAGCACTTGTAGGCAACGTAACCAGAGGCTTTAAAGGGAAACATGTCAAGCTATGTACATTTTTTATATATAAAAGCACAAATTATTCAGTGCAATGTATTTTGTTTGTTCTGTAAATTTGTTTAAATCGTCCTTATGAGGTGAGACTACTTTTCTAGGTGGGTCAATGTGATTCCTGCGAGTGGGGTTTAGCCATGTGAAACTAATAAAAAAATCAAATACATCTTCATGTCTCTTCCTGGTATCCTTTTGTGGATTTCATGTGAAAATAACCAGGTATTTTTTAATAGAGCTGAAAGGTTTTATTTAACTTTGCACACATTCTTTCACATCAGTCTCATAGATAACATGTGTAAATGTTTAAAGCTAATGTGTGTCATGTTTCCTCTTATCCCAGCTTATTTAGCAGTGAGAGTTATAAGAAAGTTATATGTAGGTAGATTTTTCCATAAAAGTGTAAACACTGAGGCACTATCAACACATTCAATCAATTTGTTTAACCACCCCGATCAGCCCCGCACAAGAACACTGGCTTAACTATCGCCATGAGTTTGGAGAGGAACTATCAGTTTGTCCAACCAATGGAAGATGGGGGAGTGTTTTGGGGAAAGCTAATAAAAAATAAATTCGTTATTTTTGCAAAACTGTTATACTGTTATTTAGAATAAGTGTATACTTGGGAAACGGGTGGTACTGAAACTTGTTAGACTTCTAATGTAAATGCAAACTCTGAAGAATTAATTGCCTGATTATTTTCTGTGGAAATTGACAGATGCTATCAGTACTTCAGTTGTAATATGGCTTTAAGTGTTTTCTCAGTAACTCAACTCTACAGTCATGTCCTAACTTGATGTAACACTAGGTTACAATTGTAAATATTAAAACAATGACAAAATGGCCTACTCTGATAAGCAGCTCCTAAAATGGTGTAACCACATTCCTCTGCCTTTTATGTGCTCTTTATTTCCCTCATATACACACACACACACACACACACACAAACCCCTATAAACTCACAGTACACAGAGCAGCACACTGCTGCCAGTTGTTTGACAAGAGTCATCTTGTAAGTCCTTCTCTCCCACCCACTGAAGTCAGTGTTTACATATTTCTTCACCCCCCAACCCCACCAAAATGATAGAGGTGATAGAGATAGCAGAGGCCATGTGTGGCACAGGCACAAAAAAAAGAAAGAGGAAAAAACCTGAAGATAACTACAGAAAGATCTAGAGGGTCACAGAAGTCCTTGCGTAGCACAGGGAAGAGAATCTATAGTGATCTACAGATTCCTACAGAATAACTGTATGTGACTTTACTGGCCTCTTTCTAACAACGTGACCTGCAAGCTCGTCTCTGAGACAGCCTGTTAAAAATAAACTACGCATGGCTAGCTAGAGCTAAAAGTTGTACATTTGAAGTTGAACGCGCACACAATCTCCCTCTCACAAACATGCACAGATTAGTGGAGTTGCAAAGTGAGCAGAGTTGTCTTTTAATATTATGAATTATTCATTCATAAATACCATTGTTTTGGGGGGAGCTGTACCATATGACATTTTACAACCTGAACTAAACCATTTCTAACAAATAACAAAAGAAGATTGTACTTAAGGACCATTTTAATTCAGAAATTAAAAACATGCATATCAATGAACACTTATCAAAGACATTTATAATGTTAAAAAAGTTTTAGGCTATATTTCAAATAAATACTTCAAATTAAATATATTTAAAATTTCAAAGACTAAAAAATAATGTATTTTGTTCTTTTAAACTTTTTATTCATCAAAGAATTGTGAAAAAAATCTATAATTAAAATTATTCAGCAGTACAACTGTTTTCAACATCGAAAATAATAAGTAATGTTTCTTGAGCAGAAAACATTAGATGAAGGATCATATTACACTGAAGACTGGAGTAATGATGCTGAAAATTCAGCTTTGCATCACAGGAATAAATTACATTTTAAAATATATAAAAATAGAAAATGGTTATTTTAAATTGTAATAATAATTCACAATATTAATGTTTTTACTATATTTTTTATTAAATAACTGTAGCCTTGGTGAGCATAAGAGACATTTCAAAAATATTAAAGGGGTGGTATAATGCCCCTTTTTACAATATGTAAAATAAGTCTCTGTTGTCTCCAGAGTGTGTATGTGAAGTTTTAGCTCAAAATACCCCACAGATAATTTTTTTCATCATGTTAAAATTGTCCCTTTTTGAGGGTCAGTAAAAACGCGTTGTTTCGTGTGTGTCCCTTTAAATGCAAATGAGCTGCTGCTCCCGGCACAAAGGGTGGAGCTTCAAGAGCTTGTGTGTGTGTGTTAGCAGCTCTGATTACCTCATCAAGCGGCAACCTCCCCGTCTCTCTCTTGAAACCAACACGGAAGTGAGTTAAACTGCAATTCATTGACTGGCCGCTTGGCCTGGCTGCAGAAGTGAGTCAAATCTGTATCTCCCCCATGTTAAAATTACCAACTTTACAGCAGAAAAAATATGTTTACAGCCTGGATCTCTATGTGGATTTGGTCTATACAGCTAATTTTGCCCTTCATAACAACTGTGAGGGGGGTGAATTATTTTATAAATCGTCCGTTTAGTTGATTAATATTTAAATTTAAGGGTGTGGCCAGTGACCACTTGAGTGACAGGTGGATTGCCGCTGTCAGTGCTAGCCGTTTGTCTGCTGTTACTAGCCGTCACTTCACCTCAGCAAATGTTAGCTGCTGAACTTGCCATCTCTGCAGTGTTTGTGCTTTTTTTCGGGATTATTTCATACAATTTAATACTTGGGTACAAAGCCCACGTCTTTGGATTCCGTCGTTATCGTTCGAGACAACAACCAGCGCTGAATTTCAGTTGTTTTCCTCTGTTAACATGCACTAATGGATGTCTGACAACTTCGTTGCTTTTTGGGGTTTTCAAATTTAAAACGTCAATAAATGCTCGTTCGTTCTGCTCTCACGGAACAGATGGATTATAATATGCTTATGTACCGTCAGATGAAATCATGCAGGCGTCGGCGCTTTCTCCGTCCGTGCAATAAATGCACATGAATGAGCGCGGATTTTCTAGCGCATTTACTTGCACTTCAAAAGCAATATATCTATGGTTTAACCCATTTGAGAGACGGCCAAAATCAGAATTTAAAATGGACTGAATAAGCTCTCTACGAACTTGAGCAATGCCGCGCTGACGGACCATGAAAGAGTGACGGACATGTATGCACATAAATCACTGTCACACACAAACACTCTCGAAGTAATACACACTTGTAGCCATGTCTTTTAACTATTATAATATTTCGGAGGGCAAAAATAGGAACGTTTAATTGGCTTTACATCATCAGCTAACTCGATCACGTCGAGCTAGCTGATTTCAGATAGCCAGGCTCCTCAGCTCCACTCACGCCCCGCCTGTTTGCCTATTTTCTGTTATCCGGGAGTGACGCAAGGCCAAGATGGCGACGGCCGGCTCCGCCCACTTTAGGCTTCAAAAATGCTCTTCAGAAACCTACGGGTGACGTCACGGACACTACGTCCATATTTTTTTACAGTCTATGTACCTCATGCAGACAAGCACTAAGGCCATGTCCACACTAATACGTTTTCGTTTGAAAACGCATCTTTTTCTCTCCGTTTTGGCCTTCCGTCCACACTGAGACGGCGTTTTTATTAAGGAAAACGAAGCTTTTTGAAAACGCACTCCAAAGCGTATACATTTGAAAACGCCGTTTTTGCGTTGTAGTGTGGACTGTGAAACCGGAGAGATTTAAAAACGATGACGTAATTTTAGTCATGTGACGCATATTGTACCAATAGGTATTCACGTTTATACCAGTATTGTGCCTGTTATGTGCTATTCACTTTCACACTATTGCTAAAAATATTCTACATTGCACACTCTTCATATCACAGTCCTGCAAAGATGACAGAATTTACTCACATTTGCTGTCCTGCGGTAATACATGAGAACAGTCGCGTTTTAGACCAAACATATGGTGTCTGCGTGCGACCTGGACGCATCAGTGAATGGTGAGATATTTTACTAAATAAAATTATCCTGTCAGAAGAATTGCGCGATAACTTTATTATTTATTTTTCCATCTGAATCATATCAGTGAGCGTTTGTTGGGTTTTACACATGCGCAGTAAAGGTGAATTTAGCGTTTTCAGGCGTTTTTCAAAAGTTTCTCATCCACACTGAAACGTCCGAAAACGCTTGAAAACGCTAGTGTGGACGGAGAGCGTTTATAAACGAAAACGCCGTTTTCAAATGTATCCGGATTAATGTAGACGTAGCCTAAACTGTTTTGCCTTTTATGTTTAAACTGGAGTCGGATAATGATGGAGAGACTCAAGAAGTGACAACATGTAGAATGCAACAGGATGTTTCTGAATGGTTAGTTGATGAATTTATGTTGCTGATGTGGAATTAACTATCTTCAAGTCTTTGATTAGCATATTCTGTCATGATAATCTATAACAGTGGTTCCCAAAGTGGGGGTCGCGAGATGATTTCTATAAAAAAGTGGAAAAAATATATACCGTATTTTCCACGACTTTCCCGTGATCGCTATGGCAACGTAGAACAAGCCGGTATCGAACTTCCGGTTTACGTTAGCCTGAAAATACCGCTATCAGAGGCGTGATTTTTTTTCCCAAACCACTTCAGCGGAAATCCCGCCCTGATTGCCCTACACCAATCACTGATCCCTAAACCTACCCGTCACAGATTGCCTACACCAAACACTGATCCCTAAACCTACCCGTCACTGTAACCTGAACCAATTAAATAGGCTGCAGGGCGGGATTTCCGCTGAAGTGGTTTGGGAAAAAAAATCACGCCTATCAGAGAGGCTCAACAAACCCAAACAATTTGCTTGGATAATGAGGAGTAGAGCTTAGATAGGGCCCAAAAAATCAAGCCCGACCCTACCTGGGCCCGTTGTGTCCGAGCCCGGCCCGACACATTAACTGTAATTATGAGCCCGAGCCCAATTTAGACCCAATCATTTTTAATATGTGGGCCGTTATAACCAGGGGCGGCGCCAGATAATTTTTAACGTGTGCTGAGGGGGTGCTATTATATATAAATACTTTTAATAAATGAGCAAAAATTGGCCACTTAATATTTAATATTCAATTATTTTAATGATCACAATTAAAGTATTAATGTTATTAAATTGAACAAGCACAACATTCGGCATTCAATCAAATATTATTAAAGATTTATTATTATTAATAATGTTATTTCAACACAATATCTCGTTATTTTGACATCATATGTGTGCCGAGTGTGCGTGCAAGATGTGCATTTGTAAATCCAGTGAAACGCATGAATTGATTTTTATTAATAAACTAGTGTTTTGTGTCAGTGTCTGCTGCAAAGATGAAGATGATCATGGTGTTCACTTTTCATAATCAACATAGATTGAAAAAAATGCATTATAATATTTGAACAAATATGAAACTAAATGCTCTTATTTAATGGCTAGCCTACAACAAATATAGGCCAACATACTCTCTATTTGTACAAATTGCTGCACATTCAAGTTAATTCTCGAATTAATTTTCAAATTATTGAAAACAATAAACATACCACTTAAAAATATATATACAGTTGTACTGCAGTTTTTTCTAAGTAGCGTTACAAGAAACACTCTTTCTGCGTAGAGGGTCCGTTTATGTTGGAAACAACTCCCATTCATAAAATCCTTCAGTTTTCGCGTGTTTTGTGCACCTGACAACGGTACACGTTGAGCCACAAGGAGCCATTGCTTAATCTGTCAGCGTTACTAACTTACTTGTCAGTAATCAGTTTCACCCGTTTGTACCGCGACGCGAGTATCCCTTGTGTGCAAGCTTCATTAAGCGTTACGCTAAACCGGAACTGACATACCGGCAACAGGAAGTATCGAGTGTCATGCCGACGCCCATTAAAACTCACAGGAAAGTTGTGGATAAGTCGCTCCGGAGTATAAGTCGCATCAGTCAAAAAATGCGTCATGAAGAGGAAAAAAACATATATAAGTCGCATTTATTTAGAAATTTATTTCACAAAATCCAAGACCAAGAACAGACATTTAATCTGGAAAGGCAAGTTATTTAACTACACAGTAGCACACAGAACAACAGGCTGAGTAGGTGTCCGGTATGTTAACGCAACACATTAACAGTTATTCAGCTAAGTTACACAATAGCATAAAGAACATATACCTGGGAGGCGGAATAGGCTAAATTAACATAAGCCAGGGAGTCCAACAAGCAAGTTACCAGTAGGGCTGTCAACGAATATTCTAAATTCGAATATATATTCGAATAGTTTTAAAAAACAGAAATTCGAAAGTGAAAATTAATATTCGAATGTGAATTTCGAATATGGAAAAACACGCCCGCGGAAGCAGAGGCGCGGCTGTCTGCTTTGCGAGTGGGCGCGCGCGCTGTCTCGTCAGGGTCGCCCTGTCTAGCACAGCGTCACTGCTGAAAGTTGACTTGCATGGAAGATGGCAGAAAGTGCAGAGCCCAAGTTCAACTCGACCGCAGCAGAGAAAGTGATTTTAAGCCATGTCTGGAAGTAATTTGGATTTTGGTCGGTAGAACGTAAAATTGTGGAGCCACGACTCCCGCGAGATAAAGTAGTATGCAAGCTATCTATATAAGATACAGATAGCATACCATTCGACCACTAGCAACATGAGGTCACATCTCGAAAATTGTGTGCCTCATTTTATTTAACGTTAAACAGAAAAGTTCCACGTTTACCACAGCACAGCTCGCTCGGAGCGTTCAATGTCGGTTCTATACTGTAAAACTTCAATTAATGTTAATAAATTTGTTTCAATCACTGAATGAAGCCTGCTATATTTGGGACAAGAGTCGCAACCTTAAATTGCTTGCACAAAACTCTTGATCAGCACTCAACATGTGCTTATTGTTGTTGTTCATTTTTAAACCGTTATGCGCAGAGAGCGCGAGCGCGAGGGAGGGAGAGAGTGCCTGCGAGTGAGCGAGAGTGAGGTCTGCGGTCTTGGCCATTAGTTTATTTACTTGATTTTGTGTTGGTAATACATTGTCAAATATGTTTAAACTTAAATTAACTACCTATACAAGTAGTTATGTCTCTTTGTATTAATTTGTCCTGTTATTGACGTAATGCGCGTCATTGACAAAATGCGCAACCAGATGTTCGAATAGTTCGAATATTCGTATGTGTTTTAGAGGGAATATTCGAACGTCATTTTTGAACAATTTTGACAGCCCTAGTTACCAGTAAACAAGTTCACCAAGCTCCCGCGATCTCATTCCACATCACTGAATCCATTGAATTTTCTTCATATGGTGTCGCTTCTGAATAACTCCGCCAACTAGAGCGCCCTCTCGCGGCTGTAGACGGTAATGTTTTCTCTTGGTTCATCTCAGTCTGAATTAATTTTGATATATAAGTCGCACCTGAATATAAGTCGCAGGACCAGCCAAACTATGAAAAAAAGTGCGACTTATAGTCCGGAAAATACGTAGGCCCTATATATTTTTGTTGCAATTAATTTAACCCTTTCGCACGTACGATCACACCGATGTGATTAGAACGGTCAGTGCATGACATGAAATTCAAATGTGCTCTCGCGCGTTGGCTGGCGCTGAGCCAGAGACAGGCGCGCTCAGAGCTGTCATATATCACAACTTTTCAGTGTTTTCAACCACATAATGTTTATTTTAGGTTTCAGACATATAAGTACTAAAGAAAACAATACATTTAGAGTTTGTAAAATACACACTGATGTCAAAGGAAGAGGCAATAATTAATCCTTTCCATTATAATTAGACATGTTTTATTCATGTCAGATACACATTAAGTAACTTTAAAATTTACTCTATTCTTCTCCCAGTTCACCAGCCACTTACTTTTATGTATTTCGAGAGAAGTGGATGAATTCACGTGTTGTAAATCCAACAGATCCGATTCTCTGAACTGCGTCTGCGGCACAAACTAAGATGGCGGCGCCCATCGCGCATACAGCTCAACTAACGCGATCGTTATAAAGGTGTTTAAACAACAAAACACTTTACTGCATATATTTGACAATTGGAATATCAGATATTTCATGCCATATCTAACAAATTTGTGAATATTTTGAATAAAAAAGGAAAAATGACATAAAAGCAGATCATCATTCATTCAGCTCTGTTGTTGCTGCTGCGATGTCACGTGACAAGCAATGACGCGTCACCACGGAAACCATAAAGTGACACATTCTAAATTACAGTCGCCTTGAAATTAAATCGATTTGCTGTGCATTTCACGCGACGGGAGGAGTTGTTGAGGTGGTGGGGGGTGGGTTCGCGGGGCAGCAGCGCATTTATCATGGGGGTCGCGGGCTAAAAAGTTTGGGAACCCCTGATCTATAAAATCGCTAGTGTGGGAACTGTTGTAAGATGCCTACAGAGTGACATGCTATTGCATTTGTGTTACGTACTGTATTGCATGTGAAAAGACGGATGCGACAGCTTGAGCAGACTCACAAATGTGCTCTACTACAACAACTCTTCCTCTTCTTAACATGGAATTTACATAAGTTCCCGGGGGCGGGGTTTATGTAAATTTTAGGGTTAGTGATGTCACTAACCCGGGAGGAATGTTGTGTAGTCCCTACCAGCCGTTTGTTGTAGTCCTTATAAAACGATTTCTTTAAAAGCAAATATCTTCCTTTGAACTTTGAGCGTTGTAACTTTGCAGATGTTGTTTATGCTCAAACAGCAATATTACACACTAACTAAAGTTAGAAAAGTGAAATCATAATCAACCACCCCTTTAAACAAATCTCGCAACCTCTAACTTTTGATAGTGTGTGAATTGCATTTGAATTTATTTTTGGAATAAATTAATAGATAATAGATAACCAAACAATTAGAATTACATCATTGAAATCCATATACGATTGTATCAGCACAACCCTAATGTACACACACACAAACATTCACCATCAGAGCGGCGCACAAGGAAAGGATATAAATAATGATTTGCATTAAGACACCCAGAGTTCTAAGAACAAGCCAGAGAGGAAATGTGTGTGTGTGTGTCCGAATGGAATATTGGCTCTGGCCAGTGATGTTAACACCACAACTCAGTCGAACACAATCCTGGAGTTGGTTTAGTCCAAAGAAAGGCCAGCAAACACCTCTACTTCCATGACAACGACAACACAAGATGAGGGCTTAAAAATCTCCAGACCTGCCTTATGCATGACAATTAAGTATTCATCTGACTTTTAACCCCATGTTAAAGCCTCTGACAAGTGTTCAGTGATTTAGGCAAACAACACTACGCTTTCTAAAATGCTTGGAGACTTCACTGAAGTTTCCAAACGCTCCTGACAAGCGCTGACCAACCCGGGGATCATGAAACGCCTGCTAAAAAAAAGTAATTTATGTAGTGCTTTGGGGAAATGGAGTGTGCTGAGAAATACAAGAAAAAAAGAACACAAACTGAGGAAAAGTTGTCATAAAAAGTGAGAGTGCTGGCAATAATCCGAGCAGCTAAAATGGATTCATATGCAAGTTCAAAACAATTCTCAGTTTTTCCACTAAAGTCTTCAATACATCTTTCCAAAGACTGAAAAAGTGTAAAACAGTGCTGCCTTTCACACATAGATTTTCATTACACATTATGGTATATAACAAGTACGGCAAGTGTATAGCTGTTGTTGTTCACTTCAGTGTCAGGTGACACCAGGTCAGCCAACTCAAGAGCAAAACAACATTACCCTCTGTCCCTTATACATGACAATCCAGGGAGGGCCACCTCACCGCCTGCTGTGAAAAGGAGGGGAAGAGTGGGTGTACGTGTGTGTACACACATGTGACAAACATGGAGGTGCTAAGTTGGAAAAAACAGGCAAGCCACCAAGATTGTGTCAATTGTGTCAAAAAACAATCTTGTTGACTCTAATGCCTTTCCGTGAAAATTCATTATCGTCTATTCTTTGAAAAACCCTATCGTCTCTGCCCCTGTTTTCTCTCCCTCCCTCCTTTCCCTCGCTCTCCCGTTGACAGTGGATATGAGCAAATGTTATGCACAGCGACTCCTGATCCAGGAGAATCCAGTCCATTTAACAGCCTCAACCGCAGACCCACCCTCAACCTTAACCAATGCGTTTGCTGGCTGTAGAAGGTAGCCATTCAATGTCCTGAATCGTCTGTGAGACAGAGCCTCTGTATGTTAACCCTTTATTGCTCACATGTCTGCAACCTTGGGCAGAAAGACAAGGGGATGGGAAAACACAGCTACAACAATTAGAAAAACTTGTTCCTCTGCTCTGGAAAGATGTCAGCTCCTCTCCATTAACAGTAGTATGCAGTACGCTGGGAACTCCTGCAGTCCAGAGCGCTGTTGTCAATTAGTGGTGCATGTTTGATACATAAAGTGTGTGGCTAACTGAAAAGTGTGCTGTTACTTTCATAAATCATGATTTACAATTTTCACATTTTGAATTGTAGAGCGATGTAGAACACCTGTTTTCAACATTGATAATAATAAATGTTTCTTGAGCACCAAATCAGCATATTAGAATGATTTCAGAAGGACCATGTGACACTGAAGACTGAAATAATGGCTCCTGAAAATTCAACTTCAACATCACAGGAATAAACAAAATTTTAACACACACACACACACACGCACGCATACACACTGCACACTATACCATGTTTTTTGTTTGTTTGTTTTCCGCGGGAGATCAGCAGAAAAAAGAAATAAAAAAAGAAAAAGAATGCATGAATAACGGTTAGCGCTTTGCCTTAATAAAGCAGCATCGAACGGCAATTACACTGAATCATTCTTCTTCAGACGGTTGACTTGTCGTCACCGTTGGAACAGCCTAAAGTTGCTCGCCATAGAAAAGCACCTCTTCAGCGGACCGAATCACAAGCTGCTATTGTGAACGCGCCTCTCCCCTGCTGTGCGTGTTCTGATGAGAAGACCAACCAGAAGCTGAGCTTGTGATGTGAGGCTCTGTCAAAAATGTATATTTGTGCTTTTATGTATTGTTCATCCAAAGCATCACTGAAATATTTCAATGTTTTTGTTTATTTATATTAAAAGTTAAGTCCTGTATTATTATTCTCTCTTACTGTTATATGAAATAATGACATTACAAAGTGAAACTATTGCAGGTGTTTTTCATGGCAAGTTTTTTTTTTTTTTATCTTTCCGTTTTTATTTAAAAAAACGCGCCAGATTTTTTTACGGTTTAAAGGGGGGCACGACGAAAAAAGTTTGAGAACCACTGCTTTAATCAATTAAATGTGTCAGTTTCAAAACACTGACTCAACAATCCATTTGAATTATGACTAAAAATGTAATTTGTCAGTAGTCACACAATATAAAATCTAATTTCTTCAAAGTTCCTTCTCTTCGTGTGCAGATCTGAGTGTGACCAGGCAGAATCATTCATTGCTCAT
Source organism: Scardinius erythrophthalmus (assembly GCF_964197995.2). NCBI lineage: Eukaryota > Metazoa > Chordata > Actinopteri > Cypriniformes > Leuciscidae > Scardinius > Scardinius erythrophthalmus. The sequence continues at coordinate 13,495,953 of NC_138229.1, read as the reverse complement.
TAGTTTTCATTCATTCATGTTCTAGGCGTCACTCTGCAGGATCTGGGTCATTTTTCAACATTGGGGTGGGTGGCCGCATGTGACTCATTTATCAGAAACATCCGTGTGCTCAGCGGTAGTTCAATTAAGTTCAGCACGAGCAGAAACGCCACCTACACCTATGCCCAGACACCTGAGTTGGGAAGATAAACTTCCATTAGAATATGCAGAGATTGTGTGTGTGAGAAAGAGACATAGGAAGGGTAGAGTGTTAAAGAGACGAGAGGTGTGTGAAAGGAAGCGAGTATTTACCTTTGGCGCCGAGACACAGAATCTGACCCCAGCAAAAGCAGAGTCCTCTTGTTGGACATAGATCACATTCTGCTCAGTCTATAAACACACAACTGTACCACAGGAGGAAAAGGCAGGACTAGAGAGTTCAGCTATTGTTTTTATGACAGCCGACAACTGACACGTCGGCAAGTGACAAACACTCTCACAATCTACTCTTTGCCACCGCAAATACACACCAAGACACATTATAATATGTAATTAGCACCCAACAACAGATTCGGTTAGGAAATGTAGGGTAAACCAGGACCCAAAAAATGCCGTGCCCATAAACACCCATGAAGCGATTAAAGCAAGACAAACAGACACCTTAACAACTTTTAGAGGACAAGCTCAAAATGATTTGTCTTTAAACTGGGTCAAATGCTATGAGATTCAACTCCTCCTCAGAGAAGCCGAAACATTCAGTGCTAAGACCAAAACAAATCACACGCAAACCCTCATGTATTTTGTATGTGTTTTCAATGGCAAGTCTTTTCTTATTATCATCATGTACATGTTACATGGAGCACAGTTTATGAAATTAAACTCCGCTTTGTGCACTTGTCAGACCATTTTCAAGGTTCATATCTCGAGGACTTCATTACAGTAAGGGGGCCCCTATAATTCAACAGATGGGTGAAAGGATTTCTTGGAAAGAGTAGGGATCTCTGGGGAAAGCAGGGTTGCTGCAACGGCAATATACTGGCAAATTGACCTGGATGCTTCTGACAATACAAAGAAAAAAATTCTCTGAATCTTTCTCTGAGTAGTTCTTGCCTATGTAAAACGCAGTTGCTAGAGTATTCTAGGTTGTTGATTGCTAGACCAAGTCAAAAGTATTTATTAAAAAAGTTGTATTGTTTATTAAGTCTTATCACTTATAATTGATTTATTATATTCTGGTCCTTGATATGAAAGGCTATAGAAAGAAAACCGCATGTACTTAGAAAAGTAACAGTAACCTCTCCTTAAAGGGATGGTTCACCCAAAAACGAAAATTTTAATTTAATATTTATAGTTCTGAAATGACAAATGGTGACAGAATTTTAATTTTTAGGGTTAACTATCCCTTTAACAAGCTTCACAATTTCATGAATCAACCAAATCCTTAGCACAAACCTAATTTAATACTGGCTTATGGAACAAACCTTAAGGCACGATATATACATAACACAACCATTCAAAAGTTTGGGATTGTTCTTTTTTAAAAGTGTTTTTAAAAGAAGTCTCTTATGTGCACCAAAGCTGCATTCATTTAATAAATACTGTAGAACTGTGATATTGTGAAATAATATGACAATTTAAAATAACCGTTTTGTGTTTTCTATTTAAAAATGTAATTTATTCCTGTGATGGAAAAGACAAATCTCCAGTCTTTAGTGTCACATAATCCTTCCGAAATTTTTATAGTATGCTGATTTGGTGCTCAAGAAACATTAATATTTCTTATCATTATCAATGTTGAAAAGAGTTGTGCTAAAAGGGATAGTTCACCCAAAAAATGAAAATTCTATCATTATTTACTCACCCTCATGTTTTTCTAAACCTGTAAGACTTTCATTCATCTTTGGAACACAAATTAAGATATCTTTAATGAAATCTGAGCGATTTCTGTCCCTCCATTGACAGCTACGCAACTAACACTTTAACGCTTCAAAAAGTTCATAAAGATATCGTAAAACTAATCCACATGAATTGAGTTATTTAGTCCAAATTTTCAAAAGAGACACGATCACATTATACGCTGAACAGAGTGAATTTATGCTTTTATTCAAATATAAACAAATATAATATATATGTACACACACACACACATACATACATATATATGAACAGTGAATGTTATAGAATCGTACTGTAGATATAACAACAAACAAACAAACACTTTGGCTGTTAATCGGCCATACAGGCACATTCATCAGCCAATTTCAGATAATCTCATTAATAGGTGGTTAATGGACCTGTGCCCGGTTGCATAAAGCACCTTAAGTGTAATTTTCCCTTAAGTTCGCCCTTATGTTTCCCTTAAACCTAAGGGTGTTGCAGAAAAAAACCCTTAAGTGTTACTTAAGGGTTTCTTTAAGTGAAACGTCATAAACACTTAGAATTTCCCTTAAATGCTGTTTTTTCACTTAAATAATCCCTTAAAAAGCGTTAAGTGTTGCATAAAACCCCTTAACGGTCATTTCCCTAAGTATAACTTAAGGTTTGGAAATCGTAACCTTAAGAGTAACGCGGACAAAAATAAGACGACATGGCTGAATTTATGGAACCAGCTGAAGATCATTATGTGCCAAGAAGAATTTTTAGGGATAGGGAGAACCCTTTGGACCATTTTAGCGATGAAAAATTGTTGCAAGAATACCGATTTGATCGACGCGCAATATTTGCGCAATACATTGCTAACAAACTAGAGAGCGACCTTGACCATGTCACACATCGCAACCACTCTTTACCTGCGGTGTTACAAATGCTTAGCACTGCGGGTTTTTTTTTTTTTTTTTTGCAACTGGGAGTTTTCAGTAGTGGGATATGTTTTACATGTGCATAAATCGGCTACCATTCAATAAATGTAGGCTACAATTAGTGTGTATAGGATTTTCAGGTGATATTCTCAATTCATTCAGTTAACGACGCTCTGAGGTAAAGTGTTCAGACTGCAGACTTATAGCAACGATTATATTTAATTGTACAGTACAGTCATAACATAACGTACAGACATTATCTTAATTCCATAATGTCCTTAAACATAACAATATTGCTGGCCATAAACTGAGAAAGTGCGCGCCCGGTGTGTGATACAGTTGTCCTAGACGCGACGCGCGTTTAAGTGTTTTGCGTATCTATGGCAACAACAGACTTTTATAACGTGAATCCAGGATCGCTGTCGTGAAACACTTAAATGTTTCCCTTACCTAAGAGAACCGTTTAAGAGATTATATGCAACACCCTTAAGTTATTCTCTTAGGTAAGGGGAAATCGCCCCTTAAGTATCACACTTAAGGGAAAAACTTAAGGTGCTTTATGCAACCGGGCACTGGCCAGCACTGCACTGTCAAGCCAAAGAAACAACAGACACAGGATGACACAAACACAGCCTAGGACGATACATAAGATCAGTTGTCCTCAACTCTAGCCCTCGAGGTCCACTTTCCTCTAACCAAGTTTATCTCTAACCTTAATCAAACTTTAACCGTTTCTATTTACAACGTGTTTTGCAGCGGTGCGAAATGTAGCCAATCACAGTCATGTTTGTTGATCTCTTGAATGCAATGGCCAATAAGAGGTGTTTAATTTAGTCAGAATCCACTCACAAACTCAAAACGCTCAAAACTCTGCATGCTTGCAAATCCTCTCATTAACAAACAAAGAAACTATGTATGTAAGTCAAGAGATTAATTATGCAGTGTAGACAACTACTGATTTTAATGGAACTTTGTGAGATTGCGAACTGAGATGAGTGACAGATTTTTAGAGATTGTAACGGGGGCTGTCTTTGCATGCTTTCGAGGCAATATATAATCCACTGAAAAAAGATTTGTTTTTCATGCTGCTAAGAGGACCGACGGCCAATTACACGCAGCTAAATTTCAGAAGTGACATCTACATATCAATGTGAGAATTACTTTCGGAATTGCAATTGACACAGTGATAACGAGCACGAGAGAAAAATGTGGCATGTCAAAATAGGTATGCGCAATGTAAATGCAGACTAATAGAAAAAATATTTGTATCAATACATTTTTGATATTCCATTCCAATTATTTGTAAGAGTAATGACTTGTAAATAATCTTAAATGTCTCACGGTACGTTGCTTACACACTACATCTGCACTATACTAGAGAACCCTCACTAATTTCAGATGCTCAGTGATTTGATTCTTAATTGTACATCACACAGTAAAATTAAAATGTGAAGATTTGGTCAACTTGAATCTAAAGTTCAGGTAAATGTTTAATTGTCCATTTGACTAGTAAAATTAAAATACATGACTGCCAATCCATTGAAATAATTTACAACAACTGTGAACAACTAATGAATTGTGATTTTTTAATCATAATATGATTGGTTTTTATCAATATAGTAGGCTAGATGCATACTATGTAGTTTTGTTTGACACATTTTGTATTGGGGATTCCTGCTTCATGTCTCTTTTACCTAAGCACCTGATTTAGCACCTGATTTAAATGCTTCATCAAAACACAGTGAAGAAAAATTACAATAAAGTTTGGATGACCCTGGGCAAGTTGTAAATAAAATGTGAATACTGTCTGCTAGACAGACTATAGGTCTACAACATATGCACCAGTGTTCAGAGCCCTCAGCATTTTTTGGTTATACAGTTACTTACGAGAGGATTAATTTGATTTTATTTCTTATCAATCAAAACACAGAGCCGCATAATGGTTCAGTAAAAACATTTCAGCAGTTCACCAAAAAAATTAAATCACGAGGGTAATTAATGACAGTAATGTATTTTTTTTTAATGAACTATCACTTAAACAATTAAAAAATATATATCTTTTACATTAGATTTCACAGCATTTACTTTGCATTTAAACTCAATTTCTTTCTCAAAAACTTGTGAAGTATGCATGCTGTATTTAGAAAGGCACATGACAACAAGGTGTCACAGTTCAAAGTGCATGACAGGGCAAAACCAAGCCATAAAATCAGATGAACTCTCTGTAGACCTCTGGGGCTGTCACCCTCAAGAAGAACATACAATTAACATTGAAGACTCTGAGAACGAAAGTCAGCGAAGGTGACGAAGCACCTGATGGCCCCTCAGAGCTCTCAAGTTACTGTGTAGAGCTAGAAAAACATCCCAGAAGGACAATCATTTTATTAAGAAAGGACTGAGAGACTGGCTCAGCATTACACAGCTTCACATTAGAGAGATTTAGTAGGACAACTACCTACTAAATCAATGCTAAACAATTCTAGAGTCTCTGAATGCCCTTGATAACCCTGTTTTAGTCAGCTATTGTGACAAGTGACACCTAAAAAAAAATGTATTCCCAATCCATTTTGAAGTATATCGCTGCATTAATTTGCATATTTCAACAATGCACTAAAAGCATAATTAATACAAAGAGGTACATTTCTAATATCATAGACCCCTTGGTCGCATAGGTTTTGAATTTGCATGTTAGCATTGACATCTAGCTAAGTTATTAATGTATTTAAAAAACTGCTATGGCTGTCAGGGTTCTGTCTAGTTTATTCTTGGTTTTGTGACAGAGCCCTGACACTCCTATATTGACTTGTCTTTGTGTGAGCCGTGCGCTCTCTTGTCTGCGTTCCTTGTTTTAATGTTTGGAGCAGGTGTTTGGATTCCGACACTCATGTCTAGTTTGGTTTCGGCTCTGTGTCGGGATTCGGACATTCATGCTCCGAGTGTTGGTATTTTTTTGTGAGTGCAAAGGATGAGCTTTCGCTCGTTCTCGTTGTGTCAGAGTGCGGTTTCGAGTTAACCGGGCCGTACGCTCTTCTGTCCGCGTGTGTTGTGTTCTGTGTAGCACGCGGCTGGTGTTTTTCACCGGCTGTGTGCTTTCATGTTGTCATGTTTTGTGTGAACATAACATAACATGTTCTCATTGGCTGTGTGTTCTTGTCTCATTTTGTTTGAGCACATGACTTGGGATTGTGTTTGTTGGCCATGTATGTGCTCCATGTTCTCTCCTGTCTATTGTCTGACCGCACCCATGTTGTTACCTAATTATTGGTTCAGTTGCCCCACCTGTCCTCCCTTGTTTGCTCCCTATTTATTCTCCTTGTGTTTGCAATCCTGTGCCAGATCGTCATCGTATGTTCACCCGTCTTATGTTTCCCATTGTGTGTCTCAAGTCAAGTCTTACCCTCTAGAGGTATTTTTTGTTTGTTTTTTGTTTTATTTTTATTTTGAATAAAAGCCCATTAATCTGCATCAGTGAGTCCTCACTCCTTTCATCACCCCCAAACCCATCAGTACGATCAGACCACAAGAGGACTCAGCAGAGAATGGGCATCTTCCTTTTTCCATCCCCCACCACTGGAATTTCCACCCCGCCAGCTATTGATCCAACATGTACACTCTCGTTACATCCGTCAGCAGGGGGTTGACATGACGGACTTCACCTGTGACTTTCTTATTGAGGTGGACCATGTGGACTACAATGAGGCAGATTTCAAGGAGGTTTTCAAGATCTGCCTCGATTAGCCTCTTTGCCTGTGGGAGATTGAGAAGCTGGGGAATCTTGGCTTCTGGGATTTCGTGTATCACGTCTTCCATCGTGGGGAGCCTGAACCCCCACCCCAAACGGAGTTCCACCACACGGAGTTCCACCACACTGACTGTTCCCCCCTTCCACCTACAGTCAGTGGAAGCCCCAGCCCTCCGATGACCCGTTATCGGAGGAGGAGGAAGAATGGGTCCGCGTCACCTGCCACCTCTACTGATGTCGACGCTGCAGCACCCCCAGAGGCGGCCGAAGAGTCTGCAGTGCCCCCAGAGGCAGTAAGCTCCATGCAGTCGCCTGCCCTTGCAAACGGAGGAGGAAGAGGGCTTCCTCCGCCCCAGAGCTAACCAAGCGCCTTGCCCTGCTGGCTCCACACTCGATGCCTGTCCTGCCTGTCCTGCCTGCCCTGCCGGTTCTGCCCTTGCTTCCTGCGTTGCTGGCTCCACCCAAGCTCCTGGCTGCACCTTCGTCCTCCACCAGGACTCCTGGAGTCTGTCCTCCCTTGTTACCTGCCTTGTTTGCTCCCTAATTATTCTCCTTGTGTTTGCAGTCCTGTGCCAGCCAGATTGTCGTCGTATGTTCACCTGTCTTATGTTTCCAGTCGTGTGTTTTAAGTCAATTCTGGGTATTTTTTTTGTGTGTTTTTTTTATTATTATTAATAAAAGCCCATTAATCTGCATCATTGAGTCCTCACTCCTTTCATCACCCCAAACCTGACAATGGCAGCCTCACAATCTTTGTCTTTTTTCTTTTTTTTTTTTTACAAATGAAAAAGTCAAAAAGACAATGTCACAAACATAGCTTCTGTAGCGAAAGGGATTGTGAGCTAAACAAAGTCAAAAAGCATGCACACCAGATCAACAAAACACTACAACATTCCATAATTTGGAATGCACTAATCCTAATCTCTTAGTATGTAGTATGAAGAGAATGCAAACTAAGACTAAGCTTACCACAAAAAAAAGTAAAGTGAACACAAGGAGCTTTCAATACATCCTGTAAACACTGTACTACACTGTACTATAAAATTTGTCTAAACAAACTCATTCTACAGAGCCATTTTAGATTGTACAGCTAATTTGACATTTTACAAAGTTGCAGTAGGAGCTTTTTGTGCCGCCACTTAATATTACAGCTGTGGAATATAATTGTTTTTGCGATGCTGATATGAACTGTCAGATACACAGAATTATTTCAAAATATCTGTCTTGGCAAGTATTCACGTAAACATTGTCGTTTACGTCTTAAATTATTGTAAACGTAGAATGGGGAAATACGCAAGGTCTCGAGACGCGTTTATTAATTTTTTTTACTGATTTTAACTTGAGCACCACGTTTTTTGAATGCCGTGACATGCTCGAGATGCTGCAAAAGACACAAGACATGAGCGCAACAGTCATCTCCATCTAGCGCGTGTTTACATTAGAAAACAATGGAAAAGTAGTGCAGTGGAATGGAAAAACGCATTCTGTGTGAACGGCCCCTTACTATTTCAGCAGTATACAGTCTGTATCCTGTGCACAGTACGCAAATTATCAGTATGCATAGAATACCAAGTTACTACATTAGCCCAAACGAGCAGTATATAAAAGAGCATAATGCATTGAATTCTGTCACCCACAATGCAATGCACCTGACTTGACTTTTCATTACCAGTGCAATAAATGAACTGGAAGTAATAACCAGCATTTTTTTGATAAATAAAACAATAAATTAAAAGTATTAAATTAAATAAAATAAGCTTTTATTTTAAAACATCATAACAGGATGCCACTTTCTGAATTGAAAAATGCAGTGAGGTCAATTGACAATGAACATAACTGGTTCACTCAATAAGATTCTTAAATGGGTGAGAGGAACAAGCCATTTAGAACATTAGGCTGTTTCAAGAGTCGCAAACAAATTGTCATTTAAGCTTGGATCAAAAAACTAAATCTTATACTGAGTGAAACTGCGTCAGAGAGTGCACATTTGGCTCAATAGCTGGCAGTCAGTCCGTTCTCTTGGTCTTATCACGTGTATTTGGGTCATTGTAACCAGTTTAGCCTGACAGGATGCTGTTTTAATGTGTGCTTACACATTCATTGAGCGCACTGAAGAGGATGTGTGTGGCAATAAGGCCATGCAAGAGTTCTGTGGGCAGCCTAACACGCCAGAGATGTGCGCTCGTTCTGGACGAGGCCTGTGAGAAGAAGACAGAGTAATGAGATGCTAGAAGGACAGCTATTAATTAGTCTCTATGTTTTAGGGTTAATTGTGGTTTCAGAGAGGTGACGGCGCTATGTGACACACTGCAGGCGGTGAAACAGTGGCTACCAGCAGTAGATCCGAGACAGATGCTGTAAACACTTTCATTAGGCAGCCAGCCACCCGTAATAAAGGAAAAACACTCCAACATCACGATCGTACTTGCTCACGTTTTTATTTTCATTGCCACCAATTTGAGTATTGCAATGACAGTCAGGATATCAAATTAAACATGACGAACCAGGATCATAGACAGCGTCACATCAATCGTACTAATGTGTTGATGTATGAACACAGGGGCATCATGCAAATAAAAAAACATGTAGGAAATGTGTTCCTCCTACATTGTGTTACAATAGTTTATTGAGACGAGTTACTATTCTTTTATTCTGAAATAGTTTTCTTTCCATTTTCATTTTAATTTTAGTTTGTTTTAGTTATGTTGTGTTTCTCCCTCTCTCTCTCTCTCTCTCCCTAAACTGCAGAGAGGAATGTCAGATCAACTTTGACTACCACACCCCAAACTGAAGCTTGAGGATCAGTCTGTACTACACACCCCTAAGGCTATTGAAATAACAGCACCATCTCCCTTTTGGTCTGTACCACATAAATGTAGATTGAAACACTAGTCTCTGGTTTGGGGTTGGATACTTAAGGATACTTAAGAGAACTGTTGTCAAAAATATAGATTTTTCGATATGCATCGATACTGAAATGGTTCCAATACTCATTTTCCCTAGTATCGATACAGCGACACCAACAGCGAGTTGACACATACCCACCTCCTCTCACTCACTGATTTCATTCACTTCTGTTGAATAGGGCCTGAATTTCAGCGAGGGATTGCATGATTTTACTCATTCGCGGTCCCACCCAAAGTGCACACACATTAAGACACCTTTCAAACAGTGCGGAACAATATCGTGTGGAATCATTGTCGGGTTAAACTGAGTTATCATAAATATCACCACCATGAAATCCAAAGACCAGTCAAATGAGGAAAGAAATACAGTTGTCCATCACTGCATTCACGACTGCAGGTAAGTGCAGCTGTACCCCCGAGTGAGTCAAGATAACTTACAAGATAACTAAAGATTTCTCGAGACATAAGCTTGTAAGAAACGTGTAAGAAATGTAAGAAACTTCGCTTAGCACACATGTATACACATTTGTTAATGTTTTCAACTAAATCTCAAGATATAATGTAAGTGTATATTTGCTAATCATAAGCTTGTTCAGATTAACGTTAAAACTTAATTAAATTAATTAATTAAAGGTATAACGAAGGATGTTTTACTTCCGGGTGGAATACCTATACTATTGGTCCTCCTATTTGTCAATCATTCTGGTGAATCAATCAAACTTTTCAAAAAGTGGAGAGGGCGGGTCTTATCTAAAATTCGGAAAGATCCTCCGCTATACCTTTAATATGTGTGGGTAATAAATAATGTGTGTGGATATGTGTATCATAATTGTAATTTGTATATATTTGTGTATGTGTACTTAGGTATATATACATATGTGTGTATATACATATGTATGTGTATAGTTATTATTTGTAATGTATATGTATAGATATGTATATATCTATATCTATATTGTGTTAGTATATATATATATTTTTTGTTCGAAATAAACTTCAATCAATTAGCCCAAGCGAATATTCAAATACATTTGAGCCCAATTCGAATACTATATTATTTTCGAAAAATGCCCATCCCTAGTAAGAAGACAAGAGGCAGGGAGCTAAAATAATACAACTAAAATAAAATAAGATATATAATAAAATAAGAATAAAATAAAATTGAGGAAAAGTCAACGGCAAAATTTGTTACAGCAGTTTATTATTTAATTATATATAAACTGACTAAACCTAAGATTTTGAAATTTCAGCCAGCTGCAAGCAATGCTCTGACAGTTTGCACACCCAGTGTAGAAATATCTCTCTCTGCAGGCTTTGATCTCTTAAAAATAACCAGCAAATCTAGAAAGGATTGTAGCCAAAAAGTAAATCCTTCAGTTATAAATTTTCCAAGCACCAGTTCTTACGTAGGACTGCACAAAACAAATACACTGCCAATATCCAGAATAAAATTAGATTAATCTTGTTTTAATATTTCATGCTTTGGTGCTTCACAAATCAAATCTGATTGTCATGATTAAGTTAAAACACTTTTCGTCAGCATAAAAGCAGATCTGCAGATGTGCCGAATATCTACAGAGCCTGGCCATCTTCACAGAAGAGCTCTGAATAAAAAAAAAAACTGTTAAAAACACTGATGAAATGATGAATGCTTTGGATGTCTGGGATTCCAGGAGCAGTAAGGGTTTTGACTGAGTTAATTATGCCTTTGGCATTCGATGAACTTGTCTCAACCTAAAAGGAGGGGCTCCACTTGAGTATACAGCCTTGATAATCAGCCCAGTGAGAACTCAAGCTTCCAAAAGAGCCAGTGTGTGGAAACTTCAAAAAAGTTAACCAGATCCAATAAACAGACTGTTATCAGCTAATAATAATCAATAATCATGGACTTACAATTTGCAATGACATATAATTGTTTCTTTTAAGTGGCTGAAGGATCTTAATCTTTTTCCAGATCTTAAGCCGCTTTTCCACTGCGTGGTACGACTCGACTCAGCTCGGCTCGGCTCGGCTCGCTTTACTTTGGCTCTGTTTGCTTTTCCACTGCAGTTTAGTACCGCTTCAAAGTGGGTGGGATTATAGACTGATCGTTATAGTTGTGCCGCCACCTTGTCTACTGACCACGATACAGCCCTTTCTTTTTTTAAGTTGCGTGCGACAATTGTTTAAAGCAAGTCGTTTAAAAAAGTCATGCGAACAAATGATACTGTGGTGGCTGTTGCTGACTATTTAAATCTAGCGGGTTTGGTGTCTCGTGTCGCAAATCCAATGATGCTGGTAGTGACGATTCTCTCTGTACAATCAGTGATCTGCAGTTTACAAGTCACATTTTAGTATCCTCAACCGAGGTGGTGCTAAAAAAAAAAAAAAAGTACCAGGTACTTTACACAGTGGAAAACCTCCCAAAAGTGAGCCAGTACCGAGACGTACCAGTGGAAAACTGGCATTAGTGACCTCATAAGTGGGAAGAGAAACCCTTCAAAAGGAGTTTTTGGCTTTATGCTCATCAGGGTAAAAAACTCCACCTGAAGAATGCATACTTTCATCCATCCACAAAATGTTGCAGAGCCCATATAATTACAGTGGGTTAATGCTGAATATGGCATGATTAATTTCCTGATTACAGAAGGGCTATTTAAAAAGAGGCTTAAGGAAGCACTTTTAGGGATGCGTGTTCATAAGCCACATTTTACCAAGAGGAAGAACTTTGTTGAGTAAGGCTGTGCTAGAGAAAGAAAGATGGAGTGAATGAGATTGGTTACAGATGAAGGCGTCGAGTAAGTGTGTGGTTTAAACAGACACTTGATGACAGAGAGAACAAGGGTGAGAGAGGAAGAGAGTAAAAGTGATTAACTTAGAGGCAATGAAGTGGCTCTGGCTGGGCTTATGAACACGTGTGTTTTAGGCGGCTACAAGATGTGTAGTGAGAACTTCCTACGGAAAAGTTTTGAAAATGTCTTGCACTGAAGTTCTACATTTTGAGCGAAAGTCAAAAAGATGCTTTAATCCTAAAAATGCTGCCAACTGAGCACTCAAATGTTAATCAATTTACTACCAAATTAAAGACACTAAAGAGAAACCTGCTTCCTCAAAGGTATACAAACTATCTTCATCCCTTGTCTTCACATCCCTTCTTATTTAAGAAATGAAATCAAAATCTATTTGAGTTCTTTTGGCTTTTAGTCCATGTCTGTGAACTTCTAGGCTAATCTGCTATGTTCTCCTAAATGTTTGCAAAATTCACTTACATATTCAAGTGGAAAACAGAATAAAAATTCATCCTATTTGTCCAAGCAAATGCTAGAATGAGAATGTTCCACCCAAAAAAACAACTGAAAATGACTAGAAAGCAGCAAATCGTGGTTCACAGTTGAACACGATACGCTCGAACACTACCCAATTTTACCAATTTTATTTCAGTATTATTTATATACTATTATAGTATTTATTATTTAATTATAGTTTAAGTTGTAGTAATTATGTACTTTTGTCATTTTAATTCGTATTTTCTATTTATTTTATTTCAGATTTAGTAATTTTAGTATGTCAACTTAAAGGTCCCGTATTATGCCCCTTTTCACAAGATGTAAAATAAGTCTCTGATGTCCCCAGAGTGTGTATGTTAAGTTTGAGCTCAAAATACCCAACAGATCATTTTTTACAGCATGTTTAAATTGTCATTTTTTGGGGCTCAGAAAAACGCGTTGTTTTAGTGTGTGCCCTTTAAATGCAAATGAGGTGCTGCTGGACGACACAGGGGGCGGAGCTTCATGAGCTCGCGCTCAGTCTCTCAGGACAATTTCATCTCACGGAATGATGATAATATCAGAAACTCTCAGTAACGGTGTTCATTTCGAGTCGGACAATAATGCCTACAGAGTCAGAGTGCTGTATAGAGATGAAACAGGTATAGTTTAGTAGTTTAATTAAGGTTATTATAACGTATTTGTCATCTGCTTGTATGTATCCATTATTTATTAATAGCCTACAAGTCTGCTGTTTGAATGATGATCAAACATATACTGATGAGTTTAATAAAGTTTATTGTACATCACACAAAAGATGAAGCGTCAGTTTTACTTCAGAAAATCACCGTAAGAGCTGAGTAAACACAGTAAGTTATTAAAAGTGCGCAAGTACATAAACGAATTTCGGTAGAGTTGAGGGAGCATTCCTGTGGGCGGAGGTTAGTCAAAAAACGGTTCTAGTGACGTCATTAAAGAAGGAAGTAGAGGGATGTAGTCCAAACGGGCCGTTCGATGTAGTCGACTTCTGTTAAATAAAATATCTCGCTTGGCATTGAACTTTGAGCTTTATAATTTTACAGATATTATTTATACTCTAACAACAACATTACACTCTAACTAAAGTTTGAAACATGGGATAACGAAGAACGGGACCTTTAAACTTAAGTTAACTGCCATGGTCACATTTCTAATTTCCATCAAGTTTCAACATTACTAATTTCACCATTCAAGTTTTTTATGTTTTAAATAGAATAATTATTAATTCAGTTTTAATTTAATGTTCCACCAACACATCCAGTGTGCCACATACCAACAAAGGCATTTTTAAAAAGACATTACACATATGACTGAAAATGCTATATGTTGAACTATACTGATCAACTGTACAGTCACTTTCTCAAACTAGCCTACATTTTAACATTTTCGGAAGAAAGTGTGAGTAATGCAAGTCTGTCTGTGCAAATAAAAATGCCACTTTCACATATTTTGTGGGTGGTTATCAGGAAGTTTCTATGTGACTATCGGTAAGGTGTTCAGTGGTTTATATCAGGGGTTCTCAACCGGTTTGGCCATGGGACTCACATTTTCCCATGGTCATTAAGCCATGACCCAATTTTTTTTTTAGGAGTGAACCTAAAAACAATTGTGCACTCTACGTGCAAAGTTTAATGGCTGACTGGACAGGAAAGTTAGTTTTTCTGAGATGAGAGAATTTATTTTGTAACAAATTACAAAAATAATGTTAAATTAATAACAAAATCTCATTTGACCACAGATACTGAAACAGGACAACACGTTTTTCAAAATAAAAGTAATCTCTCATCAGAAAAACATAGAATTACATTTGTTGATGTTTCTTTGCCTTCATACTCCGCGACCCACTCAAAACAGTCTTGCGACCCACTTTTGGGTCTCGAAACAATATCAATTGCCCACTCTGCCATTATGCCATTCTCTCACTTCAAGTACATTCCATGTGTACAGATCCTAACACATGCCTTGAACTCTGGGAGAAAACAATCTTATCCTCCCCGCAGTGACGTGCCGCACTAAAGGGTTTGGTTCCTGTCTAATAGTGGCGGTGGTGGTGGTCAGAGGGTCTAGGAGCACTGCCCCTGGGACCATTCATAACATCCCAGTAGGAAGCAGCCTAACAATGCCTGGAAACAATTGGGATGAACATTCTGTGAAGTTCGATAACAGCTATTGTTCAATGCTGAGATTGAACTGGCGCCAGTGTATCCTGTAGTACCGAAGTGTCAGGCAACTGAGGGGGAAACGGGGAACTCGATAGTGTAACCTCCTGCTGTAGACCGTCCTTCCTATAGGATACACCCCTTCATTCACTTTACACACTTTTACCCAAGAATTACTCACGTTTCTAAGCAGCACAGAGAAACAAGAAGTTTATACATAAGATCCCACTTCCGCACATAAATAAAAGAAGCATAGGTGAGTTATTTTCTAGCGGGTGACAAAACTGACCCTTACGGGCCCTCAAGAGATTAAAACGGATGGAGACGTGAAGGTCGCTGACGTGTGTGAATCTGGAGTCATCTCACATGGAAAAAATACAGGAAGGATCAAGATAAAACCACTTCATTACAAAAGTTTCCTCTAACCTTTATCTTTATTTTTTCATGCTATTAATATACACTGCCTGGCCAAAAAAAAAGTTACTGTTTGGATTTAAATAGGTAAATGTTTAATTGTCTATGATTGGATCATTATTGCAGTGAATTTTATGTCTCTAGCATTTTATATGTTTGCTAACAGTTCTTCTGTGTCTTCTAGTGTGCATCTTTTAATTTCTTAAACAACCATTTAGGAAGACGCATCATATTTGCCTATTTAAAATGTTTTTGAAATGTTCTTCTTCAGAACCGGTTACATTTTTAAAAATAATACCAGAATAGACTGATGTTTTGATATATAAAAATGTCCCACACGTGCATTATTCCACCAATGTGTGCAGAACCACACTGAAACACTCAGACAGTGTTTCCTGTACTGCTATTCAGTGGCACCACAACACTACTAACAAATATACAGTGCGAAACCATGTGGTCCAACCAATTCCTGAACTATTGGATTGCATTTAAGCTGCCTGTAAAAAGACTCTTACGTGTAACACTCCTTTGAAATGTAAGAAAAAAAAAATCTATTTATTATAGAAATTATCTAAATATAAAAAAATTAAAATATTTTAACAAAATATTGTTAAGAATTGTAAATAGGAATTGGAACTCGAATTGTTACACTAAATTCCTTACAATTATAGCTTATCTCATAGTCATTCATGTTTGATCTGTTGTGTACTTTAAATAATTTTGTAACCTAAATTAACACTCCCTTAAGTAGCATCCAGTGAGCTATTTTGAGCTTGTAGCTTTGTTAGTAGCTTGTAGTGTCGTAAACTACTTTTAAAAGGGTAGACAGACTTTTAATGGAGTTAAAGTATGTGTAGCTAGTAGCTTGGGAAGCTACAGTTTCAAAGTAGTTTCCTCCACATTGCCGTGGGTGAATAAGCAGACAGACTAACTATATGACCCAGACTGAGCCTTGCAAATCGGATACGAGTTGCTACACAAAGCTCATTATTTCAATAATATAAAAAGAAACATACTGTACTAGCTAATCGAATATGAGCCAATTCTTTAAGCCAAACGCAATCAGTCATTGGGGATGTGGACGTTAAGCTACAAACTAAAACATTCAGCTACATGTAGTGTTTTTATTCTCTCAGTCAAACTAATGTTTCTTCATCCCAGCTGTGTTTCTAATCCCCTCTGAGGACAGATAACAAAGATCATTTTAAAATGTGTGTAAAATATTCAGTGCTGGGGGAAGCCCAGCATATTCAGCACTGGCTGACAGCCTGAACAGAATCCTCGGCGCTCCCCTAACAGATCTAATACAAAACATAGACTTAACACTGACAGCGAACTTCACAGGTGTGAAGAACAGGCTGAAACTGTTCTCAAATCTCCAATGCTCTCCCCATTTGCACTGTACACAATTACACAAGCATCTTTAATAAAACATTCAGGTACATCATTCACTGGTTCCTGTTTACCTAATGTGCTTTCGCATTAGAGGAATGTTTTCATAGTTCTAGAACTACAGGCAACCTCCATTTTTAAAAAGCTGTGTAAACACAGTTTACATATACTTACTATATGAACATGGGAAACCAGCGATAGATGGACCATACAGAAAGCTAATGTTAACGCCATTTACCTATCGTTTTTGTCCTGTGTTCCTTTCTCAGCCTCGATGATATGTAGCACTGCAAGTTGTCATAGTAGATTTTGTCGTTGTTGAACACCGTGCTTAAATAACGTGGTGGTGTAAACTGTGAATGCAACCAGGAAAACTGCCCTAGGGGAAAATGTAGTTTTCCCCACAAGGTGAAGGTTATTCAGTTTAGTGTGATTGGTTGGTATAAAAGAGCATTCGACATTCATTAAAAAGGGGCCTCATCTGCATTCAGACTTTATTAATTCCTCAACAGCGATAGACTTAAATCTATTTTTCTGTTTCCAACAGCCAACATTGAGCAAAGCTTCTCAGGAAAAAAAAACAGTGGCAACACTTCCAAAAGTATTCCAAATATGAAACAAAACCACTTTTGTACGGCTGCCAACAAAACCGCTGAAATCTGCAAAAGAGACTTTGGCAGCACATCCCCATGCAGTTACCACAGTCTCTTTTTTTCCTCACTATCTCTTTCTCTCCTCCTCCTCTTTTAGAGGCAGCTGTGCAAGAGGCCTGCTGATCTGGCTGTCCTCGGTAACTTTCCTCTTTCTCTGGATCAGACACAAGAAAGGGTGAGTGGCTGCAGTCGACCACTCGCCGCTAATCACCTACAGACAGAATTAAGCAATGCAATTCTGCAACTCCCTCCACGTGGATTAGGATTGAGGGCGAGGGACACACTTGAATCCCTGTTGAAAACCAGCAGCTGGACAGTCGTGTGTGAGACAAAAGCTCTTAATGTGATTCAATATTATATATAGAGGCATAGGGGACAGAGGGACCTCTGCAAATGATTAAGAATGGGAGAGAGAGAGAGAGAGAGAGAGAGAGAGAGAGAGAGAGAGAGAGAGAGAGAGAGAGAGAGAGAGAGAGAGAGAGAGAGAGAGAGAGAGAGAGAGAGAGAGAGAGAGAGAGAGAGAGAGTATGCGTGAGGTCCTCCATGTAGAGGGATTAACAAGCAAGGAAAATTTACCTTACTAACTGTTTAATCCCACAGGGATTAACACTTTATTATTGTCAAACCGATACGTTGTGTAGAAGCCCTCATGAAGCTTTGAATAATGCTAACACTAAGAAATTGCATGTAGAAATAAAATACAGAAATAACATTTTATGAAATAAACAATGAATAAAAGAAGTAGTGGTCGACCGATATGGGATTTTTAATGGCCGATGCCGATGCCGATATTGCGAAAGCAATCTGGCCGATTGACCGATATGAGGCCGATACAATACATGTGAATACAGTAAATGAGAGACATAAAGAATATTGGTGAAACTAAATGAACATTTATTGTACATACTATTTATGCAAAATTCTTTTTGCAATAAAAAATATTTACTAAGAAATTAAAATGTAAACAAAAAGGTAAGGTAACATTTCAATAAATAAAGTTTTAGTGCAGCTTCTTGTCTGCTATAATATTTACAGTCATTTTTTCAGTCACATAAATAATTACTGCTGCTTACTGCAGGTTACAAATAACATTTATCATTAATGAACCAATCTAAACAATATTCATAAATTAATGACAAAATAGTATGTGAAATTACATACGTTTTATGTACAATACATAGTTAAATATAAATTTCACATAGTTTATTTACACTATTTACTTTAAACAGGTTGTTTTAATTCAAGTATATTTAAATAATAATGATTTATGTGTTTAGTTTTGCTTGTTTCTTTAAAACGTTGCAAGCCATCTCATGTATGTGCATGACATACATGAACATATGAAAATGTATACTACACACGATATTACGCCAATCATGGATAAATAAATACAGTAGATAGTGAATAACATTTTCAAGGATTTATTTTCAAACGTAATATTATTACATAGTGTTCTCCTCTCATCCACCTCACGCGACCACTGATCTGTAATGCACGCGACCCAGCTTTTCCGTGCACGCGAGTCCGTTGGAAAACAGCGTCTAGTTTAAATGTAACCCGAGAACAACGCGCGTATCTGAGGAACAGCCAGTCACAGGAGTTTTGACTGTTTGTGAGGTAAAATGTTTTCAGTTTTGTTTGAATTCGTTTATATCACATCTGTGACCCCCACTGGAGCTACCGCTGGGCTGCGGATCTGATATATCACGGTACTACTGTTTGAATAGACTCTGCTGCACGCCTGCCGGAGTGTTTTTGTGTGTAACACAATGTAGCGTCAGGTTAGAAAGCGAATGCGAATGGTCATTTACTGTCTGTCAGATGTCTGCTTCACTTCTGAGTGGCTTGTCTTACGGTGCTGGGCGGAGCAGAACGAGTGTATTCAGTTCATTCACGCTCGCTCTGTTCGCGTCAGTGGAAAAAAGCGCTAATGCACAGTCACAAACTGTTTTGAAATATATCGGCCAAACGGAAAGATATATATCGGCCGATGCCGATATCTAAAAAATTCCAAATATCGGCCGATATATCGGCCTCGGCGATATATCGGTCGACCACTAAATTAAAGTAAGTAATTACTCTAACGGATTCTACTCCAAAAGTGGAGTGAAAGAAACTCAAAATACTTTTGCATTCCGAAGCAACCACAAAAAATTATCCTCACCAGCCAATCAACAACTGAGCAAAAAAAAAAAAATATATAAAATAAATAAAATAATACATAATATTATTAATAAATAAATTTTTTTACATACATACATATATACATATACATATATATATATATATATATATATATATATATATATATATATATATATATATATACACATATATATATATATATATATATATATATATATATATATATATATATATATAAACTTTGCCAGTTACATACAGCTTTTAAAGAAAAAAAAAACTGATATAGGAAAAGCCTGCTCATAAACAGACCTCACAAAACATCTTCACTATGCTGTATGCAGTGACATAATTGACTAATAAGCAAATTATTGCTGTGACTGATCAGTTGTTTTGGATAAAATCCTCCTCTAAATTGATTAATGTATTTACCATTTTTAACTTGAATGTGCAAGGCTTCCTGTGTCTGTTTGATACTGGAAACTGGTGTTTGTCATTAAATTATTTTAATGTATTATCATATTTATAAATACACTGCTTAATTTGTAGTGCAAATAGTTTTACCGTTTACTGCACTTTAATATTTTTCTAGTTATTTACCTATAGCCGCTAAATAATCGTAAGTCTCGCACATTCACAGAAGATAGCTTACTTCTGCATAAGATGAATGAATTCCATAATACTAATGCTTGATTAAAAATAATAAACACTGTGCCTGTATTTTAATGTAAAAATGTTTTAAATATATTTGAGAGCAACAGTGTCTTTCTATGTCTTTTTTATGCAGCAATATACTGATATAGTAAGTGATGTATGCAGCTATGAATCTAAAGGCTCTCCTCTCAACAAAATCTGATCACAAGTGGTCACAAGAGACATAGCTGTGATGCCAATGCCAAGAGTAAACAGTAATGTCTCTCTCGGCAAACCACCTGTGATCGGATCAACCATGACTGATGTCAGTGGCCCAGTTTTGTCTGGTATTGTGTCGCTAAGGCACTGAAAACATAGTGCTTTTTTCCCCAAGATTATTTTAGGTTAAAATTTATATGTAAAAGATATGTATAATGTAATTGCTGATGTCTTAAGGCACTGCTACAACAGCTCTTGAGGTCAAGTGCCAAATGGCAGAAAAGAAAACCTCTCATAAAGCTGCACAAAATATACTCACTTTACACATTTTCAGGAAAAATCCAAAAAGGGACTTTACGGATTCACTACCTTCATAATCCAATCCATTATAGACAGAGAAGATAATTCCTGTGGTCCACACAACAAACACTATGAGGTCTGTGCAACATACACAAATCAAAGCTGATTGAAAACAACATTCATGTTCCAGTATCTCTTTGCTCTTTAGTGCTCTGTGGTTTTATAAGTTGCTGCAGACTCTCAGCAATATTGGACCCCAAACCACAAGTCCTTCACCACTAACCAAGCAACAGGCCAGGACTGATTCTATCATTAGATAATACTTTTTTAATCTGTCCTTTTGGCCAAAAAACTCCATCCCCAACTGTCCAACTGCCCAAATGCAACTCAGCAGACATGAGTCAAAGCGGCCCGAACAAGGATTTTATCAAAGTACTTAACAAGGACTTCAGCCAATCCTTCCTCCTGCATTAATCACCTCCAGACAGTCTGTCCCTCAACTCCACTAAACAGATATAGCAGAGTTACGAAAATGAGCTGTCTGTTATTGAAAAGTTAATGAGTTGAGAATGGTTTTAGCATTTTGCTATGTGGTTGAAATGATTGGTAAGTCAAAATAGCCCACCTCTATGTATCTATTTTTGCCTGAAAATTAATTGCTCACATCCACCTAAGCAAAAACAGCGAGAGAGGAATGTCTTTTCTTTTTAAAATGGGGCTGCAGAAAGACCACTGCCAGAACAGAACAGGATCATGCCTTCAGACACACATGACACCATATACCTGGTCCAAAGAACAGTTACATGATGTGTCCCATGTGTTGCGTAATTGTGCAAGCTCAAGGGCTTTGCCCCAATATGCAAAGTTCTTCCGTATGTTCAAACTCACACTCTTCGAATTGAATGGATGAACCAAACTGTTGCAGACAGCCTCATCTCAGTGTAGATTATAATGTGCGACTGGCCACTCCAACTGATCCTGTCAGGTTGAAAACACAAACAGCTACACAAAGCACCACCCACACCACAAACTACTGCACAAACAGGGCAGTTGCGTCATAATCTGGAACATGGTTAATGCTTTGACACAGAAACTTGGCTTACTTAACTGCAGCTGATCACCTGACTTGTTGCTTCTAGCATGGTTGGTGTTGGCCGTCACTATTGCTGAAAGTAACCAGGAAAAGAACTGCCAACACATTCTGTCACACACACAGGCCTGACAACTTTCCGCTCACTTCTCAAAACATCTCAAGACTCTATGGTAATGTAAAAAAATGTACCCTTACGTGCCAGTGAAAACAAAGATTTGAAACGATTATCTGCTTATAAGGGGGAGGAGAAAACGGGTAGGATTCTTCTTGAGGGTGTAAATAGATTCTGGGTGATGATTTGAAAGTACAAAAATGTAATAAAAGTAGTACTTAGGGTTACATACTTCTCTGGCAATGCTTCTGGTTCCAGCAGCGCTCGCTGAAGTCCCCGTTGATGGTGGTGAGGGGGCAGGTGGTTTTGCCCAGAACCGTGCCGGGGCAGACGTCTCCGCACTCACGATCATTCTTATTGGCCATGATGTAGTTGTCCTCCACCGAGTCAAGGATCATGGACCAGTCGAGGGTGGAGAGGTAGCAGAGGTCAGGGTTCTTCTCCACGCGCACGGCACCACGGGTGATATTCATCAGACTGTGAAGGCCGATCTCCTTCAGCTGCAGCATCTCGAACAGCACGAGTGCATAGTTGAAGAAGAGATTATTGCCTCGCACCACCGTGAGGTTGGGAAACAGGTCGCTGAGGCTCTCCAGGCCATAGACACGGAACAGGAGCAGGTAGTCCGTCACTACTGTCAGCTTGGGGTAACTCAGGCCACGGAAATCCTCCGGTTTAGTCGTGAACATAAGCAGGATCTTTAAGTGGCCTTCGATCACGGTGCAGTTCTCCAGCACCCGTAGGTTGGTCACGTTATTTCTGATGTCTTTACTTGGGCAAACTGCAATGACAAAAAGGACAGCGAAATGTTAATTGGTTCAGTGAGAATCTACAGCAAAAATTGCTTACAGATGATGACCTTCAATTTAACAGGATTTTTACTAAACAAACAAGGAATGCAAAAATGTATTATATAGAAACCAATAAAGGCGATCATACACAGAACCATAAAAAATGATTAGAACTACATGAAGATAATAAAAGCTCTTCCTGCAGCTTTTCACATTCCAGTACTGCTTTACTAGTGCATGAGCTGTACAGCTGGAGAGATGCTTTTCAGGTGAATGAAAAATGCTTTGTCTAAGGCAGTGGTTCCCAAACTTTTTAGAGTGGCGTACCCCCTGAGGCATTCAGCATCGTTCTGCGTACCCCGTCTTTTCCACTTAGACTGCAGTCACACCTTTTCCATTAAAGGACAATATCTGCCCCCTTAATAGATTTGTTTACCTTTATAAATACCTTTATAAAATAAATAATGTTTTAAATAAAAAAAAAAAGTTCAATAGAGAAATATGCAATGATGGTAAAAACAAAGTGATACTTTAAGACATAAGCCATTTATTCACTCCGTAATGAAGCAAGTGGCTGTTTTTATGAATGGGTCATTGAATCATTGACTCTCACGATTCGTTCAAAGCTGCAGATTCGTTCACAAACACTGCGGTGTTTAATAACACAATACTGTGTTTAAAATGTACATCACTTAATATGACCCTTTTTGTTTGTTGAACTGTTGTATGAAATCAATGTCATATCTCCAGGCCATAGACACAGACCATGAGCCACGGATGCAGTCATGTGGATATTTGGGAAAAATTGCATTCTTGCTCATATAATATATTATCAACTTTAAAAACAAGAAATCACACAGGGTATGTTTAATGTATCGAAGAGAGTGAGATTTGAAATAGATCTGCATGCACAGTCTGTGACTATATTTGTTCTTCATGCTAATAAGTGCTAAATTCCCACTTTTACAAAGGTACATTTGTTAAGAACGGCAGAAATGTAGTGCAACTTGCTAAGGCAGCATACTCTGCACACACCCCATCATATGCACACTTCTTGTGCGGATGCAGTCAGTTTTGACTGCAAAAGATGAGCCAATTTGATTGGATGTCAAGTATTTCACCTTTTAGCCTACACCATTTTGCCTGTTAGAAATACATGCTCGGTTTTAATATTATTTTAAGGTGGGGTAGAATGAAACGAACAGCAAAACTCAGCATTTTGTTCACATACCCATGTCACGTACCCCAGTTTGGGAACCACTGGTTTAAGGTTTTAGTCAAAACCCATCGATTAATTGATCAATCGATAGATACTAATAATAGTATCAAGTGGTCAGATTAAAATAGACTGAAATGAATGAGTTTCTTCAAAAGACTATGAAACTATGAGTTTCTTTAAAAGACTAAAACAAAACAAAAAACGATGCAAAAATTAACAAAACTGCATAATTAAATAGAGGTTACAACAACATGAACACATAGCCTAAGTTCCACTTCCTAGACCTAGACTGTTACATGGCTAATTAGAGACTATTGTTTCCTGTTACTGTTCCCCTTTAAATGAAAAATGGCCCCACTGCTCAGGATTTTAAAGATTCCACAATGGTTTACACGAATTACACGCATACATGAACTCTGATGAGCGGTCAGCCTATGCATAACTGAGACCTTTCAAACACTGGGCAGTCAAAGCATGAGGCATTGGAAAGGTCAAAAATACCTTGCGCTGGCTACTTGTTTACACTAGTTATAACAGTGGCCCCACCACAAGGATTCATGAATATGGCAGTCCGGAAGTTTTGGAGCACGAGGAAGCTGAAATGCGTAGTATAACCCTACTTACATGCGTGTCCTCTCTCTCTCTATCACACACACACATAATGTGCAATACTTCTACACTAACACTTATTTTTAGCACCACACTCCTAATACACTATGTACAAATGGGGTGCCTGGCACTTGAAAAGAGTAGCGTTGAAGCACATGAAAGGAAGGGCAGCAGAGTTAAGCGAGACGTGTCCTGCTTGGCTGTGTGTAGTCATTAATTTTATGCAGTGAATCCCTGAATGACGCTCTAGCTAAACTTAAACACTGAACATCAAATGGTGAGTAATGCAAGTAACAAGCATGCATTAATTTAAGAGATGGATGCATCAGTTTAACTGATTTTTTTTTTATGTGGAAAACCACAAACAACCATGTAGGCTAGATTAAATTTGTTTTAAAGACAAAAATTCAATTACTTAATACTTTAAATAAAATTATTTCCATGTAATAACATTTATATTCAACAAGAAACAGAGAACAAGTTTTTAACAAACTTTAATTAATTTAATTAACAACACATAAAATAACATAAGAAGTAAAAGCAGATTTCATTTTAAAACACATAGATCGTAACTTTTAACAAGTCTGAAGTTCAATTTAAAGTAAAATTTAGGTTTAAAATAAGTTTTGACAAGAATAAAAGAAAATGTTTAAAGAAGAAAAGGCACTTAACTGAGGTAGTGATTTATGGCAACGTTCAAACGGAAAAGCTAGTCTGCTTTGTTACAGACCTGAAAAGTATATTCAGACCTGACATTGATTGAAATCTGCATTCAATCTGCATAAGTGTGTTTGCCTTAGCAGGCACCATTAAGAGATCAAAATAAATCAAATGATTTATAATGCAAATGTTCTTGAATGAAGAAATATAAATGCGGCAAAAGGCCAAACCACACAAAGTATTCACTTTACTCTGAAACAAGACAAACAATGGCAAACATTTAAACCAGGACACAGGAAGGAACTGTTTGACCATATAAAAGCAGAAGTCTTAAAATGAGGCGTGTCTCCACACCTCTTGTCCCACTTCCTCTTTGAGGTTTCACTGGTTTTTATTCCTGGGTTTAACACAATAAACCAAATTATAATTGAACAATTTGGCTTTTTAAGGAAGTAGGCTAACTTACACATTAATGTACATTTTATCTCAAAGCATTAAAAATAATATCAAACATCA
The DNA here is from genome assembly GCF_964197995.2 of Scardinius erythrophthalmus. Taxonomy (NCBI): domain Eukaryota; kingdom Metazoa; phylum Chordata; class Actinopteri; order Cypriniformes; family Leuciscidae; genus Scardinius; species Scardinius erythrophthalmus. The sequence continues at coordinate 13,470,332 of NC_138229.1, read as the reverse complement.
TAATAGTCATGGACATGCTTTGTGCATCAGGCCAGACTACAATTAAGGAACATCCTTCATATCTCTTTTATATTTAAGGCATATTACAGCATATTTAGGCAATATTCTATATAAGTTGGGGGCATAAAAGTGACACCATTGACGCTACCACCCCCCTGCTGCAACAAAGGTTACAGAAAATAAATTTAGCACACAGAAGTATATTAGGTAACCAATAACAGCGAGAGGAGAAGAGAGTCTAGACATGGGATGATTTAAAGATGCACCTGCACACCAGCTGCTGTGGTGTCCTCAAACTGGATGAGAAGAACAATATTACTGGGAGAGTTCCCACCGCTAAACTGTGTAAGTCTCTGCCCATACACTTAAAATACGGAGAAAAGAGGGGTCTAACAGTTGTTGCTCAAGAATTTGCACGAGCGGAATAAGTTCCGATTTGAGTCTGCAACAATCTGAATCTATTTTAAAACTTGTGAGAGACAAGCTGCACGTGAAATTACAATTGCTCGAAGGTTGGGAATTACTTTAGATTTGATATATGAAACATTTTGCATTACAAATTACCCACAAATGTGCTTAGAAAAAAAAAAAGGATTAATGAGCCTTAATTGATAAAAGCCCTGGATTCAAACAAGATTTAATGTCTGACGCACAATCAGGCTTGTTACAAATTACGTAAACCACAATGATATAGCAAAAAACTGCATTACTAAGTAACCTCCTTGTGAGACAATAAAACCACCTGAACAGCCGGACTTCAAAACTCTTAAGGGGAAGGTTGTAATGTCGCTCGCACAGACTGAATGAGGTGATCACAAGGGGAATCACAATAGAAACTGAACGTGTACGCAATCAGGAAACACTGAGAACACATGGAGTGATGTGGCTACAGGGTGCAGCAAATACATTTGAAATGATTTCTCATAGCTGAAGTGGCCATTGTCATGTCAGACAGGAATTCACAAGGATGAACAAACATAGCAATTACAAAATTACATGACCTGTTTTTGGATATTAGTAATGTAACCAGGCAGGTGATTGAGTCAAACGGTTCGAATTCTAGTCTGTAGAGGTACACATTATGTTGTCAAATGCTTTCCGTGTCTGTAAAGACAAGACTGACAGAAGAATTTTAAGAGTGACAGCTGTACTATTAGTTTGCTCAAATAAAAATGTACAAACAAACTGACTGACTAGCAGAAATACAGATAGTAAAATAAGAAGTACAGGTAAAATAGTACAGGAAAGACTGTACGAAAAATAGTACAGGAAAGAGCATTCCTTTTAGATTGAAATTAAGCATGAAATGCACAAAAAGGAGTTGTTGTTAATAATATATAGTCAAATCTGGGACTCAAAATCTAAATTAAACCTGGAAATAAACAAAGTATTTTTTTTTAACTGAGAAAAAATATGACACACTGAATAAATCATTTAAATTTTGCATTATTTCAAAGTCAATAATCAAATAAAGAAATTTGTGATATACAAAGGTCAGATGTTCTTGTTTCAATTTAAGTACAAGATGCTCTTTGATTTGTCTCAAATCAAGCTGTGAAACATCAAAACTTGATCATCAGCTTTTATTTGGGAAATTCACGCAGTTTGTGTGTCATTACAGCAAAAGGGCCACAAACCAAATTCATTCAAAGACATTCTTGTTAATCTTTTTTTTTTTACTCACAGATTATAATTTGAAATGGGGGAAAAAAAACCATGAGATCAGAAAAATGATCAAAGATTTTAACCCCACTGTATGTAAGTCAGATGTTTAACTTTGCATTAATAAATGTTCCAAAATAAGTTGGGCTCTGAGCACATTTCCAGTCTGACAGGCTTGAACTGAGGCCCCAAAATAGTTTCACTCTTCCCTACAGTGGTTCACTACAAGCCTGAGAGGAACAAGAAGGGGGCAAACAATTACACAACTTGTTTATGTTCAATCTGCTCTTAAAATCCCGCACAAACTGGTTTCATGATATTACTCAATCCTTTTATTTTCATAAAAAGGTAGCATGCACCCTCAGGTGTTAACTTACCTACTGCTAAAAACTATGTTGTGACAAAACACAAAGACGCAACGCACTTCAAATATGTTCCTTTCACATTACCTGGGAATGAGCCAATCTGACCGATTTTATTGACGATACAGAAAATTTAGCCAAGCAACATTTTAAATAAACAGGAATTAATATCAGTACTAAAATGTATATATTCAGAGAGAGGCCTACAGTGTAATACGAATTAAAAGGCTGATTAAAGCCACATCAGATTATTACAGACAGAAAGGGACCAACAGTCTTTTCATTCGTAACTTTCCATGCAGTGTTTGTTATTAGCTTTTCAAACGTCTGTAGACCTTAACCTAAAACCTAGCATAGATTTTACACGTAGTACTCCTCTGACATACAGTAGTCTAACCGTCAGACACATGGAACAGAGTCCCAAAATGGAAACTGGCAGAACTTTGAATGCATAAATTTCATCCAAACCAAGGCTATATTTAGAAATCCGCAGGGCAACAAGATAAGAAAAATGTGCTTAGGGTTTTAATACTGCTCACAAATCAACAAATAAAGCCTGAAATTGTCTTAAAGTCTCATTATAATGAAATGCAACTTTGAGTATTTCATTTGGTTTCACCCAAAAAAAAACATGATGCCAAAAACACTACTGTAATGTTTAATTTTCCAAAAATATATGGTAAAACTAATTTGTTGGGTGAACTGAAGATAAGCCAATGTTTTGTTAGGAGCTGAACACAGCCAAGTGTGTCAAAAGCATGCTTATATTTATTTAGCTGTTGCAAGAAGTCTTCCAAGAGCACTAAAATAGAAAACAACAAGTGGTACCTAATTAAACAACAATTTAGATCACTAATGTACTGCCTCATTAAAAAACAACTACCAGCATGTTTATGGCATGTGTTCAGTAATACATTCTAAGCTGGGTGTTTCATATAAAGTTTTAATTCAAAAGTAACATATTAACTATATTAAGCATTTAATAAGTATTAAATTATTTACTACACATTGAGCTATCTCTCTACAAATAGTAATAATCAGGCATGCAGATAAACTACATTCATCTATTATTCTGCATTAAACAACATTTTCTATTCATGTAACAGGTCTTTAAAACTGCACTGCCTTGAGTTGATCAAGGCATTAGTGATAAATGAAGACTTAAATGGATCAGATGTTCCGCATTGACTGCCTCAGTGTTGACAGAATATTTCTGACTAGATTGCTAATAGAATTTGTGCCCTGCTGATATCAATCTACAGTAGGCGAGAGCTCTAGTATAACTTTTCTGGCAAAGTAATGAACTTTCCAAACTCATAAAGATCGGATCACAGTCAGGTTTCATGATTTCTTTGAACAATAAATAAAAAGACGGGGCTATAGGTCTCGATTTAACTGATTAGGATTTAAAATCCTCTTCCAACTCTGTGAACTCTGCAAATGGCTGCATGAAACAGGGGCCTGGCTGAAGTTGAAAAACATTTCCGAGCCTTACTAGCAGTTCGAGCTACGAATAGATCAATACTGTCCTCAAACGATCGATAATCTGGCTTTAGGTTCAAGGCACACACTCTGTATAATCGACCGTGTCATTAAAGCCAGTCAGTGAAATGATTAATCGAAATGAAAACGATGCAATATTTGATTTGCTCGTCCCTTGCCCTGCAATGTCCTTCTGTCTGGCTCTGCTTTACCAAATGTGTCACAGTGGTCAAGAACTACGATCCCCTTTTCCCTTTCAGATTGGTCGATAACGTTTGTAGAATAACACTTAAACAGACAAGACTCCTAGAATATTAAATCCGTGTTCATGTGAAAGACAAAAAAAAAAAAGCCGTTAAGTTACACTTACTTTCTCCATTTGTTTGTTGACAGTAGCAAACAGTGTAGACAGACGCAACCAAAACAATCAAAGTCCGCAGCCGCATTTTGACCCCAGGGAAGCCGAAAATCAGTACGAAAATCCCCTCCGAGCTGTCTTCGTGTGGGTACTAATCTGTTTTAATAGTCCGGTGTTGTTTTGGAAGATAAAAATTAAAAAGAAATGAAAAAAAGACCTCCGTCACCCCCCTCAGAAAAAAAAAATGGGCGGAGAGGAAAGTTCAACGTGTTCAATCCACTCGCGCTGCTGCTCCGCGCGCGCACCGACGGATGCTGATATGAAGGCTCGAGCGCTAAGCTAATGACAGCGCGTGCGGCGACTTTCATTCAGTGTAAAATAATCCACACGAATAAAGCATGCGGGCGGCATCATCTACGATGAGCAGCCGAATCATTTCCGATCGATTGCATATATGTCCAGAACTTGCGCAGATTGCTCCAACCGAGCCTGGCGAGAGAGAGAAAAAAAGAAGGGAAAAACACTGTTACAGCACGGGGAGGAATGGCTGCGCACAGAGCGCAGGCCAAAATAATCAATTGAGCATCTGCACGAGAGACTTTTTTGTTGCAATGTTTCGATTTTTTTTTTTTTTTCAAAAGGAAAGACCTTGTAGTGATAGGCTAATAAACGCTTTACAGACTCATAAGTTGCTCTCGCGAAATATTCAAGATTTCCAGGGTTCGTGATGGGCGGATTTCAGTATGTACTTTTTCAAAGTCCCTGCTGACAGCGAGCTTTCGCCGTAGTGCGTTTACGGCTCATCGGACAACACGCTGAAGTTTCACCGTACTACTCCTCATTATAGACTGTAAACCGACAGCCTAGTAAATCGCTGCAGTGCTGAGGGCGTCTGCAAAAACACTGCAGAACCCTGAGGTTTCCGCGACACTTCCAAGCACAAATGTTCCACACATGCAGTCTTTCTACGTCGCTTTTTGCTGGCGAGCGCCTCACAGATCAATATAACGAAGTGAAGCTGGTTCCGCAGAGGTCACTGACTAGTCTTTAACACTCGAGGAGAATAAAAATGCAAGAACAAATGTGTGTTTTTATTTAGTCCACACGCTGGTTGTAGCTAGTGCATTGACTTATCCCCTCGCTCGAGGATCTCCTTTCTTGTCTTTGCGCCAGTAAACAAGACCTGCCAGAGAGGCAGAGCACAGGGGGAAATGTGGACTGGAACGACGGACTGAGAGTAACAGTGCGCGCTCTAAACATTAGAATGCACTTTGCATATTATAAAAAAGAAAAAAAAAAAATATCTTCTAGAGAATGCATCGACATGAAATTATATGCACAGCATAGACCATTTTTGTACTACATATATATGTATGCATATAAATACATTCCCATATTTAGCTACTTCAAATGTAAGTTCAATCTACAACCTCTCCATAAAGGCTGTGTAATTTAATGGTAAGTACAAAGAGTAGTGAACTCAATTCAACTGTGTAATTTAATGGTAAGTACAAAGAGTAGTGAACTCAATTGAATTTAGTGATCGTGGATGCTCTGCGGTCTCTTTACTCTCTCATAATAAAATAATTTCAGCTCAGATCAATATTTCATGTCCATTTATGTCTTTGTAGGCAAGATAATGTAGCCTACAACCAGCCAGCCGGGCATCATCACACACAAAAAAACCGTCAGTGTCCTCCTGATTACCCTGTCAGGGTTTATTTTGTGATATTTGGAAAATACTCTTAAAGGGACAGTTCACCCAAAAATGAAAATTTTGTCATTATTTACTCTCATGTTGTTTCAGACCTGTATAAGTTTATTTCTTCTGTTTAGCACAAAAGAAGATATTTTAGAGAATGTTGGTAATCAAACAGTTCACGGCACCCATTGACTTCCATAGCAGGACACTATGGAAGTCAATGGGTGCCGTCAACTGTCTGAATACCAAAATTCTTTAAAATATCTTCTTTTGTGTTCCACAGAAGAAAGAAACTCATACAGGTTTTGAACAACATGAGAGTAAATGATGACAAAATTTTAATTTTTGGGTGAACTGTCCCTTTAAGTGTTTTAGACCGTATACTGTAAAGACTGGCTTGCACTTTCAGCCTCACACTTTCCGCATTGCTATCTCTAATTATGCATTGACAACGGCTATTTTAGGAAAACTTGAATACTAAGAGAATACTCATATCATTATGCATTAGGCTAATAATGCCGGATTTTGTTGAATAGGGGATGGTGAAAAAAAGATGATGGTGTAAAGATGCTGACATTTGCCAGCCACTCAGTTTGTGACCCATGGTATCATCTTTCTTACGCAAAGTCAAATGGCTTCGGAAAATTGTTAGTTTTGTGTTATTTGAGCTTACTGGAAATAAAACATTATTTGACGCTCATTGAGGAGGCAGCAGTACAACTGTATTGGCTTAACTATGTTGTCCAAGACCTAGGAAAAATATTTGGGAGAAAAAAGGGAAAATCTAGGTTTGGGTGTAGTTCAGTTGAACTTGTGAGCCTCTAAGATGGAAGGAGATCACCGTAGAAAAACAGTGTACACTATGTCAATAAACATGCACATCCTGGCCATCAGTAAGAACTGTGTTGGTAAGAAACAGGACTGTGTTGTACAAGATGTACAAAATGTTATTTGCTGCCGCACATTCTGCTCACATAAGTTTAGGAATATTCCAGGTGAGTAGTTAACCTATTTGTGGCATTTCAATTAAAGTCTCCCCTTTTCTTTAAAGTCACCATGAAATCAAAATTCAGAATTCTTGTTTTTTTTATGGAATATTGCAGTATTTATTATAAATGATTTATTTGTGCACATCTTTTTTTTTTATTCACGTGCCCTCATATACTTTAATCATAATAACTTCCCCTCCCTCTTGCAGCGACATCTCTTCTCTTCTCCAATGACGTGTTTTTTGGTACATTTTTTTGTGTTTTTCTTGTTCAAGAAGCCGTTTCACTCAGATATACGTCACAATAGAGAAGAAAAGTTTATTGCAACTTCCATTTCATGCCGACTTTTAAAAAAACCAGTGAGGTACTTACAGTGGAAGTGAATGGGGCCAGTCTGTAAACAATAAAATGCTCAGTTTCAAACATATAGCCACAAGACATAAACAATCGTCACTTTACCATCATTTTAGTGTGAAAAATAGCTAACCTTTCCGAGTTAAATGCAATTTTACAACTTTGTTGCCATTACAACATTATGCCATAAATTCCTGTATAATGACGAGAACAGTTTTACAGCTAATAATACACTAATTTTAGCATAAGAATTATTGTAAATGCTTTTATAAAATTATAAACTTTGCTTTTAAGTCCTCAAAAAAGTGGCCCCATTTACTTCCATTGTAAATGACTCGCCGTAACCTTATTTTTGCTTTTTTAAGAGAAAACGAGGCACAAATGCTGTCAGTTGAGCTTAACTTAAACTAAATTTAACACATCCATTTCCCTGTAGAAAAATACAGAAAATCAATCAATAATCCTTGGGGCCATGTGAATTCATATTACATTTGAATCTGCTATTTCACTAATTTAATCACGTTCTGCCATTGAAGGGTGACTTGTTTCCATCTCTGTGAGTACACAGCCAAAGGCCATGTCCTAAAACAAATTGCACAATGCGTATTCTGACTGATGTCTTCCCTTCCTGACGAACATGCGAGAGAGGAGGAGGCACAATAACATCCCCAATCCCTCTTGCCCTACAACCTGTTTACATCCTCTGTTCTAAGAACAGACACCATTATGTGTGGGAACACCACGTTAAACCCTTCCAAATGTCAGGTACACCGAGAGAAAACAACTGTCTCCGTAAGCACTCGAAGTGAAAAAAAGACACCAATGCCTTTGCAATGTAAAATGCATAACAGCTTTTAGAAGTTTGTAATGCAATCTTAAAAATAAAGGTTCTATATTGGCATCGATGGTTAGAACCTTTGACATTAATGGAATCGTTAGGTTCTTTATAGTAGAAAAAGGTTCTTTAGATTATTAAAAATGTTCAAAGAAAAACATGGTTCTTTTAAGAACTGTTTACTGAAAGGTTCTTTGAGGAACCCAAAATGGTTTGTTTATGGCAGCATTTGAACTTTTATTTTAAGAGGGAAACATAATGGACAGAAATCCAAATGATTCATCTGATGCGGCCAACATATTTTAAAAAAAGTCTTTGTTAAAGCATTATAAGACATGAACCAAGCCAACCTGCTAGGTGAATCATAACATTACTAACTCTGATTTGAAGCAAAAAAGTATTAGAAAATCTGACAAAAAAAAACCGAAGGCACAAGACTCTGTACTTAACGGATTAAGTGAGGTAAAGAACAATCCCATGAAGCATTGCGAACAAAATGAAGAAATATAAAAGCATGCATTTAAAAATACTGATTAAATACATAGGCCTATGTAAAAATGTATATTTGAAGTTTATTTCAAATATGCATATATATTAAAATATTTTGCCATTGGGAGACCAACTCGATTACGTCATTCGCAGTGCTTCATGGGAGTGGGCGAAAGAGATCTTTTGGTGCATTTTGCTTGTTTCGACCATAGGCTATGTATATGTAGATGCCTCATTCGCACGCACGCCATCTTGCAACGGTCAGCGTGTCGTCACTCACAGTAAGAATCAATGATGCCACAACATTGCAGCTTCTGGTTGTGAAACTGCCGAGATTTAAATTCCCTAAGAAGTGGGTTAACCTTTCACAGGTGAGAAATTGTCGGTTTGTATTTTTACATGTATTAACTCAATATTACATGTTTTTACTATGGTACTTTTAATATTCTTACTTTTACTATGTTAACTTTTTAATGTCGTGTCAGCTGTCTGATTTGTCTTGTTGTATTGTGTTAGTTTAGCAAAATCATCTGCTGAAGTCGACCCTATTTCATATACATACATGCATCTAACTAGTTGCAGATGCTCAGCCAACTTCCTCTTGAATGTTCACGGACTGTTTCAATATGGCGGACAGCTTACGTATAGCTGCTAATGAGGCATCTATGTATGTGTATATATATATATATATATATATATATGGTTTCGACTGTACTTTTGTCTGTACAACATTAATGTAGTTTTTCCAACACGAATTCCGCTGCTAAACACGATTATTTTAAAACTATGTTGAAATAATGCAGGCTGATCGCTTCAACAGAAGCTAATTTTATCGTAGCTCACAGTAGGTCTGTCTTTAAAGGTTTATGTGTTATTGTTAAAAATCAATTTCCCTATGGAGAAAATGAATGGAGTTTTTACTTCTGGAACCCGACTGTTGCGCTCTATTATAGCATCCCTGATGCTGTATGTAGAATCTGATGTATAGTAGGCTAGTAGAGTTTCTACAATGCTGGAACAACTTAAATGGGATCAACATGCTGACCACTCATAATAAGATTTTCATTATCTCAGATTATTTGCAGGAGACGTCTGAATTCTGTGGTAAAAATAAATAAATAAATAATGCACCAGAGCCAATATGGAGGTGATTGCCGTGGTCCAACAAGGACTGTCGGTTGTTGGCAGGTCTTGCTATCAGAATAGCCTGAGTTCATTTAATACCTTAATTTCCTTTTTCGGTTTTTACAAACATTCATATTAGGAACAAATAAGCATGAATGGGAAGGAGTAAATTGCTACAGCTCACTAATCGCTTCTGTATAAAGGTCTCCATGACAACATGCTTTTAAATTTCAAGATTGTGTTTTGTGTTCTTACGCAGGGGTTGGTGGATTGGCCAGTGAAAATAACTCTTTTACAAAACATGACACTTTTGAAGATGGGCTAAAAATAAACACTAAATAGGACAGGATGTTTTTTGCTCTGGTCACATATTAGAACACAGGATATGTCCTATTAATTGCTTTATTAAATTAGCTGCCCTTCCATGTTGTTTTGGATAAAAAGAAGAACATGAAGCATTATCAAGACCCAAGAGAATGATTTTTCTTTTCTTTTTTTACTTACTGAAATGTTTTTGGGAACTTCTCATGTCTGACATCAGATCATTCTGGGTCTCAAGTCTCTTGTCCAAAATAAGCTTTTCTTTAGCAGAAATTGTCGCACGGTGAAGTAGTTGCAGGTAATTTAAACATCCAAATGAATAAATCATTTTCTTTAGCAGGGATCGATATTGGTTGTGTTCAGATACACTATCGTGGAAATGTTTCGGGTCAGTATTTTTTTTTTTTTAAAGAAATTAATATATTTTTATTCAGCAAGGATGCCAGTGACTTTAAAAGATTTTTTAAAATGAATGATGTTCTTATCTTTTCTATTAATCAAAAAATCCTGGGGAAATAACTGTATTAATATATCCACAAAAATATACAGCCTATTTTAAATATAATAAATTTCAACATTGATGATAATAATAAGAAGCCAAGTGAGCACCAAATCAGCAGAATTTCGAAATGATTTCTGAAGGATCATATGACACCGAATAATAAGAATAAATTACATTTTAAAATATATTAAAACAGTTATTTAAAATTGTACCAATATTTCATAAATTACAGTTTTTACTGTATTTTTTGATCCAGTAAATGCAATTTTGGCTTCATTCAAAAACATTTAAAAATAAGTTTTCAACAATATTATTATATATGGAATATTTTTGTTTTAAATAATGGTTTTGTATAGTTTTTTTTAAGTCTAATAAATTTTAAATATACATTTATACATTATAAATAAACACGTGTTCATCTACATTTGTATACCACTATATCTACATACATGCCGTGCTTAGTCATTTCATATAATGTGTGAAACATTTTGCTTTGCCCTTTACGAACCTCTAACCTTTAACCTTTTTAAACTAAATGTATTGCTGCTATCTCCAGGAAGCACTCAATGCTGAGAAACTGTGTTGACATCCCATGTTAACTCTACACCTTCCATCATTACAGAGAAACCTCAGGAGGAAACAACACATAAATATCAGCAGCACCCATGTAAAAATGTTTGCTGTTCCAGAGATGTAGCCATTCAGGTGAATTTAATCATTTCTTTGTGAATAGCAGGCTAACTGATAAAATGAAATCATTCAATGCAGTTCAATCCACTTGCATGCACATATCCCAACACATCACGCTGACATTCACAACACAAATATGACCTGACAGCACGGTCCCGTGCACTCTGACTTTTTTTGTTAAGCAGAACACACACCCGCTGAGGGTTAATGCTTACTTCTGCGCTTGGTTATACCAAAGGGGAAAAGACAGAAATCTATACATATCTGCTTATAGAACTGGAAAGGAAACAGCACAGGAGGTGAAGGCGGTCAGGCAGGCTCCCATGCCTGTCAGGAATGAATTTCAATAAAGATTCACCCCAAAGGTTCCACTATGCATTGCTATCTGATGTAAATATGCTGGGCCTGATATATTATCAGTTCTACGTCTTTACCCTTCCTATGTTTCTCATTCGGAGCCACTCCAGTTGACAGTAGCCTCCTTCTGAAAACAGACTGTGTCCTGTTTCTGACCCCGTCCCTGTTTCACTGACCCTTCAGCACTCTAATAGGGCTAATAGGATTACATGTGCCAGGGCTGCTATGAAAAACAGTCCTGAGCAACTATATCATCTGTGTACTGTACAACCCTTAGACACCATGTCGTTTCTGTACTGTGACAGTGAATGCAGAGACAATGCATTAAGCTCAGATATAATAAATTATGAGTATGCATCGTAGAAAAAGTGTTGTTTTAGTATCACTGAGTTACAGTTTTTAAATGTCTTAGTTTTTAATGTTTATTTCAGTTTAATTTTTATTTTATTTTAGTATGCTACATCAAGTAAACTAAACGAAAATAACATGTTGCCTTGGCAAAATTAAATAGAACCTAACATCATTTAATGTTTATTTTAAAGTCCCCCTGTGGTGAAAATCAAGCTTTTAATGTTGTTTATATGTCTATGTGGTGTTTTTAATATGCTTAGTTTAAGACAAACCACGAGCAAATTCATAAGCCAACATCATTGCTGAGTATTTTCTCCTTAAATCTGCAGTGAACCAAAGACAGTCTCAAAATCATTGTTTGAAATCGCTGGTGTTTCTGACATCACAAACTTCCTTGTAACCAATCACATCAAGGTGTGATCGCCAACCAGTGGATCTCTGAGCTGGGCTGCGTTCCAGTCCAAAATTTTCATGCCCTACACTCGCTAACTTCCCTCTGTCTCGTTCACTTGGATGTACGTCATTGCTTACGTTGGATGAGTGCCCACTACTGGTGGAACCTTTGCAATATGGTTAAGCCCTTGATCACTTAGAATCCACTGTGGGGTTGATTTATTATATATTTTTTTCCCTTACGAAATTATTTAATGCAACATTATATATAGGTGTGTTTGAATTTAAATGAAAAAAAAAATAATATATATATATATCATAGAGTTGTTTGTGGTGGGGTGAATTAAACGCAATATGCGTTAACTTCACAATCGTGTTGCATTGTGGTGTATGGAGCTGCCTGAAGTGTACATATGAAGTAGGCCTAGACTTGGTCAATATCGAGGGAGCGAGGGTCTGTGAATATAAACTCCCCTCGTCCACTTCAGGAAATGGAACGCACTTCAAAATGGCGGCAGGGATTCCCCCGAGAGGAAGTGCTTAGGGAAGTTCGCAAGTGTGTCTAAAAGTGGACTGGAACGCAGCCCTGGTGTGAGTGAGTGGAGGCAGGGATAATTTAAATGAGTCAAGGGTGTAGTAACATTCAAGTTATTTTAGGCATGAAGAATTTTTTTTCAAGGAAAATATATGCAAATATGTCATTTTGGTGATCAAAGATGAGTTTTAAGGGGGGAAATTATTACAGGGGGACTTTAATTAACGAAAATGTTAAAGTTAAACTAATAGCCCTGAATCTGATACGTAGATTTTTCTTTCTAATCTCTCTTAAATTGACTTTTGTTAGTGCAAATTCATTTACTGAGGTTTAAGTCAAATTAAATAACACTTTTGACTTGAGCGCTAAATATTGCAAGAAGAGTCTAATATGGCTCTGGTGTTAGGAAACCCACTCCTCATGTGTGATTCCACCTCCTTGTTATAAACATTTCTAACACATGCTGCAGTTAGTGTCAGCATTACACCAACTACTGCCTTTCCAAAAACTAGGCTATGACATTTAAACCAGTCACCAAATACCAATCAGCATCACGAAGAGCGAAAGAACTTTTTCCAGCGAGTAAACCCACAAATGTCCTCAGTAGCCTACTGCAAATCACACCTGAATCTGAAAGACAATTTAATACTTTGCTGTGAATAAAATGTCTTAAATTGTAATAAACCTTACGGGCTGCCAACTCTTCACGCAATGACACTTTTCACACGCTCTCACGCCAAACATCCATTCTCTCACGCAGAGAAAAATCGCGAAGAGGACACTGACACCGACAGACAAGACAGAGCAGGTTACTTTACATATGAAATAAATATGAACCTCTCAAATTCTGTCAATTTTATTACGAAATTCACCGTTTTGGCGCTTGTAAATGTGACGTGACACTGACAGATCGCTGGCGCCTCAGTGCAAGCGGCACGTGAACCGATCATCTCTTAGCTACTCTTACTACTAATAGTAAATAAACACGCATGAACAATAGGTATGCTGAAAGATACAGTACAACTTACAGAAATGTAAATGCCTCATACATATTATCGATAAATCAGTGTTTTTCACCCGTGGAAATGGTCAATAAAACAGCTGGAGAAGTCACAAAACGTTACATGTACACCAGGAAAGCCATGACCATAGCACGTTAGTTGACTAGAAAATGTTCTATAGAGAGGAGTATTTTGCAAAATTTTGCACCAATGCTATATTTTCTAAATGTCATAATCATTTATTAACAAAACAATTAAGTAGGCTAGCCTATTCATTACTTCAATGAGCTCTTTGTTTCTGTATTAAATTATTACATTGTTTAAATTAATACATTTTTATCTAATTGTGACTTTGTATATGTACATTTCTGAAATACTTAACAATTACCTCTAATAACAGATCACTCTAAATTGTAAGGACTCATGCATTTTCTGTAAAGCTGCTTTGAAATGATGTGTATTGCGAAAAGCGCTATACAAATAAACGTACATTGAATTGAAATCGTGAAATTTGTAAATTTGAAATCAAGCAATAATAAAAAACAGTGGCCTACCAGTCATTGTACCATGTTGAAACATGTTGTCACTGACATGGAACTTAATAAAATTCTGTATAGTTAGGCTACCAAATGTTTTGACAATCACAATACACTTATTGTGATGCAAACAATTTTTTTACATCCCTCCCAAATCCCCAAGTCCCAAAGTTGGCAGCCCTGCCTTATGATAATATTGTGGTTGTCGTGTAGTGACTATAAACTCCTGCCTCGCGTCCAGTTTACAAAAAAGATGCTGTAAGTGTTGGATACGATGTTGTCCACTGCTACCCTCTAGTGGATTAGCATTGCATTGTTTGTTTCAAAGCAATAAAGGCATGTCTTCAGAGAAATACGAGTTATCAAAAGAAGACAGTAGTCAGATAAAAAAAAAACCTCTTCTCTAATGATAACAAAAAACTTTTAAAATGGACATATAATGGACTTTTGTCATAACTTTAAAACATCCATAGACGAGTCAGTGTCAAACGAGTGCAAACGCTAGCTTTTATTCTACTAGATTACTAAATTAGCATACTCTGAAAACTAAGGTCCTAATGAAATATGTCATAGCTCGTATGACTTAATTCATTAGGACCTAAGTTTTCAGAGTATGCTAATTTAGTAATCTAGTTTAGTCAAACCCAGAGATCGTTTTAAAAACAGTGATCTGAATGCACTTGAGGTTTTCTCTGGAAAATCAATTCAGAGAGCATAGCCTACCTACAAATTGCACCATTTTGCTAAACCCTGAACAATGCTTGTCCTGAGACTTGAGAATATATAAGAAATATTTTTTAATTTTTGCCGACAACATTACAAGAAAATCAACAATAATCCGTAATAATACGATACATAATTTTTTGAAGAAGAAGAAGAAAACAAAGACTTCAATATCAATAAACTTTTAATAAATAGTTTCTCATTAGTTCCTAATATTTACAGCCGGTTCACCATTCACATATACTGTTTCTATTCTTTTAGAGCACATTTTAGGCACAAATTAATTGGCTTTTTTTCTGAGGCAAACACCAGATTTCTTTGCATGTTAGTGGCTAGTGGAAAGGAGTTATTATGCAGGAACAGAAAAAAGGTGAGAATATGACAAAGAATACCATTCAAGTTTGGTCATACAGCTCAATGCAAAAATGATGGAAAACTCCTTTAAATAACATTTACATGGTTTTCAATGCTGTAAGAGAACACAAATGGTCCAAAAGTTAGCTAAAAACAAGTTACAATGACTAAGCCTGTGGAACATACGTGGATTTGTCTTGAAAAGAATTTTTTTATAGTAACATAAAAATAAGAAAACCATAGAAATACCAGAAAATGAATAAAAATGCACAAAGACAGAAAAAAGTGGCACCTAAAACCAAACAAAACCCAGAGATCGGTTTTAAAAAAGTGATCTGAATGCACTTGAGGTTTTCTCTGGAAAATCAAACGTTAATGTTGAGATCTGATAAAAGTATTCAGAGTTTCTCACCAGAAAAAAAGAAAAAAAAAGCACCGCAAATGGAAATCTGCCACAAAATTTGGGGTCTAAAATTACAATGGCGTGCCCAGAAAAGCTTAGCTCTAATAGAAACACCACGTTAAGAGTATAGTATTATACCACAGAACTTTGTAACCTTGTACACCCTACAGTAGCAGCATGTGTGATATTAGATTCACTGGATCTAGCGATGCTCATCCAATCACATTTAAGCTATTCCACCCACATCAGTGCTTGCGATAATATGAAAACTAGGTATGCGGTCAGTAAGCTTGTAACCCTGCTAGCCTGTTGTAACATGGCAGTGCTGACGTTCACAGGGGGTTCTGGTGGCGAAGCAGACGATAAACCAAAATCAAATATGCGCAGGCTCCGACAGGAGCGATACATTTGACCCTTCTCAGAGAGTAGTCTTCATCTGGGTTTGGTAATTGTGATGAAAAGTCACTTAAAGGCAACTTTTACTCCCTCTGCAGGAATTCTGACACGCCTCTTGTGAGGAAGGGAGAGGAAGTACAAACTATTTCATCTGATGTACAAGAACAGAGTGTACAGTTTGAAGGAGCATGATACAACAGCAATGACTGTGTGAAATGACGCCGATGACCTTCTTTCTGACATTTCTTGGTTACATTTCCTTGAGGGTTCGGAAAGACGACACACTCTTCCCTAGAAGCGTCTTTTAATCTGTTAAGTACAAAACCAAGAAGAACCAGTAGAAAGCAGCACATCAAAAGTTAGCCTGTAACGTCACGATAGACACGTTCCCTATTGTTACGGTTACCAGGTCTTTGGACGAGGAACATTTATACAATTGAAACTCTGAAAGAGAGGGAAAAAAAACACAAAAAATAAGTAACAATAAAAATGAGGAAAACCTTCACCAAGTCCATATCAGCACACAACTGGCAGCTTGCATTTCCCTCCAGCCAAAATGTCCTTTGCTCCACTTCCTGTTCCTCAAGGCCAAGGTCAGCTCCCAGTTGGCCCAGTTACGCACTTGTAATATGTGCGCCAGTTCCCACAGCTCCTTCTGCCTCCGAGCTGCACGGGAACAAGAGACGGCGGTGATCTTCTGTAAAAAGGTGCACTGCTCATGTGCGCCTGGGCAGGTTGGGGTGGTGATTGTGAGGGGGTTTGGGGTCCGTGCCCTCCCCCCTCGTCAGTGGGGTTATACACTGCTGTCCTCCAGTAGAGGCTCCTTGCCCTCGCAGGGTCCGCCCTGTGAGCTGTGTAAGTGGCTCTGCGAGCCATTGTTGTGCTTCTTGTAGCTGCTGGGCCGCATGTTGGGGCCATTGTGCTCTGGGATGAAGAGAGCAACCAGAAGGGACAGCAAAACCGAGCATGCTCCGAACAGGAAAGGAGGGCCTGGGATGATGGCACTCTGAAGGGGCATGATACACAGAGATTTGTGGGTCCATGCATGTTATGTAATAGAGAGAGATTTCTTATGTCTTATCACCACTCACCTCATCTGTGGGGTTGGCCATGTTGGGTTTGGCACCCTTCTCTGGGCTCTCTGCAGGGTCCATTTCACTGAGCTCCACGTGAAACAGGTAAAAGACAAAGCCGTAGAGCGCAGGACCCAGACCGTTACATAGTCCTCGAATTCCTGTGATCATCCCCTGCACCACACCTGACAGAGACACAGAGACATACTGAATGAGACTGTATTTTCCCAATCACATGGTGAGAAAAACAAACAAACAAAAAAAAACAGGTTACTATATTATATTGTAATACAACACTACCATTCAAAAGATTGTTTTTAAAAAGAAATGAATACTTTTATTCAGCGAGGACACGTTAAAATGATCAAAACTGAGAGTAAAGACAAAAAAAAAAAATTTATTCATCAAACAATCCTGAAAGAAAAAATGCATCACTGTTCCCACAAAATGATTATGCAGCACAACTGTTTTCAACATTTACAATAATAAGAAATGTTTCTTGAGCACCAAATCAGCATATTAGAATGATTTCTGAAGGATCATGTGACACTGAAGACTGTAGAAATGATGCTGAATATTCAGCTTTGCATCACAGGAATAAATTACACTTTATATTAAAATAGAAAACATAAAACAAAAATAATTTCACAATACTGTTTTTACTGTAGTTTTGATCAAATAAATGCAGTCTTGAGCATAAGAGACTTCTTTCATAAATATTAAATAAATCTTACCGACCCCAAGCATTTGAACAGTTGTTTATGTATTTAAAATATTTTGTATTATTTTTAGTAGTGTATTATTTGACATTTATTTAAACAAAATAATATGTAATACAATATAACATAATATAATAATTTAATATACAATAATTTTTCCCTATCGGCCAAACATGAAAATAATTAATGAGCTTATTAGTATCGACCAAAATTCAGTTCATCCCTAAATCAAAAATGTAATACGGTCAGACAGTAATTATCGGGTTAAAATAAATTGAAGGGGTTTGTTCTGCACTGTCTGATTGTATATTATCCTGTTTTTTACATGCTACCAAATACATGAATAGGCATGAAATATCAACCAGTTAATATGATTTATTTATTTTGGAAGAAGAGACTAAATAGTGATACAGAAACATGAATCTAGCACATCTTTGTTTTTGACTGGAGAATGCAGTGAATGATTAATTCATCAGAATTAAATATTCCATGAAATAACAATAAACAGTGACTTATAATTATTCTGTGGCTAAACTAAATGTTCTGTGTATGGCTGCACGTGTCTCACCTTGTTGGTCAGGGTCTGCGTTGCGGGACACTATGGCACTGATCGCCGGGAAGGTGATGCTGGACATGGCAGCAACAGCTCCAGCAGCCCACATCATCCTTAAGGGAAAAATAAACCATCAGACTCTCACACACACAGACTCTCAATCGGTTTCAGTTCACGTGCATGTGGAACTAGATTCGGGAACATGCACTGATCCAAAACACACACTGCAGAGGTCATGTTTGTTTGAGTTCTAGCCAAAAGACACTTGTAATGGCATGATAAAATGTCACAGGACATGCCATCTTGAATGAAATCCATTGATTTTCTTAATTTATCAACAACAACAAAAAATGTTTCATAACAGTAACTATCTGTAAAATATCTTGGTAAAGTGCTTTAAATATAGGTTATGAAAAACTATAATAATGGATTTCAAGTAAAAAGTCCAATTACAAACTGTGACTTGAAATGTACCATGTCTGCCTAAGAGTTTGCTGCCCTCTAGTGGGTTACTTTCTAGATGATCAACTCACCAGGGCTGGGAGCCAAAGCCATACCAGGCTAGCTGTAGGATCTGAAAGCCAAGGCCTAACAAGATAGTGTTCTTATTCCCTATGGAACGCATCAGGATTCCCAGGACAACCGTCTGCACAGAGACATAAATCATTACTTTGCAAATCTTCACTGGCTTCCCTTTACAATCTAGCACCCTAATGTAGGGGTGGGTTACTTAACAGTAGACATGATTAACTGGTAGAAATTTGTCAACCTGTAGAGATTTTGGACTATCGCCCCTATTGCGGTTACGCTCACGTGACGTTGCTGTGCTGCATGGTGACGAAAGCTTATAGCTTCCATGCATTAAGCATTGCGGTTTAAAAAAAAGTGATTTTAAACCGTTGAAACGCAATAAGCAGCAAAAGGGAACTCATTTCACTATATGTGCATGCTATCTGAGAGAGACACGCACATGAAGCCGCTGCTTATAACGCGTGTGAGCATACTTATGAGTCAAAATGCCCGTGCAAGTATCCTCGTAAACATTCATTTATGTCTTAAAGGTCCCATGAAATTTTCACTTTCTGAGGTTTTTTAACATTAATATGAGTTCCCCTAGCCTGTATATGGTAGGGTGACCATACGTCCTCTTTTTCCAGGTCATGTCCGGCCGGGATTTCGAGATCGCCCAAAATATCCGGGATTCGGCTTTTGCTTTCTCGTCGCCATTCATTTTGTTTACATGCACACCTTTTGATTCAATAGGACTGAATTAATTCCGATTGGTGAATCTGAATGTAGTGTTTACATGAACGCTAAACAAGTGATCGGTTGCTAAGAAAATTCCTGTGTTTTCGTCTCGATCGGGATCCGTGTGAAGCAGAATGCATGACCTGCAAAGCTGGCATGTACGTGTCAGTGTCAAATAATGTAATAATGTAAACATAATGAATGGTGACTGTAGAAAGCAAAAGCCGAATCCCGGATATTTTGGGCGATCTCGAAATCCCGGCCGGACATGACCTGGAAAAAGAGGACGTATGGTCACCCTAGTATATGGTCCCCAAGTTTCTAGAAATTTCAATCGGTGTAAATCGAGCTTTTGCTATCTTTCTCTGCCTTTGAGAAAATGGAAGCTCAATCGCGCTGATCTTGAATCTCCTCCTTGTGACGTTATAAGGAGGAATGTTACCTCCCCTGTCTCTGCTTTGCCCGCCCAGAGAATATTTCTCGCCCATGAGAAAATGAGCTAGGAAGGAAGTAGGAACGCGCGCGCGCGATTTTAGTTTGTCCACGAGAGATATCATGGCTTTTGAGCGAGCTAAGCATAACAATTGCTCAATAATTGGATGTACAAATGAACACGAAAGGGTCAATACAGAGCTGGGCTTGCTGAACGTCTGAAACTAAAGTCTGGATCACTCTCTTTGGCTCAGCTACACACCTCGGAACAGTAAGTCAACTAATGATATATAAGTGTGTTGCTTTACTGTTTATGTTTGCCTAGACTGTTACAAGTAGAATGTGGCTGTCACATTAGCTATGCAGCTATGCAGTTTATGTGTGTGAATACACACACTGTAACGCGAGTGTTTTACACTTCTTTGTTATTTGGATAACCGTTTTCCTGTTGGTTATACGGCGCGCGCGATATCCGCATTTCAAGATCGCAGAGCTTGATGATGTAATTGTAATAAGATAAATTACAGATGTTACAGATCTCTCATGAAAAGGCAACAGTAGGTTAGCGTTAGCTACATGATAATAACTGTAAACCATCCGAATAAAGTACCGTATCCAGACATAATATTTTAAACTAACCATTCGGAAATGTCCTGCTGGAGCCGCTGAGTTGCAACTTCTTCATCCGTTGCTTCTCCATCCGGATCAGATTCTGGGTCAAACTGAAATGCTTGAACGACTGCGTGTCTCCGTGCCATTGCAATATATC
The DNA here is from genome assembly GCF_964197995.2 of Scardinius erythrophthalmus. Lineage (NCBI taxonomy): Eukaryota > Metazoa > Chordata > Actinopteri > Cypriniformes > Leuciscidae > Scardinius > Scardinius erythrophthalmus. The sequence goes on along the minus strand of NC_138229.1, from coordinate 13,449,618 downwards.
CAATGTAAACATGCATGGTCTACCGTTGCCGCAGATGGTCAAGGCCACACCCACCCTCCACCTTACGCCGCCTTTCTCCTCCTCATTAACATTTAATATAAAGCTACAGACACCGAAACGGCCTGTCTGAAGGAAGCTCATTCTGGGACTGGCTTATAGTGGCTATAATTCTGCACTGAGACTGAATTTTTGAAAAGAGATTTCAGATACAGTACTAGGGACCACTAAGGCCTATATTAAAGCCTACAAAAAATAGCATGTCATGGGACCTTTAAGTGAACAGTTGAGAAAGAAAACGCATGAGTATATCATTATATTGGAGCCGAGCATTCGGTCTTAAAGTGACAGCAGCCTAATAAACATGCTGCCGTCTGTGTCATTAATGTTAATCAAACAACAAAAGAGAAAATCTCTCAAAGCTCTTGACTGAATCACTTTTGTCACACGTTAACAGGTATAAATGTATATTTAATTTACACACTGAAGATATGCAGTGTTTTTTATACATTTGATTACTTTATACAATTTATGTAGGCTAGTATTTTTTTGTGATGTTGAAATTGGTGACAAGAATTAATTTCAATGGTCTCAAATTTTGATGATATAAAACCTTATGTAAAGCAAAAACAACTTTTTAAGCGATGTATATTTTGTGTAATATTTTTGAGTAATTTTCCTCAATGATTTGGACTGTGGTCGTATCGCACACCCCTAGCCTGATGCACTCGCACAGTGAGCCGATTAGTATGAATGAACACACGCTGTGCTGCTCAGAGTCAGGCGCTACAAACTCACAATGGAAGGGGTGGAAAAAAATCCTGAAAAACCAACCTGAGCCAAGATGGACAGGATTCCCACCACAGCAATAAAGGCAGCAACTGTTTCTGATGTAAATCCAATGACCTGGGAATTCAAAATTGGCAGTTTAAGAACATATTTCAATTAAGATTTTAATCATTCAATTCCAGAGCGTTTTTAGTTAGCGGCCGACAGACCAGTGAATCTAATCTCCTCAAACAGCGTTATTTCAGTATTATTTAGATACTGTTATAGTTATTAATAATTTGAAATAGCTTTCATTCTCATATTTTTAACAACAGTTTTAATTTTGTTGTGCTTTTGGTTTTATTTTATTAAGTTAGTAATTTTAGTACTTCAACTAATACATTTCAGTTAGTTGAAAATTTAGCATTTCTATTTTTGTTTACATTTTTTCATCTAATATTTACATTTTATTTTATCTTTATTTCAATCAACAAAAATGTTTTTAATAAGATTAGTTACGATAGCAACACTGGTGTGAAATAACCTTTTGATTTTATTCATATAAACCCATTAACATCAACAGCATACAGTGTCGTTCATGCTGTTTCCTTATTTCCAGTAATTGTCAAACTGACAGTAGAAGAAAAGAAAGTGTTACATAATGATGTTTCTAAGCATTGTGTACATGCATCCACAAAACCAAACAAATCTCTGTTTTGAAATGGGAAAAATGCCTTCCGCAAAACGGATGCCCTTTAACTACTGCAGAAGCTGAGTGAGTTCAACATCACATGACTATCTCAAGTTATTTCTAACTGTTTACTTGGAGGGTGAGGGAGCCTAGGTGAGGTATGACTCAGACATGTGACTCATTTTTTGGGTATTTGCTTAAGCAACAACAAGGTTTGAGTGTTTACATAATTGCCAAAGCATATTCATGCAGTAGTAGCAACCTCAGAGATCCACCATGCCATTAACTAAAAAGGAGTTTCAGTTGTGTGTTTTTGTGTCATAGATATAAAGGTGTGCATGGTACCTGTCTGAGATACAGGAAGAAACTGGAATACTGTCCAGCCTCAGGCAGGTAGGACAGGAAGACTGTGATGCAGATCAGGAGAACCGTGGAGTCCTGGCCCACCTTACGCAAGGACTGTGAACAAAAGAGTCCCAGAGAGAGCATGAGAAAGAGGGAGGAAGACACTGAGAGAGAATGAGTGGGCAGGAGCACAGCAGCATGATTCATTTAATAAGTGACAGACGACATCTTCGCCATTCTTCTTCAAATGCCTGCTCATGTTTTAGTTTTTTTTCCAAAATGTAAATCACAATGGTACTGATTTGAGGCAACAAGGCAAACAGAGTAGGAACGTGCAAAACGACATTTTCGAAAAACGTTTTAGATTGGAAAATATAAAATATGTTATAATAGTAACAATAATAATAAAAGTAATATAAATGTAATATATATATATACACTATAATTTAAACGTTTGTGGTCGTTTTTTTAAAGATTTTTTTAAATGTTTTTAAAATAAGTCTTATGCTCACCAAGGCTCCATTTATTTGATCGAAAATACAGTAAAACAGTAATATTGTTAAAATTTTAAAATAACAGTTTTCTATTTTTAATATATTTTAAACATTTTATTCCTGTGATGGTAAAGCTGAATTTTCAGCATCATTACTTGCCAGCTTACTTGTCTTCAGTGTCACATGATCCTTCAGAAATCATTTTAATATGATGATTTGGTGCTCAAGAAACATTTCTCATTATCATCACAGTAGAAAACAGTGGTACTGCTTACTATATTTGTGGAAACCATGATAGTTTTTTTAGGATTCTTTGATGAATAAAATGTTCAAAAGAACAGCATTTATTTGAAATGGAAATATTTTGTAACATTAGAAATGACTGTCACTTTTTTGATACATTTAATGCATAGTTTTTGAAAAGTTTTCAAAAAAATGTAAATATTACTGACCACAAACTTTTGAATGGCAGTGTATATGTATTAAATAATGTATTAAAGCAACACGTCAAAAAATTAAACAACTAAAATTAAAACTAATTGATAAGTCAGTTATCTGACCAACCCTAAAACTAGACCATCAATCAGGTACCAACAACCTTATCATGTGACAGACAAGGGTCATTGCATCCCCATGACTGTACTTGCATAGACATCACTGACTCACTGCAAAGGGGTCTGCCTGCTCCCAGGAGATGGGGGCTCCCCAGGAGGCTGGTCTCATCTTCTCAGGCAGGGACTCGGGAACCGCTACCAGGATAAAACAGATGTCTAGCAGGGCAATGGCCGTGGCAAGGATCACCACCAATGTATCTCCATACGCCACTGACAGGTACGCACCGATCGCTGGGCTTGTCACCAGACTGGCTGCAAAAGTGGCCGACACCTGTGGGAAAAATAAATATTAAAATCAATCAGCTGTGTTGACCACAAGAAAAATGTTGCATTGACGCTATTAACACCTTAATTTAATTGCAGGGCCAAAAAGGAAACCACAGACGGCTGTCAAAATAACAGGAAACCAATATCCGGCGTTGCTTTTGCACATACAGTTGCTGTGAAGTTGGTTACAGCACAAAAAAAAAAAAAAATCATAAGTCATGTTCGTCTGCTCACCAGGCCGTATGCTGTGCTCCTTTCATGCTCCTGGGTGATATCAGCCACATATGCAAAGATCACAGAAAAAGTGACCGCAAACACACCAGACATGGAGATCACCGCAAAGTACCACCTGTAAGATCAGACAACGAGAATGAGAAGAATACCAGAAAAAAAATATCTGATTAATTCTAAAATAAAACATTTAGACAGTTTGAAATGTTTAAAATAAAAAATTAAATTAGGATGATAATATGAACAAATCATATTGTTTGTCAATCAATCAATAAATCAATGACTGTGACACTGTAGGGTTAAGCCAACAACAGTGTTCTTGTTAACGAAAACTGAAATTATTAAAAATCAGTTCCATTAATTTAAATAAACCTGAAATAAAATAAAATATAAAGATTAGATGAAAAACTTAAATGAAAATTAGAAATGTTGCCTTAGAAACTAACTGAAATAAGCTGAAGTACTAAAATTACTAAAATAAAAAATAGAATACTTTCTTAAATAAATATATATATATTAAAAAAAAGAAACTAAATATTGCATAAAAATAGTCAGATCCTGCCTAGAAACAAAAAAGGGCAAAAATTTTATTCAGTGGAATCATGACGAACAAGTTTACTTCTCAAAATGTTCCAATAAATATATACACACACACACACACACACACACAAACAAACATTGTTTTGTTTGTCTTAGTAGGCAACTGTTTCATGCAATAGGCTTACCATGGGCTGATCTTCATGAGAGGGATGGGAGCACAGGTGAAGAACACAGTGAGCAGCAGGAAGGATTTCCGGCCCCACACATCTGACAGAGCACCGATTAATGGAGCACTCAGGAAAGACAGCAGGCCCTGAGTGAATACAAAAGCACATGACTTCCTTAAATGGCACATTTAATCTGAAAGTTTAAAAAAACAACTGCAACCAGAGCCTGACCGGATCTGACAAACTGTTTGGATCTTAAAATTTCACAGTAACATCCGGGTCCGGTTGGATTGCAGAATCTTGTTTATCGGTGAGGTTGAAAATGGAAAATTCTGTACCCACTTCACCACATTCAAGGGCATCACTGTATGACCAGGGTTTATCATAAATAAACATGGCAATGTAAGAGTAGCTAGCTCTAATCATGACTCTTATCTCGTCACATCAGAAAGGGAGAAGTGGAAAAGCATGAGTAAACGTGAATGGCTGGAATCAATGTCCTACCTTGACACCATGAATAAGTCCATTCATCAGGAATGTGTGCTGAGGGAATGTCTGATGTAACACCTGAAACAAAAAAACAGATTGACCATAAAATGTATGCTGTAAATATATACAGATAATCTGTTGGGTACAGAATAACTAGGTTAATGATTCACTAGATTTACTCCATGGCAGAGCTCATCAAAGAAGTACTTCTACTGGCCGACACTTGGCAATAAGGATTGGGTGATACATCAAATATATCTGCACTGATTTCATCGCATTCTAAAAGCAAGCAACATTAAATGAACATCACAATTTTTTTAATGCACTTTTAGACTAATTTCAAGATTTTTCCATCTCTTGTGAGTATAGCAGACAGAGATGCGTTAATAGTCTCTTATTTAAACTTCAGATTTCAATTAATCAATAAAAAACATATATGAAGATCTCCGAAGCAAAACCACCTCTGTCAAAAATGAGATGATAATATTGAGTGAATGCTCTCCACACATAGTATACGTTCATCAAATACTTTCACTTCAAACTCACTAAATCCCAGCCTCAGCCCATTCAGAAATGCCAGTACTTGGGTAGAAACCTATACATAGGAGCCTGATAAAAATATTAATATTAAACAAAAACTTTAGATAGACTTGGAGGCTTTTGCATCTGAAGTCTTCATATTATATATATATATATATATATATATATATATATATATATATATATATATATATATATATATATAATCCATTATACAATCCATTCCCACATTAACTAGTGTCATTTGGTTTTGCTTAACCACCATGGTACAAAACATGTTGTTTTGAACGTGCAAAGAACTGACCAAGCCATAACAAGGCAAGTACAAGGCAAGGCTGTATGCAAACACAAATGTTACTTGAGCATTCTGAGATTTGATCTGCTTTCTATTTAAGGCTGAGCATAAGATCAGTCATTGCCGTTGAAGGCAGGTGCATACCTCTAACTCGAGCAATGATTCCCACAGCTTGATTAATCATTAAACACACTGTATCCAAGTGTCAATGTTTTACATAAGTATACAAAAGAGATCTGTTCTCTTATGACTGGGAAACAAATCAATTAACCTGTATACAAATTCAAATAAAGTCTTCAGTTCCAAGAGGTCAACATTAGATATAGGACTGAAGTCCAAGAGGGCATATGCCTTACTTATACAGTGGCATGTTCGAAATCTGATTTCGAAACATCTATTAATTTTCTATAACTGCACAGCTAGTCCTCTAATCACTAAATTCAGACTATGCCCCACTCTAAACATTAGAGTGAATGTTGTGAACAGAATGTTCCTACGCTCTGTTGAGAGATGAAAACAAAGCATGTGAACACATTTCACCTGCTGTGTTAATTTGAACACTCAGCTGAGCACTCAGATTTTAGGACGCACTGAAGCAGAGCTCGATCTGAAAGAGCAAAACTGTGCCACTAGCTGAGACGATAAGTCTTGTCAGTGCAGCGTTCATCTGGAAGGGTTTGTTAGGCTCATTAGTGCTTCAGTATCAGCGGCTGCTAATCAAATAAAAGCCCAGAGCAAAGAGCACTGAGCCGACTCTCTGGCTCAACAGCACCAACTAAATGCAAATCCTCCTCCCACATTTGGAAATAAGAAAATGAATAAGCAATTTATCCGGGACTATTTAAATTTCAGCCACTACCAAAAGTCAACAATAAAGCCTCAAAAACTGACCACTAGAGAAAATACTGCTTTTACATTATTACAAACAATAAGAATAACCGTTTGAGTGGAAATGTCCACATTTACATATAATAATACATTTTAATAGGCACAAAATTTTGTTTTACATATTTCAAAATCCTAAAACATTATTTCCAAGTTTAATTAAACACAAAAAAAAATCTAGGTTTCAATTTGGTCTTTTTAAGCTGTGGCCGATGATCGATATCAAGACCCATACAATAAATCTATATTGGGTCACACTTTAGATTAGGGTCCAATTCTCACTATTAACTAACTACTAACTACTAACTACAACTTTTGCCTCAAACTCCTAATTACTGCTTATCAATAGTAAGGTATTGGGTAGGATTAAGGGATGTAGAATATGGCCATGCAGAATAAGGCATTAATATGTGCTTTATAATTACTAATAAACAGCCAATATCCTAGTAATATATATGCATATAAGCATACAGACCATAAACTAAGTGTTACCATATATTGTGTTGACAAGATCAACAGTGTGAAATCAGACATCAAAGAATTAGAAATTATGCATAACTGTTTAGTACTTTTGTAATGTGCCATAGAAGTTACGGATAACATTTAAAAAAATTTTTAGTTAAGTCAATATTTTAGGTAATTATTATTCTTTCATTGATCAATAAAGAGTACAGTTGTTTTCACAGCTCTGTTTTCTGTTCGACCATGTTTAAATTCATTCTGCTAAACAAACGCAGAACAGACAGATGCCAATGCCAATATTTGCAGATACTGACATGGTAACAGATATACTGTACAGTACATCCCTAGACACAAAGTAAACAAAGCTGGAAATATCTGATACCTGAATTTAATAGCAGTAAGCTGAATGGGTCAAAGTACCGTTCAAAATTTTGGGGTCAGTAAGATTAAATACTTTTATTCAGCAAGACTGCACTGCATTGATCAAAAGTGAGTAAAAACATTTATTATGTTACAAAAGATTTGCATTTCAAATAAATGCTGTTTTACTGCATTTTAGTCAAATAAAAGTGGCTTTGGTAAGCATAAGAGATTTTCATAAAAGCATAATGTTTCTTTCATAAACATAAAAAAAAAAAAAAAAATCTTCGACCCCAAACTTTTGAACAGACGTGTATATATGACCGTGGATCACAAGACCAGTCTTATGTTGCACGGGTATATTTGTGGCAATAGCCAACAAAACATTGTATGGGTCAAAATGATAGATTTTTCTTTTATGCCAAAAATCATTAGGATATTAAGTAAAGATCATGTTCCATGAAGATATTTTGTACATTTCCCACCTTAAATATATAAAACATTTATTTTTGTGAATGGATGCAGCACTATCGCCAATAGAAATGGACAACTTTAAAGGCGATTTTCTCAATATTTCGATTTTTCTGTACCCTCAGATTCCAGATTTTCAAATAATTGTATCTCGGCCAAATATTGTCCTGTCCTAACAAACCACACATCAATGGAAAGATTATGTATTCAGCTTTCATATGATGTATAAATCTTAATAAAAAAAAAAATTACCTTTAAGACTGGTTTTGTGGTCCATGGTCACATATATGACCAAATATACATATATTCAAATGTACTGAGCTTGGCCTAAGTGGACCATATTTCACTCTAAGGGGCTCTGACCTGCAAAACTGCTTTCAACTCATGCATTATTCATCAAAAGGAAACAGCAATTCCACTTTGCATGCAGTGTAAATTTAAGGAAACAGTTACAGTGAGAGCCATGGATCATGTAGCATGCTGTGACTATACTGGATACAGTGTCAACAACAGTATCATGCTGGTCGGCTTAAAAACAACTGGCACTACGTTACAAAGTAAATCACAGGTTCGGCTTCATTTATAACCACTGTGGCCTGACAAACCCTCCAGTTAGCCTTCAGAATAAAAAGGTCATTTTTAGCATGACACTGTTTGATGTTGTTTTAATATCGCTTGGTCAATTATACTCAGCCAACACAATGCATCCCTCATCAACTAAAAGAGCATCATTCTGCCCTCTTCATTTGATCAGGATTCATTTATTCATAAATCTGTACGAGGCTTCTCGGATCTGGGCGATGGGAAATGTCACTCCTTGTTATGGATACAAAAGGAAGGGAGAATGAATGCAAACATTCATGGCTCGTAATTCGCTCTGATCTGAAACTGTGAATGAGGGCGATGAAGCAAAACTGGTTTACCGTAAGCATGGGAGTGGTGAGCAGTCCCCAGGCGAAGAACTCCAGGAAAATAACCACCACTGCATGGTAGACACTGGGCTCTCCAAACCCCTGTGGCTAAACAAGGAGGAGTTAGTGTTACTACAAACAAACAAAATACAGCAAGTAATGTAGAAGAACATGGATAAAGAAGCAATAAGGAGAAAGGTTGGACAATGAGAGAAAACATGAAACACATTACAGACCATAAGCATTTTTTTTCCAGAACATATGCTTTATTACCATTAAATAAACAACATCATAGTGTGCAATATCAGGGTCCAACGGGCATACAATGACAGAATTATTACTTCACATTTATTTGCTCTTTATCTGGTGTACTGCGAAAGCTTTCACTTTAACAAATATTAGATGGATGTCTGGCCCTAAGTCAACCCCTAAACAGCCAAAACTATCTCGCCAAACCCTTATTGAAATTGTACAAATGAAAATAGGAAGTCACTTAATGGTCCGTAAGAAAGCCCGCACTAAATAAGTTTAACAGCCTGCAGATTGAACACAATGCTACGGAGTACGGATCATTAGAAAGGGGGGGGGGGAGAAAGAGTCGTGGCCTGTGCCCCAAGCAGTTAACAGTGCAAACAAAGCCTGAAAGGACTACAGGTTAATAGACATTTGACACAATGTCAACATACACATCTCTCTTTGTACAGTCTGTAATGTATTCATAAAAGCTCTTATTAAATTTGAGACGAGCAAGATATAAATAGTGATATTGAGGAGCTGCTGTTGATTCATAAAGCTATAGTGTTCAACCTTTTTCAATCGATGTCCCAAGCTAATCACTTGTACAATAAGTCAATTATTAGAAACCTCTGGTAATGTAATGTGTAAAACCCTCTTACACTACATGAAAACACAACGTGTTTTTAAATTACAGAGGAAAGGTCAAAGTAAAAATATTTACTTTCAGAGCAAGCATATAATTTAACCTGGTACAAATGGACCATTCATTTGCACTTAAATATTAGACCAGAGTTTCCCAAACATGAGATGATTAAATGCTAATCATTAATTAAACGTAACATTAAAATAAACAAATGGGGCTGCATAATTAACATACTTACTAAATAGTGATATCTCTTATCAAATTGTGATTATAAAATCAAAGGCTGTGGTTTAAAGAAGTATAGTTTGTTGCATTTGGGAACGTAATGTCAGGAGTTTCGTTTTATTTACATTCATGTTTGTGGACAGAAGTTTACAACACACTGATGTCAACTAACTTACTCATTGGCCTTATTGTCTTTTTTAATCAATTTTTGAGTATAAGTACTTTGAAGAAATCGTCTTGACAGGTGTTTCCTAAAAGGACAATGATGGCATAGACAAGATAAATGATACCATGGGTGAATACATAGCCTAGGCTACTACTTGATTCATGAAGTCAAAACTTTACAGCCCATTAGGTGCTGTTTTGACATTTAAGGGCGAATCGACTATTTTTTTAAAGTTCACAACCAAAACGACATGGTAAACCAAAAACACGTCATTCGTATAAAGAACACGTCAGGTGCACTGCCGGACAGAACATGTCATAAAAAGGATATTAATTTCTATCCTGACGGGACACTCAATTCTGTCAATGACGCTCACCATTAAGACTATTTATCTATCTTACTTCATTGTCCTATTTTCAAGCTTTCGGTTTCATATACAGGTTTTGAACATAAGATAACTCACTCGATGTCAAAACGCCAGCTTTCTCGCCAGCTGGCTTGTTGTTTTCACTGTTGGCTGTCTAATGAAACTATTGTCTCTCAAATATCACTGTTCATTTCTCCTTATAGTACAGATATAACAGTTACTAGTTTGCATCACGAAACAGATGAAATCACCAGAAAGTGTCTGCCAGGTTGCCAATCGAAATGACACTCAGTGTAGAGTTGTTACAGCTCATACTGTAAAAACACTGGTTTAGCTTGCTAGCCCTGACTAGTAGCATATGGCTAACTGCCACAAAGAAATGTTTTACTCACAGTGCCTCCATCTTTAATGATGATTTTCTTAGCTAGAAGAATGCTGCGGTTCAGCCGCTTTTTCTTTTTTTTCTCTCCAGTCATCGTTAACTTATATCCATTCTTGTTTGTGGGAGATGGACCTGCGAGGTGTGGCTAAATATTACAGTTTACCGTTAGCATCCACGCTAAGATACGCGACTTCCTGTCCTCAGCTCTCGCTCTTGGGAGGTTCCACCCATATTTTTCAACGCAGGTTTCTGATTGGTCAATTTTACACGGCAGCGGTTTTCTTCGCGATTTCATTGGCCGAGTACATCGTCCGTGCGAGTGAACCCAAAACAATGAGGAATACCTTGTAAACTGCTGACTGTTGTGTTGTTTGTATTGTGTTACCTCATGAGCAGAAGCGGTTTTGTCAGGCAAAAAACCCTGGGAATATTTTTTTGCTGGAACTTTATATTGGATTTATAAAATGACAACGGCAAAACAATTTGTTTTAAATTTCCATAATATAATAAAACCGATTACTGTCAAGATTTACAGACTTCTTGAACAACATTTAATTCTAGTTTACAATATGCAATATTCACTTACTTTAACACACCTGTTGTAACCATTTCTCCTCACTAGAGCAGAATATATCCATACAGTCCTAACAGTATAAAACAGCTGCATTTATGATACTACCCTTTTCTTACAGACTTCTTAAAAAAAAAAAAAAAAATTGACTCCTGGTCATATATGGTTGTATAGCCTCTTTAAATCTGACATTGATAACTGCATTTTTCTCCTTTTGTTTTAATGCCACATCAGCTTCTTTGGCTGTGTTCATAGTGAGAGCCAGGTTTAGTTATTCAAAAATAAAACTAAACAGATGTTCAAGATTAATTTGTTCAAAAAACCTTAAGACTACATTTGGATTTCTTGGAATTCTTTTCAAAAGTATCAACAGAGTAAAACAAGTTCCTCAAAGTGGTTGAAGTATTACAGTCCAACAAAATGTTTAAATGGACAGTGGATTCTGACAAGATGAACACTTTGGTGAACTTTCTTATGTGTGAATCTTGAGTGTACTATCCGGCATAGGGTGTAAATGACTTGATCCCAGCGATTATTAAAAGGGAATATATGTTTTGTCTCAACATCAAGATTTATTTACAGGGACTTTAAGCACTGATCCCATTCCGATTGCCATTTATTTTTGGTGTATGCCATTCAATGCTGGTCTCAGATCTGTGAAAGGTATAGAGCATTTTACTGGTTCTGTAGATAATGCTTTGGCAGCACTGTCTGCCTGCTCATTAACAGAGATTCCTGAGTGGCCAGGTACACACTACAGCAAGACATAATATTAAAATTATTTGATTCGAGATGACAATTTGATTATATTTACAGCTGATGGGTGATCAGTTTTTATAGATGCCTTAACTGCATTTTTGTCAACAAAAATGGTCATATCTTGCACCAGCCTTTCACATTGGCATGTAAAAATGGTATGATTTCCAACATCTTCAAATCTCCTCAAAAAAAGAAAAAAAAAGAAAAAATGTTTTAACAATAAAAAAATATTCACATATTAGGGGACTCATCAGATTTGATTTAATTGGGAAAGCACTGTTATTTAGAACTATTTACACCACATACAGATATTTCACAGAAAACAATTAATGGAACAATCCAATAAAGAATATTAGAGTTCTCTACAGTTCCTTGTTTGCGATAAAAATAAAGAACTATGACTTGTGGCTATAAAAACAATAATATAAGGCCCATTCCACTCCAATGTGGTCCATAGAAAAACTTGCATTAGACAAAAAAGAAAAAAGCTATTAAAAAATATTATAAACCTACTACAAATGTTGCCAAGATTATAAGGAATGTTTAAATAACCCTAGCAAAACATGATACAAAGTAATAATGGCTTTAAAGTTACTTTTAAAAAAAATGTTAAACAAATGTATTCTATGAACACAACAGGTGTTCTAGGACAGCATGCATGAATCCAGCATTTTATTTATGATCAGAAATGAGAAGATGATTGTTGCTTGAACAGTTGCAGGAAAGACAAATATTTGCATAGATTTTTTGCTGTTAATTAATGTCAAACGTCCTCATCTATAAAAGGAATGTCAAGGTCTGAAAATCGTCTCTTGCCCTGATTACTTGCAGGAAAGGAGGTGGTGAGGGATTCTGAGACATCTTGGCTCTGGATGACACACATGGACTGGACATCTCGGCGTGAGGAGGAATGGTTTTGGTTGCGGTCCTCAGCAGGCTGTTTGCTCCCTGGTTTGGGATCATGTGTTGGATCAGGAGGTTTAGCAGAATTCTCTGGCTTGGAGCTCTTCAAAGCAGTGTTCGCTGAAATAGATGCCTTGGATTAGCCACTAGGGACTAAATATATGCAAATATCATGTAATAACCAAATATACAAACATTCTAATATTTAATATAAAAGCAGCAGAGCAAACCCGTGGTTAGAGAAACAGCAGGTTAAATAACAAGAAGCACAATAACCAGCTCACCACAAGAACAGCGAATCCAAGCCCTCTTGGACGTAGAACGTGCGGGGCATTCAAGCATAATGTATTTTAAAATTTTCTGTACCTCAGTACTGACCTCCCAAGTCCAAACTCACAAAATGATCTTCTAGTAGACTCTCAGAGCTGACCAATGATTCGGAGTCCATGTTCTCCGTATCAGAGCTATCCTGGTCAAACTCAGGCAGTCTGAAGGCCAAATTGTTCCTAAACCACAAACAGAATGAGTTTTGAACTGTACAATTAGAGAGACTTATATAAAAAAAAATTCTCTACCCCTGGATGAAAGTTACAAAGTTTGAAAGCATAAAATCAAATTGCAAAAGTGAAATGATACAACTTCACTGTGATCGAAGCACATTTAAAACTGTGCTATAAGACAGTAAAAATGTGTTGACTTAACAATGAATGAAAAAATAGGAAGTTAAACATGCATTTTCAACTCACTTTTCTTTCTTAATGGACTTGATCTTCTCCAGCAGGTTCTTTTCGATTTCAAGCTCAGCTCTGTCCATTGAGGAGGCATCTGAATCTAATTTTGGCCGCTCATATATCTAAACGGAAAGTGAGATCATGAGAAGCACTTTGCAAACTGCTATACCAAAGGGGCTAAATATTAGACTAGAAATGGCACATTTATTTAAGCAATAAAGTACGAGAGGCTTTGCTCCATTATGAGTACAGTTAGGCAGGATGTGTGATGGGGTGTCTGAAACACCCACGGCTAAGACAATATTCAGAATAACAGAGCCTTGAGTGGTTTATTGCTTTTATAAATTGTTACCACATACTGAAAATATTAATTGCACAATATTTCATGAAAAGATTATTTAATTAATCAGAACATTAAGTATCATCTTTCCAAATACATTCCCTGGCATCTACACTACAGTTAAAGGTTAATGGTAGGGGTGCAGCATGTACAGTATGTAGGTGAACAGGTGTAATGTGTTGCTAAATTGCATATTTCAGAATAATTGGAAAACCCATAAGGATTTATTAGTGTTGTTTATGTCATGAAGCTAATGCCATAATGCTTATTTCACAGCTGTTCTTAAAGTGTGAAATCTTACGTACATTACCATTCGGCAAGATTTTTAAATGTTTATGCTCACCAAGGCTGCAATTATTTGATCAAAAATACAGTAAAGACAGAAGTATTGTGAAATCGTATTACTATTTAAAAACAAAAAGGTTTTCTATTTGAATATATCTTAACATGTAATTTATTCCTGTGATGGCAAAGCTGAATTTTCAGCATCATTACTCCAGTCTTCAGTGTCACATGATCCTTCAGAAATCATTCTAATATGCTGATTTGTTGCTCAAGAAACATTTCTTATTATTGTCAATGTTGACAAATAATTTTGTGGAAACCATGATGCAGTTTTCAGGATTCTTTGATGAATAGAAAGTTGAAAAGAACAGCACTTATTTGTAAAATAAATCTTTTGTAACAACATTTACGGTCAGTTTTGTCCAATTTAATGTGTCCATGCTAATTAAAGTACTAATTCATTTTTAATATATTGCAAAAGCATGTGAAGCTTCTCTTACCGTGTTCTGTCTCCTGAGCTTGAGCTGTTTAATGGCGATAGCTTCTGCATTTTCCAACTGCTGAATTTCTTCCATTTTCTGATTATAGCACCTTGTTTGCTCATTAATCAGAATCTCCACACAACTGCACATAAATGTTAACCATAGGGTTCATATATGATGAATATAGTCAAAGAAATTTTTTTGCCTAGAATTAACGATTTAGATGCTTAGATAAATCACATTATTTATGTATTTTTAGTATACCTTCTTCTATCTTGACCATCAGCCACCAGTATCAAGTCAAACAAGCAAGCTTACCATAAACAAGGAAGGCAAATAAACCAAAATGATTCTCACAGAGTGGTCTTGTTTATATCCTTCATACTCAGGAGAGGGTCAGAAGAATCTGGGCAGCGTAGAATGCAGGGCGCAAACACAATCGATAGAGAATTAGCTGACATTCGATTGTGAGCTTCCTCTTTTGCCACTCTGAATACAAAAAGAAATTCGGCAAGAGGTGAAGCAATGCACAGGATGTCTTTTATTCATCCCAGTCATATGCAATCATTCCTTACTTCACGAGATGAAAAATAAGCCTTTCGAGAGTAGAGAAATTTGAGGGAGGTAGTTCATCTAACTTTCGGTAGATGGCACGCAACCGCTCGGATGATTCTGGCAAATCTGGAGGGGTGAAAAAGCAAGCGTTTTTTTTTTAAACATATGTGGCATAAATATTTAGCCTTTACACCCAAACTTGCATGTGGTCAAAAACCTACCCGCAGCATA
The DNA here is from genome assembly GCF_964197995.2 of Scardinius erythrophthalmus. Lineage (NCBI taxonomy): Eukaryota > Metazoa > Chordata > Actinopteri > Cypriniformes > Leuciscidae > Scardinius > Scardinius erythrophthalmus. The sequence goes on along the minus strand of NC_138229.1, from coordinate 13,434,214 downwards.
CAGGAAGTCATTGTAGAGTCTGTATGTCATAAGTGGGTCGGGTAGTTCCCGTAACCACTGTTTGACCAGGCCGGTGATGGTGTGGATGGGGTAATTGTCAAGACAGACAGACTGCGGATCTGAGGGGAAAAAACAAAAAACTTCAACGCAAAAAAGTCAAGCAGTTATATTAAATGAAAATAGTTTTGTCAACAGTAAAGTACACAAAACTTTTACTTTGAAAAAGCACACTCTAATCTCTGATAATGGAGAAAGACCAATCAAATCACACTATTACCTTTCTCTAGTATGTGGTGAAGCTCTTTGGCCCGGCAGGCTGAGCCGGACTTGCGGTAGATGCCCTCTGTGTACAGTCCATTCATTTCAACATGTACCAGCATCTTCTCCATGACGAAGGGCACAGAGTCAGCTGTGCGGGCCAAGGCGCAGATAGGTGCACCAAAGTGGAGGGTATGCTCACCCTCTTTCTGAAGAAAAAAAGAAAAAAGAACTGTAATTATTTGATCCAACATGTCTATCATTACATATGTTAGTGAGGTTGTGTAGATGATGGCAGAATTTTCCCTGTGAATATATAGTATGTGATACAGTAATACTGCTCACCTTCCTGACACATTGACCTGTGCAATTTATTGTTATCTTGCTCACACACTTCTTGTGACACACCATTTTACAAGCTGAAACAGAAAGTGCAGCATAAAGTACCTCTAAATCCTTGTCAATTTGCATTGGTCAGGGAAAAGGATGGTGGATACTTACAGCTGCACATGAAGGCTTTTTCCATTCCCCATATGTATGAGCTGCACTGGTCACATGATTGCATAATGGTCACCTGGTATGTGCTAAATAAGTGACCCAGTGGGCTGTCAGGCTTACAGAGAGAGTAAAATATTAATGTTGTTTTGTATTTTCACATCATGCATTATAAGTATAGCCATATAACTATATAATGTCTCTATATCATGAAAATAACTTACATGTGCATCTCTTTTAGATTTTCTTCTGTTCCTTTCCTTAACCTGAAAAATAGAAAGAGGGGCATGTATTTAGGATAAATTCAAGGATAACTGATAACTAGGTCCACTGGGAATCTGCCAGCTTGGTCCACATTTTATAACACTACCGTTCAACTATTGAAGACTGGAGTAATAGCCACTGAAAATTCAACTTTGCTATCAGAGGAATAACATTTTAAAATAGATACATAAAATACATTTTTATTCTATTTTAGATCCAATAATTGTAGCCTTGGTGAGCATTAGAAACCTTAACATTAGAAACTTAGCAGAATTATGTGAAATGGGTTTTAATAGGGTAAACGCTTTTAAATGCAATTGGGTATATTTTGCAAACAATGGGAATCAGTCTTCTTAGAAATTCTGCAGGCCCAGATTCCTCGAGGGTCTGGTGACTTGCCTTATATTTAAATATTTGAGCACAGTTAAGCATCTGTGGAAATCTTTACAGCTTTTTAAGTTACCTTACAAGGCTCTGCCTCCAGTCGTTTGACCTCCCCCCTGATAAATCCATCCAGAACCGATTGGAAAAGATTTATTACCAGCGGCACCTCAGACACTTTCTTCAGCCCTGCGAGATTGGCTACCTTTGCTTGGTAACCTGACATCAGGGCCTTATAGCCAATATTGGGATTCTTTTGGGAATAGGAAACAGATCATTTCAAACAATTGCTTTAAAAAAAAAAAACTTTCAGTGCTTATTATCTACTGCATCTGTGAAACTATGATGAGGGGAAGGTAAAATATGAACACAGATAAACTTACTGAGATGGAGTACATGCTTTTGATGGTGTCTCTGAACTGTGTGGTGGCTAAGAAGAAGATTTTTTCTGTCTCTGAGAGTTCCTTTGTGCGGGTGCTTAGATCGTTCATCTGAATTCAACATAACACCAACAGATTACGCATTTAAAAGCACAACGTTGATAAGATATGACTATAAACAAAAAGGAACTTCTGGAAGCACTTCTAAAAAATCCAAATGTAGGATTTAAAAAAAAAATGCCTTTACAAAAGCGGATGAATATAAACATCAACACAAACCTGATTTCCCAAGAACTCATCCAGGTGGCGAAGTTCATTAGTATCAGTGATTTCTCTGTCCAGCGAAGCATTCCACTGCTCCTGGACACGAGTAGCTCGGCTAATTTTAATGGTGGGGTTGCGACGGGGTCCAGGATAAGTGGCTGAGTTCTTGACACGTGAAGAATGCAAGTGAGAGCCACTGGCTTTTGGACCGAAGAAAGGTAGGCGGACCAGAGGTAAATGAGAAAAAGAGGCGAGTTACTGCAACTGAAACATTTACTCAAAATTGGTCTACTACGTACTCATTTCTTTTTTCAACATTTCTTGTTTTTATTTTATATATTTATTTAAACAATTGAAATATTTATCTAAACAATCTGTGCTTTATTTATTAATTTATTAACATAAATAAATAATAGATAAATCAATAAATGAATGAAAGAATAAGTAGGACTGGGTGAATAATACAACCTAGCTCCTCTTTTTCTGCCAATGTCTTTGCCATTGTAGTATTCCCATCCTGGGGTGTCAGACGCTTCCTAAAATATTTTAGGAATCCCCGCCTACAGGATATAAACAGAAAATTTTCATTAAATTGACATGAAAGCACTTTTATGCATGATAAAATTTTAAAAACTGATAAAAACTCAAATCACATTAATGATATTTCAGGTAAAATCTAGAACGGTACAGTTCAGCAAGATAACATGCTGATGGGAAAGGACCAATCACCTTTCTGGTGTGCTGGACGTTACAATTGCTTCCTCACTTGGTGATCTCCTTGAGAGACTCAAGCACCCATCGGCTTCTACAGGCGACTGGATCTGAAACACCAAAACATGTTAGAGATTGAAAATGATTATCATGAAACTGCAGAAAAAAAATGAGGTAGTTCAGTCAGCCAAATCCTGAACTTCTGATAATCACTCTAATCAAACCTACACATACTAATGATGGGATTTTACAGCATGTCACTTTGTAACCCATAGTCCCACCATGCATTCTTTTCAGCAAAACAACCACAGACATGAGAAAGCAAGACCACATTCAAGCGGATGCAAAACAAGTTTAGCTGACAACCATTTAGCGAAGAATGTTTTGTAATCATAATGTTCACTAATAATGCAGATTGATTGGGGTTATTTCCTTCTATTTGGGCCACCACCAGCATTCAATCTCCCACACTGCATTCCAAAATCCATGTTGACCTTTTTTGCTACGCATTATAGAATTTTAGATATATTTCAGATTGCTGAACAAAAAATGTCTAGTATAACCTGCATAAAACCTGACAATTATTGTTAAATTAGTTAGCAAAGCTCTTCAGAGCCACATTATCCACTATTGTGAGATCATGCTCTGTGATAAAAAAAGTAAATAAGAAACTAAAACCTCACAAAACCGGATACTGGGGCTGTTAGACAATTTTGAGGAAGTAAATGTTACAAAAAAAGTTAACAAAAATAAATTGTGATGATGACAAGTACATTCTAGCATATAATATTATAGAAAACCCAAATATAAATCCCTTATATAATGATACATTTAAAACATATCTGCAACCTAACAACCACAACTTAATTCTTTAATTCTTAATTCTATCTATTTACTACATTCACTTATAAGCACAACTAGCGATGGCCTCAGTGTTTGTTAACGGTGTCAAATGATACAAAAAAGGTCAGAAACCAGCTTCCAGTCAGAAACATCCAAGTGTAGGATCAGTCTCTGAAACGCTTCCCATATACAGTATCTAATGTTGATTCTTATGTTAGCTGTTGCGTGCAAAAGCAAGGCCCACAGCAGCTCTTATGGTCCCTTTGTAACTGGGTCAGACCTTTACCACAGTCTCTTGTACCATGCGGATACCAGACTGGTTGGGAGTGGAGGGGCTTATGGGAGGAAGGGGAAAACTCCAGTACTCCATGTCGCTTAGATCCGAAACATCCAACTTCAGTCCACTGCGGGGACGTGCTAGTCGGCGCTTGTGTTTGAGGTGCTTACGGCTTTGAACCATAACCTATGCAACGTGAACCGGTTTAGGTGGGAATCCAGTTATCCATAAACACTGTAAAATAATCTCTGATTATCTATGATAATTCTCTTGATTTAAACGTTTGGGATCTGTAAGATATTTTAAATGTTCAACGTCTCTTAAACTCACCAAGGCTGCATTTATTTAATTAAAAATACGGTAAAAATAGTAATATTGTGAAATTTTATATTAATTTTAAATAACTGTTTTCCATTTTAATATATTTTCATTTATTCCGATGATGGCGAAGCTGAATTTTCAGCATCATTACTCTAGTGTCAGATGATCCTTCAGAAATCATTCTAATATGCTGATTTGCTGCTCAATAAAGATTTCTTATTATTATCAATGTTGGAAACTTTGTGCTGCTTATTATTAATGTGGAAAACATTATACTTTTTTCTGGATTCTTTGATGAATAGAATGTCTTTACTGTCACTTTTAATCAATTTAATGTGTCCTCACTAAATAAAAGTATCCATTTCTAAGTAAAAAAAAATCTTACTGACCCCAAACGTTTGAAAGGTAGTATATCCATATCCATACATATACACACACACACACACACACACACACACACACACACACACACACATATACAGTATATATTATATGTCAGTTTTGGTGGGCAAAAATATGATTTTTTTTTGCATCATTTTACATTTAACAGAAAGACCATTACTAGGTTTTAAACAGTACCTCATTTTTGGATGGCGAGGAGGAGCTGTCTGACTCTGAAGAACTCATTCTGGACACATTATCCAGGGACATAGAAATGCCAGATTTCCTAAGAAACAGTAACAAATAAATAAGGGATAATGTACTACCAGCCAGGCATTACGCAAAATAAACTCAGGCAGGGTAAAAAATTTACTAACTGCCTGAAAAGTATAACATGGCTGCTTTAAAAATAGATAAACAGACATAAAAATTTATGATTTTTCAGGTACAACAGTCAGACATACAATATAGTGATCATTATACAAAATGATTTGACCACAGACAGACTGACCAATCAGAATTAAGTACTCCAGAGAGTTGAGTAATAAAGAAAAACAACATAAAATGAGTCTTTACTTAAAAAAAAAAAAAAGACCAAATATAACTCTTACCATAAACGCATTTTCCTCTGGGTTTGAAGTCGTACTATCTCAGCACTGATGTTCTCCAAATGTGCTACTTCACTGCTCCTCTCCTTCCATTTATCAGGCTTCTCCTTCAACCTGGATGTCTTGTTGCAGCGTTGTAGGTGTACAGCATTTTGAGTCTCATCAGAACCACTTTCGCTCATGTTCAGTTGAAGCGACACAGGCCGAGGGAGGCCTGAAGGAGATGGTTGTCTTTCTTTATTACCAATCTTGCCTTTATCACCTCGAGCAGGTCGATCCTCCTTGATGCTGAGTTGTTTTGTGATTCTAGGAGTAGGTTCAATTGTAACCTTAGACTTGGTCTCGATGTTTAACTGCAGGCTCGAATCCTCCGCTTTCCTTCGTTCAGGGGTGCGAGATTCGTCAGGCAGTGGAGGCTGTGGCTTTGGCTGACTTGGCTTGTTCAAATCGCCCAGTGCTGTTTGAGATCTGAAAAAACAATCCAAAATGACTAACATTGTTTTACCTTAAAGTAAAAAACACCCAAAAGTAGCTTGGACTTACGTCTGTGCTTTGAGTTTTTCTCTCTGCTTCAAAAACTCTGCTCTCTGCTTGGACATTCGCCATGTAGCCTGGATCACAGTAGCTGCTCTGCCTCTGTATGTCTCACGCAAAAAACGCCACGATCGCTGTGGGATGAAAAAGGAAAACTCTACTCAGGTACATTATCATTTTTTGCAGGGTTTCACAGCCAAGTTCACAAACCCTTTGTGGGTCAGGATGGTTCACAATAACAATAAATTAAGCCACAATGTATAATAGCATTACATAAAATGAGAATATGTTGTTAGAACATCTGTGTAATAGTGCAGGATACATCTTAAATATTTTTGGTCTGTTTACAAGGATAGTAAAGTATAGTAAATTAGTTAGTATACTTTATTGTCCTTTTTCAGGAAATTTGTCTTGGACTCAAAGCTGCATTAATACACAACATATACATACAACATATGCACACACAAACCAATAAGAAAGGGAGAAAGAAAAAGGAAAAAAAAGAAAAAAACTACATTACTACATCTTGCTATTTAATACATAATAGATGCGTACACTACTGTTAAAATGATCGGGCTCGGGGTAAGATTTAAAAAACGTTTTGAAAAAAGTGACATATGCTCACCAATAAAATACACTAAAAACTGGATTATTGTGAAATAAGATTACAATTTAAAATATACTGTTTAGATTCCAATATATTTTAAAATTTAATTTAATCCGGTGATGGCAAATCTGATTACTCCATAAATCAGCAGCCATTACTTTAGTCTTTAATGTCACATGATCCTTCAGAAGTCAATAGAAATAAACGGAGCAATTCCAAGAGCGTCCTCACACCATCGGTGCTCAGGCCCTAAATATGCCGATTTTGTGCTCAAAAAACATTTACTATTATTATCAATGTTGAAAACTCCTTAATAGTTTTGTGGAAACCATGAGGCATTTATAGAATTAATAGAATATATAATAATTGCATTAATAGAAAGTTCAACAGAACAGCATTTATTTGAAAGAGATATTTTGTAAGATTTTTGACTAATTTAAACATCCTTCCTGAATAAAGTATTCATTTATCTAAAAAACAACAACAAAAAAACATCTGAACATTAATTGAAACTTGTGAAAGGAAGCAAGTAAATATATCTAGGTCACAGGGTTTCAGCTGACAAAAAAAGGCATATGTCAAATTGTTGAGACGCATTGTTGATCTGATCGTTTTCAGACAAGGTTATGTAAAGTCCCTAGCCAACCAAAAGAATGGTACCTGTATTTTTATAATTCCTTTCCTCTCACGCAGGTATTGTTTCCTCATCAAACAGGCACGGAACCATCTCTGCAGGATGATGATGCGCCGCATCACTTCTTTATGAAGGGTTTCCTGAAGTATTTGTCTCTCTGATTCTTTCAAAAACACCTGTGCACACAGATGAGCGGACAATTATGGAAAGTTGGAAACTTATCTGAATGACAAAATGCAGGTTTTGGATATTTCTTCAGTGAAGAGTGAAACTGAAATAAACCTTGGTTCGGCCAATCTGAAAACTGGAGCTGGGAAGTCCCATTTTCATCAGCAGGTTGGTGATATCTTCCTGAGGTGTTGATATTTCTTTTGGCAGCAGTACTCTGAACTGATCTGTAAACTCCTGCGGTGAAAATTTAAGATGAAACCTTTAGACATGTCTGTATAAAGCAAATAATAAAATCCATTTGCACTCATTTTCCACCAAATGTATTTTTTCATATTACCTAATATTAATAGCAGGGCTATCCTAGTGAAAAATAAATGTATTTGAAATACATTTATTTTCTGCCAAGTATGCTACAAATACATTTACAATTGTATGTACTTACTACAAATACCCTGCAATTGAACTTTTGGTATACTAAATTGGTATACTTAAAAGTCTGCTAAACTGGAACAACTAATTTTGTACTTAATGCACTTTAGTTATCCAGAAATAGTGCTGAGGTCCAACTAAAGATATACTTAAGTATATTTGATTGTGCTAAAGTGGAACTATTACAAGTATTCTTTAGGTACACTTTAAATATCTTGCATTTAAAGACTGATATTATACAGAGATCATACTATCCTTATCCTTAAGGCCTAATATCAATAAATGTGCAATAAAGAAGTACTCCAAATAAAGTTTAATTATAATTATATCAGTAAGTCTCAAGCGATATGTCAGTAAATATATTAATGGATTTGTAGTATACTTAGTATGAAATAAAAGTATTTTAAATACATTTTGGTATAGTTTTTTTTTCCACTAGGGTATCAATCAAATAAAACATCAAATTAAGTATGATTTACTTAAGTATTCAAATTAATCTCTAAAAATATCAACATCTGCTGAGAAGTCTTCAAATGAGAATGACATTAAGAGCCTTGTTTTTGCAGACCAGTAAAGCATTATATAGACATTTTAAAAAATCAATATCTGCGTATAACAGTCCACAGCAATCCATTTTGTAAGAGTCTGTTAATCTTACCTGGATTCCTCTATGTTTTCTTATTTATTTATTTGATATATTTATTTAATATAGTTATTTAATCAAATGTAATTCCTTATTAGGAAATGTATGTATGGGTCAGGGGGTATGATTAAATGGGTTATTTACCTCATTATTTACCCATGGGCATCTGCATTAAATTGGCAGTCCTAATTAATAAATATTAACTAAAAAAAGTCATGTTACACTACCTTGAAGGTGAATTTGGCTCCATAGCCAGATCTCCTAATCCGAACCGTTTGTAGCATGCCTGTGTACCTCAGCTGCTGAAGGACTAGAGCATCATCAAAGTGCATTTCCCTCTGTAAACACATTCAACAACATATAAAAGAAGGATGATCCATCACCTAATTAATACATATAACAGATTAATCACTAAACATACAATAGCTCTCCACCATACCTTATCACCATTTGATCTGATACAGCGGACAAAGAACGGTTCTGCTTTCCTCAGGGTTTCCAACAGCTTGTTTAGAGATGCCTGGACAGTATAATACATTAAATCATGTGACTCATTGATTTGTCCATCAGCATCCATTAAACCCCTGCAAATCATATCAAAACCTCCCCACGGCTTCGGGGTCTGAACCTTTTATCTAATTTACAACTACAACAAAAGAGGCTTTCACACAGAGATGGAACAAACCAATCCTGGGCCCTATGATGAAGGAGCGTATGCTTTCCACACTTAGATAATAATAATACTGAACCTGGAACTGAGCGCTGATGCTCGGAGGTTTCTTCTTGGTGTGCAGATGGAGCAGGGACCTGGTTGCTCGGTTGTGCTGCGTGAGGGCCATGATGAATTTCAGAGATTGTGAATCTATGAGATTCTGTATAGTAAAACAAAAGAATAACATTTGATGCAATCACTCACATTTTAAAATATAATAAAGTAAACTAATACAGATATAATGAACAATAATTTATTTTTAATTTCTTTTCATTTTCCATTTACCATGTACAACTCGGCACCTTGATGCTAGGGTTTTCTGGGTAGTTGCCAGGGCGTTGCTATGCAGTTGCCTAGTTTGCCAGCATGTTGCTGTGTGGTTGCTAGGGCATTGCTTGCTGGTTACTCATTGGACCAAGTCTTTGATATTCTTCTCACTAAACACATTTTGGGTGCCTTTGTAATGAATACTACCAGTCGAATTTTGGATATACCTGATTTAATTTGTTTCTTACGATTCTACAAAACTTGTGATCAAATGTTTTCTATTTTAATACACTTTAAAAGTGTAATTTATTTCCGTGATGACAAAGCTGAAGTTTCAGCAGCCATCCCTCCAGTCTTCAGTGTCACATAATCCTTCAGTAATAATTCTAATATACTGATTTGGTGCTCAAGAAACATTTATTATTACATTTTCAATGCTTATTACGTTAACAACATGATCAATTATTGAAAAGTTTTTGTGGAAACCATGATACACAAGTTACATTTATTTGACATAGAAAGTTTAGTAACAATGTATACAGTCACTTTTGATCAAATTTAAAGGGATACATCACCCAAAAATGAAAATTCTGTCATCATTTACTCACCACCAAGTTGTTCCAACACTGTATGAGTTTCTTTCTTCTGTTGAACACAAAAGTAGTTATTTTGAAGTATATGGGCAACCAAACAGGCACAATGCCCCATTGACTCCCATAGTATAAAAAAAAAATACTATGGAAGTCAATGGCTACCGTCAACTGTTTGGTTACCAAAATATCTTCTAATCTTCAAAATATATTTTGTGTTCAGAAGAAGACAGATATTCATACAGTTTTGGAACAACTTGAGGGTGAGTAAATGATGACAGAATTTTCATATTTGCGTGAACTATGCCTTTAAAAGCATTTCTGCTGAATTCAAGTATTAAACACTATAAAACAGCCTTAGCAAAAACCACAACAACAAGGACTGATTCATGAATTTACCTTAGGAATTAGCTGCTTGTGTCTGTTTGGCCTGTTCCTCCTAGAAAGTAGTAACATTTAATTAAGATTTGATTACAATTAAGATTTGGGGAAAAAACAGAGCAGAATATCCCATCTGATTTTGTCCCAATTAAATTGCACATAATAAGCACAAGCTGAGACAGAGAGCAGTGGTGCCGCCACAGACAGATGGTCACAGAACATGTGTCCCACTCACTGAAAGAAGAGACGAGACTTCCTCACAGAAATTGTGGACAGACGCAGCTTGTGAGGAACTTCACCACCAAACTGCTTTAGGGAGTGGAGAACTTTGGCATGCAATTCCCTGATTCAACCCAACCCCAAATCAGAAAAAGTTTAGAAAGGAGATAAATACTAAAAACACAATAAAATAAAAACAATAGGGAGTAAACAGCTGAATTAGTTAGTTCAATCACCCATTTCACAGAAAATGCATGCAGTAACATCAGTTAGATTCTTAATCCACAGAAGGAAATCATCATCAAATAGAGAAGAACCCAAGCTCAGTAAGTTCCTCGAGTGATGGTGAACTTACTTCTTATTTTCAAATGTTGCAAAAATGTCCTCAAATGCTTCAAGTGGACCCTCTTCAGAACGATCAAAGGAAAAGTCAATCAAAGACTTCTGGCTGTAGAGATTGAGGTGCAATTATAAGCAGTTGAACTGTCATTTGTATGGAGCAAACTTAAAACAAACACGTTCATTTGGCATAAATCCATTGTTCCATCAAGAGGTCATAAGTAGTGTTGCTTTCGTCAACGAAAATTATGACGAAATATTGTCGTCAACGAACCGTTATCACCTGACGAAAACGAGACGAGACTAGACGTAAATGCATGGTCATGTGACGATGACTAAAATACATGTATAATGCAATATCGTTGACGAATAAAAACGAGACTAAATGTGGTTTAAAAAAATAAAAACTATGCTAAAATGTCGCTTCATTTTCGTTGACCAAAACGAGACGAGACGAAATGTTATAACGTCACGACGAATGAGAGAGTTGTGCGTGAACCCATAGCTTTGTCGGCTTTAAATTCTGGATTGCGATCTGGTCACCCGATTATCAGCGAATTTAACAATATATTACTCCATTAGTTATTCTATTAAAATGTCCCATTGATGTATTTGACACATTCATAATCATTACTTTTGCCGGTTCTTTGTGACAGCTGCATGTTATTGGCAGCGTCTCTGGTTACATGAACACGTCACCGCATCAGCGCCAGAACATGGAGATTTTATTTTAGAGAATAATCGCACAACCTATTCGATATTCTATAATTAAATAAACTAATCGAATATCCAAAAATCGTGACTCATCCCTGTATGGAATCTCTTGTTTCTTTTCCCAAATCTTCACTCACGTCTCACCCATTTTCTAAAGGTATTATAAACGTTTCTTGGTTCGCTTTTAATTAGGCCTATTATATTCGTATTCTTTACTGTGGTAAAGTAGAAAAACGCTGTAGGACAGATGGCCTACATTTGTACTTGCATGTCAAATTCTTTTTAACACAGTTTGTGCTTGTTATATAGACATAGGGCGCGAGAAGGTTGTGTTGTAAAGCGCGTTTCACACGCGCGGGTGATTTTTAGTTTCACTTTCTCTGGCAGCGCAATCTCAAACATAGCCTAAATATTTCGCCCTTGTGGAGGATAAAATTCGCTCTTCAAACCAATTTACATCAAGTAGAAAACACAAAGATATCATAAAGAGATCGATGGAGATCGATATCTTCGTGTTTTCCTGCGGCCCCAACCACCGCCGGTAGTTGGTCCATTACCGCGGTGGTAAAAAAAAAAAACCTGCCACCGTCACAGCCCTAAATATAGGCCTACTAAATAGCCTATAATAAGATAGCCTTGTTTGAAATTCTATATTGACTGGGTTAAATAGAATCACATTACTAAAAAGAGACTAAAATACAATTTTCATTGACTAAAACTAGACTAAAATGACATCAGTTTTCGTCGACTAAAACTAGACTAAAATGTCATCAGTTTTCGTTGACTAAAACTAGACTAAAATGTCATCAGTTTTCGTCGACTAAAACTAGACTAGACTAAAAAGAGTATGAATGTGACTAAAACTAATAAAAACTAAAATGTAGGGCTGACTTCTAATAGTCGAGGATTCGACGATTCGATTCGGAGAGGTCTGATTCGACTATGAACCTCATAGTCGAATACATGGGCGTCAGTTTGGTTTGAAATGTGCTGGGGACAGAGACGCATTCGCATTTTCAGAAGGGCTGGGTACCATTTTTATTTTATTTTTTCAGGTCATGTTTTGAAAGACAATGTCCTGTAGCTTACTAATGTAAATAAATAAAAATGTATTCAAAAATCTGCTTCACATTTTCAGCAGGGCTGCGGAGCGGCTGTGAGTTGACTCCACACGGTTCTCATGTGCGTTAAAAAGCTTTACATCAGGGAACGGCAACTGGCGGCCCGCGGGCCAAAACTGGCCCGTCAGCAATATTTTCTGGCCCGCCGGATTATTTTGGCAGTCCTAAATGCTGTACAAAACTCTTCCACTACTTGAGAAAAGCCGTAGTCGCGCGGCGATTTCACCGCCGCATACTGTGTGAAACGCCCATAGGGAATCATGCGGTGCAGGATTACATTTTAAAGTATAACTGTGCGTTCACAACGGACGCGAATAGCGCGTCAAATTTGCGCCTGCCGCGTCTAGTTATACGCTTGACCACTTTGTGTCCATTCGCGCGTCAAAAGACGGTAGCGGTCAGAACTCTGGTGTACTTTGGACGGAGCGTGCGGTCTGACTGACAATAGCCAACTCCCGACATCTTTTGACAGCGTATCCGCACTTAATTCTGACCGCCTGTACACCTATCTCTGAGGAGCTGTTTGGTACTGAAACCATTGTCAGTCAACAACATTCTTTTTTTGCAAGGATGTTTGAAATAGTTCGACAGAAAATAGCCTACTTCATTTCGTCAGTAGGGCAATATGTTTTTCGTTTATGTTGCTTAGAAACTTGAGTGATAGGCTTTGTCCTATTTAATTCATGTTATTTATATTTCATATTTTTTTTCTGTGACATTTTTTTTCTCTGCTGACAGTACAATGTTAAAATAGCCTAATATTTATACTGACACGAACACAATTTTTGTATAGCATTTATAATTATTATAGGCTACTCCAATCTCCTTCTTTCCATTAGAGACATTTGAATGTGAGATTATGGAAACGAGATCTAAATTTTGTGGACCCGTCAGGTCGGGAAATAAAGCGGGTGAACACCGAGTGTATTTTAAGCGGTTGCTGAATAGAACCTTGTGGGAGCGGGACGAAAAAAAAACAGTCCCACGCAGACCTCCTTAAACCTTAGGTGTGTATGTGTGTGTCCCCGAATAAATAATAATAATAAAAAAGGAATAAAGTTCAAAAGTCGGACTGTACGGAATGAGGCATGATTGCTATTCACACCTTTATTAAAATGGCTGTAATATGTTACCACAATAGTAGCCTACTTGATCTGTTTAAAATGGTTTCCTTGATATATGCATAAGGTGTTAAATTAAAACTTAAAAATCAAAATTTAAATTTGTCTAATCCAGTAATTCATTTTTTCTATTTTTGATCTGAGCACAATCAGAAAATCAGAAAACCCGTCCTTATTTTTTTTTTTCATTTCAGTTTAGGAAATAAATAATGGAAAAACAAGTCGTTTTTCATCTTTTTATTTTTGGTTTTAATTTGAAAAAAAAAAAAAAACGATTGAATGAATGATCCACGGACGGTGACGGACCCATCATATTCCGCAATTATAGGCCTATATAAGAGTATTTAATTTGTATCCATAGGCCTACTCTGTGTAGCTGGCCCGCCATCTACTGGCTAAAAAAAATATTGGCCCGCGGCCAAAGTTACTTGCCGACCCCTGCTTTACATGGTTTAATGTACCTAAACAATGATCACCAAATTCCCCTCTCATGTTGCTCCACATAACCACTTAAAATGATAAAAAAAAATCGAACCCAGAGTCCAATTATTATGGACGTTATCTGATATTAAGCGTTTCTGCTTCACATTTTCAGCAGGGCTGCGGAGCGGCTGTGAGTTGACTCCACACGGTTCTCATGTGCGTTAAAAAGCTGACTCCACACGGTTCTCATGTGCGTTAAAAAGCTTTACGTTGTTTAATGTACCTAAACAACGATTACCAAATTTCCCTCTCATATTGCTCCTCATAACCACTGAAAATGGTCAAAAAATCGAACCCAGAGTCCAATTATTATCGACGTTATCTGATATACTAAGCGTTTCTGCTTCACATTTTCAGCAGGGCAGCGGAGCGGCTGTGAGTTGACTCCACGCGGTTCTCATGGGCGTGAAAAAGCTTTATGTGGTTTAATGTACCTAAACAACCATCACCAAATTTCTCTCTCATATTGCTCCTCATGTTTATGAAATGTTATGATATATGTGTTATATATATGTTTTTTAGCTCTTTTGTTTGAAATGGAAAAAATCTAGCTGCTATCTAAAAAAAAGAAAAAGAAAAAAAAAGGTTCGACTATCAGTCGACTACGGCAAAATCTAACGAATCAGATTCGACTATGAAAATCCTTAGTCGAAAACAGCCCTACTAAAATGAAAGCCTGACACAAAGACTAGACTAAAACTAAAATTAAAACAGGCTGCCAAAAACAACACTAGTCATAAGTCTACAGGAACCGATCCAGTCCATTTACCTCTGTAGATTCCCTATCAGAGTGCTGGGTCTCCTCATTTCCCCAAGAGAACGTCTGGAATAGCGCTTGATCTGATCTGATAGGGAAACCAACATGTTAAATCAATGATAATCTACTTCTGGAAGCTGTAAGTAAAAGGTATTAGTAGATCGTAACCTGGATGTTTTTCCGCCCAGCTGCGTCCTGCCTCGTTAAACACGGCCAGTGTGCGTATCGTGGCCCTGAGGATGCCCCATCTGAACACAGCCACTGGATTAGCCCCGATCAGCTGGCGCAGGTAACTGCACTCACTACTACGAAGCAACGCAACAATATCTGGCCTCATGTGGTCTGTGTTCTTCTCTCTGAAGTCCTATAGGGCAGAAACATCACAAATGCCTCTCAGTATTGTTTTCCCACCATAGACACATCATTTGTAACACAACTACACTCCAAATGTTTGTGCAAAGGGAAAGTTTAGTTTCAGGGTCTGTTCCTTTACCTTTATCTGGTATTTGACCTTGCCAGCAAAATGCCGAATGACAAAGGCTGGTTCCCGCACTGGGGTCTGCACAAAGAACGCGTTGTCCTGGTGCTGCTGCTTAAACTTCTCTAGAAGAGTGCTATCTGTGGCTTGAGGAAAACTAGAGAGGCCATAACACTGAATATTAACTAATGGACTACTAAAAACCACATTAGAGATTAGATGCATACTAATTCACATACTGTATTATACATTCTAAATAGCTTGCTAGATCCAATTCAAGTAGTGGATCAGCAGATGATTTATTTTTTTCCGGTGGATTTTAACAGTGTGCCTATGCTTTTAACAATATACAATATTTATGTATCTCTATCCATTAAGAGGAATCATGATTTTAAACAAAGCCATTGCTGAAAAGTAGATTGAAAATGTTTAATATAAGTAGTAAAAAAAGTAAAATCTACTGTCTTTCCACTAAAGAAAATGACATTTTATGTATAAGTATTACAGTGCATATGCATTGCTTTATGGCAGTGTTTCTCAATTCAAGTCCTCGGGACACACCTCCCAGAATGAGTCAGATTCTTCTGTATTTAACACACTAAGGGCCAGATTTACTAACAGTTTGCGCCAGCCTGCTTACTAAAGACATGCAGTGAAAAAACAGGCGTGGACAGGGTTATTTTTGTGGCTGACCTTATTGATCATTTGCATTTGTAAGGGTTTCCCTTTCAGACACAAACTTTATGGGAGGAGAGTTTTAAAAGAATCACTTAAGGTGATTTACTAAGGTTTGCGCTAGTCAGTTTACTGGTATTTGCGCCATTATTTACAGTCCAAAAAAAAAGTCTTAAGCCAGACGCTAATTTGCGCTGCTCTTGATAGATTGCGTTGGTCATGATGGAAATGATCCGGCTGCGTCTGTGTTTTTAATGAGATTTCGCTCTCATGCTAATTTGCCCTGTTTAGTAAATCTGGCCCCAAGAAGCTGCTGAGTTGAATCAGTTTGCATTGATGAGACATCTAAACATTCTCATAGGTGGGTCCCCAGGACTAGAGTTGAGAAACACTGCTTTATTGGATGGAACTCACTTGCTCTCCTCGTCAAGCAGGTAAAATAGCCCGGTGGGCTTCTTGCTGAAGAGACTGATGCAGCCAATGTTGTCAGGGTAGTCAACAGTGTGCCATGTGATTCCCTCTGCCATGTACTCCTCCTAAAACACAATGCAAGCATGAGCAGATGCACACTGAGCTACAGACATTCCTGTCCACCAAGATTACAGGAGACATCAAAGTACAACTCAGATGTCATAACTCACTTGTTCGAGGGTAAATATGCGCTGATTGCAGTAATACTGTAGTTGCTCATTAGCATAATTAATGCAGAACTGTTCAAAGCTGTTTATCTTGAAATCCTCAAACCCAAATATGTCCAGTACACCAATGGATAAGCACTGTGAGGAATAGAATAAAATGAAAATAATGATAAAAGTAATAAAATACAATGTCAAAGTAGATGCTTTCAGTTTGCCACTTTAGCTGCATGAATCAAGTCAAGTATTTCTAAAACACAAAAAACATAAAAAAGGAAAGATTGGATCAATTTAAATCAGATACTTAGACTTGTATTTTGATTAGACTTTATTATAATAATGCTAATAATATTGAATACATATATTAAAAAGCAAAATATGTAAATTGTATTCTATTTTTAAGTTTTTAAAAGAAGTCTCTTCTGCTCACCAAAGCTGCATTTATTTGATTAAAAATACAAAAACAGTAATATTGTTAAATATTATGACAATTTAAACAAAGCTGCATTTTCAGCATCATTACTACAGTCTTCAGTGTCACATGACCCTTCAGAAATCATTCTAATATACAGATTTGATGCTCAAAAAAATTATTATCATCATCAATGTTGAAAACAATGTACAATTTTTTTTCAGGATTCTTTAATGAATAGAAAGTTCAAAAGAACATCATTTATTGAAATAGAATCTTTTGTAACATCAGAAACGTCTTTACTGTAACTTTTGATCAATTTAATTCATCCTTGATGAATAAAAGTATTGATTTCTTTTATTTATTTCCACCAAAAAATTATATATTATATAGAATAATCACAATATAAATTTAAAGATTAGATTAATTTTAATTCAAACATTGATCTTGTATAGTAATAATAGTAAGAATAATATTGAATTTTGTGTGTGTGTGTGTGTGTGTGTGTGTGTGTGTGTGTGTGTGTGTGTGTGTGTGTGTGTGTGTGTGTGTGTGTGTGTGTGTGTGTGTGTGTGTGTGTGTGTGTGTGTGTGTGTGTGTGTGTGTGTGTGTGTGTGTGTGTGTGTGTGTGTGTGTGTGTGTTTGAAACAAATATAAATTTTATAAATTCAAATACATAAATTATTTTGACAGAATTCATACCGGGACAGACTCCTCCAAATCTCTCTTGTTGAGTAGAGAATGGTTGATTCGCAGGACAATCCAGTCAAACAGGGCACTGTACAGAGACTTGGCCATAGAGTCTCTGGCAGTGATGGCCTAAAGACATGACAATGTTTGAACATGAGGTCAGCAGATTCTTAAAGTACAGAAATGAAGAAAGACAAATGGAGAAGATGGAGCTACAAGGGACCTCTTCAAACAGCTGACTTCACACATAAGGTATGATAGATATGCACTTAACACATGACTAGTCAATGAATGAATGGTACAGAGTAGAAAATGTCATCATTTGCACCACCCAACACATTATAGATGAGGTTACCTCACTGAGGCTGTAAGGCAGAATTAGTGTGTCATTAGCAGTCATTGCTTTCCTTGTAGTCAATGCTTCCACAAGCAGCTCCACTTTAACCTGTAATTTAAGAGCAATTATATAAAATCAAAAGATAACTTTATATCAACGGTCCACTTTAGACAATCTACTAACTATAAGTAACTTTGCAACTACAAGTCAACTAACTCTTACTAGAAGTCGTAGTTGCAGTTACTTAGTAGAGTGTCTAAAGTGGACCATCGAAATAAAGTGTAACCAAACAAACATTATGGTAATAATCCAAAAGAATCCAAATGGACCGATCCACTAAGAGTCATCTAAAAGTAATGATACAACTGGTTGAATGATGATGTATTTGTTCACCATGCAGTGATGGTGTTCAAGTAAATCAACAGATGTCACTGCACAACATTTCCAAAGAATTGGGAGGAGAGCATTAAACTATTTAAAGTATTTCTAATTCTGTGTGGTTTACCACAATAACCAGTAGGAGGGACAGAATTTCAGCCTCCTTTGAAGAGTTTAAACTGAACATTAAAGTAGCCAGTGGTACCTTGAGAAGGTCAGAGACAGCTGAAAGGACATGATCTGGCCCAACTTTAAGACACTCGCCAACATCTTTTCGCTCATACGTCACATTTCCCAGGTACAGAATGGCAGAGAGCACAGAGAATATCCTGAAAAAGAGCATCAACCGTTGAACCACATTAAATCCAAAATATATTTATTTTCTTCGGAAGGTACATCAAATAAAACATTTCTAAGCTACATGAAATAACCATGGTACGTTTTGGTAATTGTAGGTAATTGTGAATCATATGGCACGTGGGAATGCATCTTAAATATAATTGAATAAGTTAGTATTTTGTTCAAATAATTACATTTCTAACATTGTGTAAATAATTATTAGTTGCCAGAACATCTGCCAGAACAACACCTTGGAAGACAGGTCATAATGATCTAAATGTGTCAGGTCTGACATGATTGCACTCTACGTCATGGCCAAAAGAGCAGAGTGCATATCAGTCAGAAAGTCTTGATGTGTTTTCCCTCTCCATGACAAGCACAGACTTGTTCCAGAGCAGAATTCTTCATTTGCTAGTCATGCATACAGATGGTAATTTTTCAGCAGTGTGACAATCCATCCAGGACAAACCTAATTAAACACCATAAATCTTATTCACATGGAAGTATTCTGTATTTATAGATAATCATTGGAGTACAGCTCATTGTAAATGTAATGGTTTTAGCAGGGCTAAATAAACATTATAGATTACATATAATCCAAAAATAAAATGTGTGTTAATAAACATTATTATGTACTTGAAAACATTTTTCACTTACTGTTTTTTGGTCGGAGGCAGAAAACCGACCATCTCCATGGCCTGATGAAGTCTCCTGAATTCATGTTTCATTTCTGCTTGACCCTCCAAAATCGGTATTTCCTGTGAGGTGTAAACATAGAAGAGTGAACAAATAATAAAAAAAAAAAAAAAAAAAACCACATAAGACAATTGTTGACATACAGTTTGTGCATAAACGGCAATACAATTAACATGGACAGGAAAGCCCAGAAAATTTAGTCCTGGAAGAATGATCATTCTCAGGAAAAGAAATGGTCCTTTTCTCAGGACAAAATCTGACACGCTCAAGAAGAGGTCTCCATTTCCTCTCCATTGAGAGCATCGTGAATGCAAATTAAAACTGAAACAGCTTCATTAAAGGGGTCCTATTATGCTTTTCCACTTTTTCAACTTGTTAGAGCATAAAAAATATCTGCAAGAATCCACTTTTCAAGAACTACAATGAACGGCTCGTTTGGACAACAACGCGATTTTTCCGGATCTTATGAAGTCACAATGTTACTCATTTAAATAATCCGCGCCCACGGAATACACAAAAAAAGGGGGCCAGACCGGTTGAGCAGCGCTAGAGAAGATAAACAGTGTTGCTGCTATGTCGAAGAGACGCTTATTTTCCCACTCTTTTGGCCATCTTAAAACAGACAAATTACAGTGGCTAAAATGTATTTTTAACAGTGCTCCTAAACATTGTAACCCCAACATTTATCTAGCCGCCGCACATTTTATGGAGAACAGCTTGTTTTCTGTAGCTTTTGTATGCTCTTGCATTTTTAAGATGGTTTACCGCCCCATCAGGAAGATTAACCATGTTTTTTTTGTTACCGATTACACTTTGTATTACCTTAGTTTTGCGACAAATATCACGATTAAATGGTGTATCTATAATGTATAAGAAAATTACAAAAAACATAACACTCTGAAACGTCCTGTTAACGTGAAGGAAATCCGTTCTGCACGATCCTCTTGTTCGTTAACATTGTCGTAAACAACTAAATCAGGCTCGAATTGGTTTGAAATTCACACCATATCCTTAATATTTAAACTAGAGCAGAACTCGCAGTTGTCGAAGTGCGGGACATTTCCCAAACATGCACTACACAGTGCCAATCACAACACACTGGGCCAGCTAACCAATCACAGCACATTTTGTATTTCAGAAGGAGGGGCTTCATTTTTTGAACAATCAAGCATGAAAACATATTCTAGTACACCCCAAAAACAAAATCAAGTCTTCGTAAAAGGGCATAATAGGACCCCTTTAAGAAACACTGATTCTTTGTGATGGCTGTTCTGAGTTACTTGTTCGAGGTAGTGGTAGTCTTCAGGCCGCAGGAGCTTGAACTCATCTCTCTCCTCTTCTGAGGCCCCAATCAAAAGATAGTAAAAAACATGGTAATTCCTGCAGGTTAGATAACAAACAGGCATGGAATTCATGTTGTTGCAATAGATTTTCACATCTCCGACACTTTTAATTCAAATGTAAAATGGATATAGATAACGATTTTCCTTTTTTTTTTTTACCTTTCAGTTTTTCCTCTGGATACTAGACGGCATTTCTCTAGTAAATACTTCTCAACCACAGCTCTGAAACATAGAGCAAACAGTATTAGAAATTTCAGTTCAATTCTGGCATTGACTTTGTCAATTTTTTGAAGAGAGTAGAGAAAAGGGGGAATGATATCATAAAATGTAATATGGTGGATCTTAACCTGAATTAACAGAATGAGCATCACAGCTCAACATTTATTTTACATTAATAAATAAACATTTCCTCATTAGGTAAAATGCATTTGTCATTATGTTCAGCTGTGGGTGTTCTGGTGTGTGAAGAAGATAGGCAGAAGTACACAGATGACTCACCCTCTCACAATGCCACTTTCCAGATAATTCACTTGAATGAACTTTCCAAAGCGGCTCGAGTTGTTGTTGTATGCTGTTTTAGCATTGCCAAAGGCCTGAGGAGACCAAAGATAAAGGCATCAGATAGGCAAATTGTTTTAGAGGAAACAGACAAATATTTCAGACAAAAAAAAAACCCCACTGATGTCTGGTCTTCATGAATGCTGACAGACAACTTTTGACCCATTACTGACAATAGATTATCATTATTATTAGTTGCTCAACTGCAAAGTACGTTGTCATAGATAATCTGTCTAAAAAAATTTAGTGGGTAGCACAGAACTCTTTTTTATATCACCCACAGGAACCACAAACATGTATGAGTGGAACACAAAATAAAATGGTTTGAAGACTCTCTTAACCACTCTTTTCGATACAATGAAAACATGTTGTGACCAGGGGCTGCCAACCTCTGAAAATCGACCCCCCCAAAACAAAAACTTAAAAGCACTCAAGATTACTTATAAAAATTCCTTATTGTGAAATTATATGATAGCTGTGTGTGAATAACAGACGAAAAATCATTATTCAGTGAACATCTTGGTTTCTCTCTTTTTTCCAGAACTGTTGCAGAAAGTTGCAGTTTTTGAGAAATCATATTTAATAATGTTATTTGTGCAGCTAACGGTGGAATACATTACACACTGCAGTTTTTTAAACTAAACATTCTTTAGAAGGACTTTGACATGTGAACATGTATCAACAGGTTTTCACACTGCTCTCTATTGATTCTCAATATGTGCATACTTTCAACACGATCTGTGACATTACCATCATTCAGGACTTTATCCTGTAGTAAACATGTTTTTATTCAAATAGTTTCCTTGTCCCACTTCCATGTTCAAATACTGAGGAAAGAAGGTCATAAAACACCAGAATAGAGAGAATAGAAAAAGATGTTACTTCAAATGATACGTTTTTATACAATGGCCTGACAGAGCCTGTCTTGACATGCTGACGTACGCCGACTCGTTCTGGTATTCTGACAAAGCCAACACCCAGGGCTTCTACACATGAAACAGAAAAGTTTGGTCACCCAAAAATGAAAACTCTGTAATCATTTCTCACCCTCATGTTGTTCACAACCCATAAAACTTTCGTTAATATTTGAAAAACAAATGAAGATATTTTTAATGAAATCTGAGAGATTTCTGTTTTTCAATTGAAAGTCCATTCAACTAAAACTCTGACGATTCAAAATGTTTATAAAGTGATCATGTCTCTTTGAAAGACTTGGATTAAACAGCTCGATTCAGATGGATTTATTTATCTCGTTATGAACGTTTGTCAGAGTTTTGGGTGAATAGACTTTCAATGGAGGGACATAACTCTCTCAGATTTCAATAAAAAATGCCTTAATGTTTCAAAGATGAACGAAAGTCTGGGTTTGGAATTACATGAGAGTGAGTAAATGATGACAACTGTTTAACTATCTCTTTAAGAGCTCAACAACAAGGCCTAGATTCACTGCTGTACATATTTAACAGCTGTTATGTGTTCTCTTCCCCCAGAGCTCTCTCTTATTCCTTTCACACTGGAGAAGTAAACGGACAAAGGTCACAACCGCACTCCTCAGATGTCATAACAGAGCATTGGCACCTCTTACAACTATCAAATGAAACTGAAAACTGAAAAAAAGGACTCTCAGTCAAAGTTCAGTGAAAGTGAGAGTAAAAGTTCAGTGCAAATGCAACAAATTTTACTCTCAAGATATGATGACCCAGTTTTTTGTGACCCATTTTTGTTTCTCAAACATCTGTTCAGTACGTTTCCAACACTATATAATTTTTTTTTTACATTTTAAGTAAAAGTAATAGGAGTTTGTCCCCACAAAAGAGTTGCACATGGTTTCTAGCACATTGCTATGCAGTTGGTAAGTCTTTTTTAGAATGTTGTTGCTAGAGTGTTCTACATGGTTAATACTTTACTCGAGTCTGAAAAAAATCTCTCCTCAATAAGTCTCGTGATTTGAGACATAATTCATGTCTGTACATCAAACTTGCAGCAGTAAGTTTAAAACATAATTGGGAATACATTCTAATGCTAATAACTATATATATATATATATATATATATATATATATATATATATATATTTAAAAAAAAATTAATTGGCTTTGGCTTGGTAAATTGGCTTGCCTTGCCACCACATATATGCCACCCACATTGCCTATATCTGGCTCTATTTCAGACATATCTCTTCTTATTTTCTTACAAACAGGCTGATAGAACAGGACTACCAAGTCAATTTCATAGCATTTAGAGTTTTAGAATAAGTATGAATGCCTAAATGGAACAAATGCGCTGGTAATGGATTTTTAATGATGAACTCTCTACAGTGGAGTTGAGCTATCCAATTCCATTATCTGTACTAAGTGCTAACCTGTCTGAATCAAAACATAAAACACAATTACCAAGGAGGTGGAGTCTATAGCGTTGATGCATAATAGTTAAACAGTAGTACAAGTGTAAATAGCACTGCCAGCCAAACAATGTGCATATTGTCAGAGGGGTACACCACGTGAAGGCAATACACAAAGGTCTCTATGAATTAGTTAAGTGGAATACAGGCACAGGTTAGGTGTTTTTGACTCAACAAAACCAAAAGCAGAGACCATAGAACCCATCATGAAGCGAGCAACCCATATTTAAAAGTACCAAAAAGTATCATAGCACTACCACAGTTTTTATTTTATGTTTACCTTTATAATAGATTATTCAGCTGGAGGACCTTTTATATACAATAAATGGACTTAAAGGGATATTTTACCAAAAAATGAAAATTTTGTCATCATTTGCTCACCCTCAAGTTGTTCCAAACCTGTATGAGTTGCTTTCTTGTATTGAACACAAAAGAAGATATTTTGAGAGAAACTCACACAGGTTTGGAACAACTTGGGTGAGTAAACCATGACTTTTCACTATACTAGGCTATACCTTTAATAACAGTATGTGCATTCCCAGAAACTGTAACTTGCTTTGCTAGCATTATGCTCAATATCATGGTATTTCTTAATATTTTTGTAGATAGTGTGATACATTTTTTCAGGATTCTTTGATGAATAGAGAATTCAAAAGAACAGCATTTATTTAAAAATGGACATTTTTGTAACATTGCAAATGTCTTTACTGTAACTTTTGATCAGTTTAATGCATCCTTGCTGAATAAAAGTATCAATCTTTTGAACGGTTGTGTATAAAGGTACATAATCTGGGAACAACAGGACTTCAATGACTCATTTCAAGTGGATCTTTTATTTATAATTTATGAGATCCAATTATCATCTAATCTATTTGTTTAAATAATCATTCTCATCAAATATTAATGGTCACAACTTCAACATATTACCATACGTTTTTAACAGTCTCAACCTGCTTTCTTTAGCTAAACACAAAAACATCTCTTCATAAGAAAATCTATTTTAAACCTCCAAGGCATAACACAAGTCGCTTGTTCCTCTTAGCCATTTACTTTCTTTGTAAGCAAAAACTGCAGAACTGAGAGGGGCGTGGACTTGTTGATAAAAGAAAGCTTTTAAGAAAAAAACAGAGAACTTGTTTGACCTGTTTCAGATCAGATTGAGAATCCCAGTTGGTCAGTGCATGACAAACGGTGACTGACAGCTCAGTTTAAGGGGGCGGGACTTCAGGCCACAGTAAAGAAAACCCATGAATTATGAGCTATTTACTCAGTAGAACTTCACTATCACATTAGCACCAGCACACTTCATACTAAATTCTGAACAGGAAAAGTAGGAAGTGGACTGTTCGGAAATATACCAAACTTGTAATGAACACATTGTATAAACAGTGGAAAAACGTAAACTCCTGAGAGTGTTGTGAATTTACTTCATTGTTTATGTATTAACAATGGTAACACCTAAAAATATCAGTGTGTTGAAACCCTTAAACTGCGACTCAGTGTGTTTCGTGATCTACAGTGTCTATTTAAAGTGCTCAAGGAGACAGAGGTCTGTTCGGTGTCCCCTTTTCCCTGGGAGATGCAGAGGAAGTGATGTGAAAGTCCCCTTGCGTGTGGCGTGGCCGAATGGTTTCTAGATCCTTATTTGACCATGCTTAAGGGAGGAAAGGGGAAACCATTCTTTCACAATTTGTTGCATTTGATTTAAGGAGAGTATCAAACTTTCAGTCATCAACATGAACATCTAAAATCGTGCAAAATACGAGAGGGCAAGCCATTTCCTGCACAGAGGTCATAATTTCCGCCCAAAAGACACTCTTTGTCAGTATCAAGATATAGAGATGAGTCGAGCAACCCAATAATAAATCATGAGATCACAGTTACAGACAAGATACAGAGTGTACAAGAAAAAAAAAAAAGAAAGAAAAAAAAACTAAAGTAGTTGATCTTATCCCATTTGTTCGGGTGTTTCTTCAACTTCAGGCACTTTTTTGTCCTGGGGTAGATTTTTATTAAAAATTGTATTAGAAATTAGAAATATTGCCTTGGCAAATACCTGAAATAAATAAGTTTGATTACTAATAACTAAAGCTTAAAAAAAAAAATTAAAGCTATATAGAAATATTTTTAAAATAAAATATGAAAGAAAAATAAAGAATAAAATGACAAAAAGAAAATGTAAATAAAATCAAATGTAAACAGAACATTTAAAAAATAAAGGCTAAATATTAATAATACTACTATAAAAGTATATAAATAATACTGAAAATAAAACTAACCTGGACACTGAAAATGTTATTTAATATTGCGTATAAAGGAGACAAAAAATGCTAGCTGTGAAATGAGCATTAGCGAGACAAAGGGGAGCGTCTCAAATCTGAGTTCAAGACGATATTTCCTGTTCTTGTCATGGACTCAGACTCTGTCTAGATTTTGACTCAACCTTCTATTATTGTACACGGGGGAACTTTTTTGAGCAATGATGCTTGGGCACTTCAAATTGAGAATAGCCAACAAATTTCTATCTGGATACTTTAGATCGGTCGTAGGCCCTGTGTCTCACCTATTTGCCCGTTTATGGCAACATTGCCCAAAAAGTTGTGCAAAACCCAGTGCATCATTTGAAATGTGGTGGAAATGTCTCTTGAAGTGTAAAATAGCCCATAGTTGAAGAAACACCATTTATTGCTGAACCCTGAACAAGGCTACCATTCATCCAAAGCACATAATCCTCGTAAAACAGCAATTACATCAGAGTCTCAAAATAACTTACCATCTCACATCCTTTCTTGGTTTCCTATTGCTAACTTCAAAGTAGGAA
Organism: Scardinius erythrophthalmus; assembly: GCF_964197995.2. Lineage (NCBI taxonomy): Eukaryota > Metazoa > Chordata > Actinopteri > Cypriniformes > Leuciscidae > Scardinius > Scardinius erythrophthalmus. The sequence continues at coordinate 13,407,546 of NC_138229.1, read as the reverse complement.
ATGAACAGTGATAAACCTCAAACCTACAGAACTCACCTCAAGCACAGGGCCTGCCCCCAGGATAGTTCGTTCCACTCCACTAGTATAGCCCTTCTGACTGAGGGCAGTCAGGCAGTGAATAAGGAAGTTGGTGCTTTGGGTTTTACCAGAACCACTCTCTCCAGAGATGACGATGCATTGGTTAACTTGTTTGTTCAGCATTGTGTGGAAGGCTGCATCCGCAATAGCAAAGATGTGAGGTTCTAGCTTGCCCAGCGTGTGGTTCTCATACATCTTGACATATCTGGGATTGTAGATGGTGAGAAACTTGAAGGGGTTGACGGCGATAAGAATGTTGCTCGCAAATGTGTAGATCTTCTGATTGTGGAAGCGATGTCGTAGGGTTCCCAAGATGCTCTCCTCTGTCAGCTCGGGGAGGTTACATAAATCGTCATATTCCTGAGGCTGCTGTGCAACGAAACCCCGAGTCACAAGTCCCTGAGCTACTTTTTCTTGCCGTACAGACGTCATAACGTCATACTGGATGGATCCATCCTTGCATCCCTCTTGAAGGGCGAAATAGTATCCATCCCTTAGAGGGTGCTTATCTTGGGCCTTTCTAGGCCAGAGCAGGACTCTATGAACAGGCAGATCGCTTGCTTGAAGGACCCACTCTTCTCCACCGTACTCTTGGACCTCCACGAGGATGTAAGGCTTGGATGTGTCCAAGCCAAGTGTGGTGAGAGCCATCTTGATGACAGTGGCAACTGTTGCCTCTTTTGGGACCCTGAGGATGCATCCTTGCCCAGGTTTGATGGATAACCTGGGGTAAATTTGCAGAGTGTGGACCGTTTCATCCTGGCAGCTTGTACCCTTGCAGTTGGTGACATTCATTGTTTAAACGCACAAACATGCATCAGCATACCGCAGTGCACAGTACAGCATGATAAGGATCTGGTGAAGTAAGAATGTAAGTTTGAGCGAGAAACAGCAGTCAGACCACCAGAGAGCATACGTGTACAAACTTGCCTAATGTGGGAACTGTTAGCAGTTTATAAATAAGCATAAACTGTGACACAAACAAAATGAAACAGTTTTAATTTAATAATAAACAAAATATTTTCAATTTTCATATTTTCAAAGTTTGAGTACTGCTGTTTATATTTATATCTATGCTTTACTATTTTTCTCTGTCTATTAGGTTGATTATTTTCTAAATGTTCGGAACATAGAAAGGCACAGGTTTTGTTATTATAATTTTTGTGTAATAGGCCTATCATTATTATAATTATTATTATTTTGATTTTTAAAGAAAAATACAAATGTACAAAATCCATCCTGGCATAGCAAAGGTATTTCAATATATTTTAAACAGCGCAATAAAAACGCATCCAATAATCGACAAACGTCTCTAGAAAGGTAAACTATCTTAACCTTTATCTACTTACAGCTAAGACAATCTGACTATAGTTGTCTTTTAAGAGAATGGCAATTAAAAACTTGAAAGTAGCCTATATCAAAATAACAACAATAAATGTACCTGTTTCAAAACACACTCGTTTAGTTCCACAGCGGAGTCCTTTCCAACATGGAAAAAATCCTGTCGTGCTTTCCAGACAAAACTGAGTTACTGGTAAAAGCCGTCCATCTGCATTACTGCGTAACCGGACACGATAAACCGACATACAGGGCACAGGTAAAACAATTAAGAGTCTGTTAACACCAACCGTGACTGGCACGGAGAAATCTTCAACGACAAACAAGGAAGACTGGTATCTCGCCTCCAGAATCTGAAACAACACTGGCGGCTTGTTACTTCCTGACATCGCAGTGTGATTTAATTGCAGTTGATGTGTGTGATGATGACACGCCGCCCTCGCCTGCATTCAAACTGCTATTGCAGCTGTCACGCGCGGACGCAGGCGAACACACCTGACCTGAGGTACACCTGCAAATTGAACACATTCCCATTCAAGATCCAGTACCCTTCTCAAAAATGTCTGTAAAGAAAAAAAAAAAAACAAGAAGAAAAATAAAATAAAATATATAGCTTTTATGTGTGTGTGTGTGTGTGTGTGTGTGTGTGTGTGTGTGTGTGTGTGTGTGTGTGTGTGTGTGTGTGTGTGTGTGTGTGTGTGTGTTTAAAACGGCATGGGTGGGTCAGTTACCGTACTTCACCATGCGTGTTTGGTTCTCACCAGTAGATGGTAGCATACAACACCATTCCCTTCCCTTTAGCCAATGGATCCTCTTCACAGACTGTGATGACGCGTATTAACATATTAACAGTCACCAGCATCGTAAATCCTGCAACGTTTATATATATATATATATATATATATATATATATATATATATATATATATATATATATATATATATATATATATATATATGAAGAGTTGAGATGCAAAAGCCTCTGTGCCATCTGAAATTTTCTTCTAGAATGATCATTTTTTTATCAAGCTTGTATATTTAAGTTCAGTAATTTCACTTAAATGACAATTAATAAGTAATTTGCATTGCCATTTAAGTGAAATTACTGAACTTAAATATACAAGCTTGTTAAAAATTATCATTCTAGAAGAAAATTTCAGATGGCACCTCAACTCTTCATATATATATTATATATTTATTAATATACACATATATTATGTATATTTATGACACTATACTTTGTATTTTATTTGGTAAACAACAATGGCATTACAGTTTAATTTATTTGCAATAATTAATTAATAATTCAAATAATTAAGAATGAATTCATTACTTTTTGATAACTTCTCAAAAAAATTATCCCGTCAATAAATTATTTTATTTCACATATGCTAGTTGTGTTTCATTTTTTGTCTGTTCGAAAATTACAAATCTTTCACTCTGATTAAACACTCTAATCCTGAACATTTCTGAAAACACAATATATGTTTATATTGTTTAACCACTTTATATGTTTAATTATTATAGAAAATTCTTAATTAAAAAACACAAAATAATATATAATAAAATATATTGTCACAGACATTCAGTTATTTTGGTCTGAGTTTCATTTTCACGGACTTTTAGTTTGTCTTCATTCATTTCCTGAGTTTCTTTGTCTAGTTTTCCCGCCACTTATCGGTTGTCATGGTGATTAATTTGATCTGCATATGTGTTTGTTATTTTACCATTATTTACCATGTATTTAAGTTGCAGTCTTTTCAGTTCTCATGTCTCATTTTGTGTTAAGGTTCTGTTTTCTTTGATGACCTTTTCTTGGATTTCACTTTGGAGTTTATTAAAGATTGTCTTCATCTTTGTGTGCTTTATCACAACCCATGCTGATACATTTATGTAGTGTTTTTAATTAGTAAATATGATTATTGAATCGGAAGAGAGTGCGAAATGGGCATTTTATTTTTATCGTATTACTCAGCTGCACTCTTCCTTTCTCATAATCTTTTGTCCTCTCTCTGTATAGATTTTCTCGATCTCTATTTCTGTGTGAACAGCATCTTGTGAGGAAGGGAGTGGTTAGAAGAGAGAGGGGAATCACTGTTTCCGCTTTTTGCAGCAGTTCTCAGCGAGCGGACATGTGCTCCGAATCACACATCACTCTAACCACATTACAGCATAAACAAACATCTGGTTTCCATAGTAACAAGCTCTCTGCGTCCTAGCAACAGAAATAAATACCAAGAGGTAGATGTTGGGCCTATAGCACGATAACTTCTAGTGTGAACTTTTTACCAGAGCACATATTTCTAGTGGTTTTAAAGGTCGTGGATGATGGTTTGGATTTTGAGTTAAAGTTACCACATACCATCCCAATCTTATAATGTACAGTACAGTCGTTTTGTAGAAATATATGCAGAAATGGATATACACCACTTCTTTTCACTATTGTCACCCTCCTTATACACTAAAAAAAAAAAAAAAAAAAAACCTGTTGGATTAACATAAAAAAAACATGTACATCGGTTGCACATAATAAAGTTAGGTTTACGCAACATGATTTATACATGTTAAAGCTACATAATTTGTGCTTATTAAACAAAAATGATTTTTATATGTTAAAGATACATAATTTGTTTGTTAAATTTTGTTAAATAAACATGATTTATATATGTCCAAGATCCATAATTTGTGCTTGTTAAACGAACATGATTTGTATATGTTAGAGATGTTTGTTAAATAAACATGATTTATATATGTTCAAGATACATCATTTGTGCTTGTTAAACTAACATGATTTTTATGTTTTTCCATTCATATATGCTGTGGTTTCAATAAATAAAACTAACCTGATTAAGTTTTAGAATACTATAAGCTGACTTTAATCAATAAATGTATTTTTTACATCCACTAGTTTTAAGTACATTCACAACATTACTGTACAGTTTAAAAGCAGTAAGACAAGCAAACACATTTCTTGAATCAAATTGCTGTATTCTTTTTTAAAGTAATACATTTTTTACACAGTAAGTGCTATTAGAAGTAAGCTTTCTGAGTGGATTTTTGAAGTTAAAAATAGCTTAGATTCCATGAACAAATGTCAATGAACAATGACAGCATATTTGTACTCATATCACTTTAAGAAAAAGACAAGGCACAGCCAAGCATGTTGTGGAAAAGGTGAACAGTAATGACCATTCTGATACAGTAAACTGCAACAAAACAAACATTAAGTAAAAGACAAAGACACCGTCAAACAGGTGTAGAGGAAAAGGTGAACAGTATGAGTATCAAGTACTCCAAAGCATACCTTGACATTTTTGTTTTCAATTTTCAAAGCATAAGCGAAGTCAAATTGATGTATTTCTTTTAACAGTACAACTAATTTTTCAGAGTATGGGCTACAGAAGTATATAAGTAGTTCTCTGTGTGTTAAAATAGCTTAAAATCCATGAACAAATGTCAATGAACAATGACAGCATGTCACTTTACTCTCTTATCACTTTACTCTCTTACCACTTTACTCTCTTACCACTTTACTCTTACCACAGTGTCCTTTTAACCAATAGGTTTAACCAAAAAACTATGCACATGTTAAAACAACCATAAAAATAAAATAAAAACAGTGGCCAACCTACTCATATCAAACAGATTCAACTTTTTAACAAAGCAAGTTCTTTGTAAGTGTGTGAAATGAAAAGGAAATGGTCCTTATTGCAAGAGGTGGGAAACTACCTTGTGTCCATCCTGCCGTACCAACGTAATGAAAAGGAAATGGTCGTACCATGTAAACAGCCGTACCATGTAAACAGCTCACTCATAGAGTCTGTTTCTGAGAACCTGTGCTTTCTTGGATAGAGTGGAGCCTTCCAGCTCCATGACTATCTTCTGCAGTACCTCAAATGTACTTTTCATTTCAGGTGGGTAGTTGAGATATAAGGCATACATAAGACCAAAAAGCTTTGCCGTAGCTAATGCAAAGTTGTCTAAGCCTTGCAAGATGTTCTGGCCTTCCAGGATAATCCCGATGTCATCTGATCTGTCACGGAATTTAGAATGTAGATTCCCACTGTGGTCTCCTCTGTGGATTTTTGAATGAAGGCTTCGTCCCCATCCTGCAGAATGCACAGACAAAATGAGATTACTGTTAGACCTCAGTTCTAGGATTGTGGATGGTAGTCCTACAAGTTTAGATCCAAGATATCCAATTGTGAGTCGTTCGAATGGCGGAAGCCATGTTGAGCCTCCATCTTGAAAATACATTAGCCAAAGAGCCATACCTGGAAATTCAAGCTTTGTGCGCATCTCTAATGGTAACATAATACACTGATGAATGAGCACTGCTTTTGAATGAACATTTCTTTTGACCAAATTTAATTTCTTAATGGCATAAACAGGCTTTACTCCCTTGAAACTTAAACTGGAATGTAACTGTTTGTCACTGCGACTTCCCGAACAGGCGAACACACGCACACACACACATCACTTGTGAAGTAAAATTGAAAATTGAGGATGCAGTGCATCAGGATATCGAATTGAACTGAATCGATGACATGATAATCATAATCTAACCGAACTGTGAGACCAGTGTAAGTTCACACCCCTAATATGTAAGTTCAAGGGACTTTATTTAAATTAAATACATACACCACTTCAGCTATTATCACATGCCAGTGATTATCCCTCCTTAGCATGCATGCCATGCAAACCCCTTCAAGTGTAAAAGCAGCCTTAGAAGTTGCAGTGTTCCTATTTGTTTTTGTCCTCAATTACAACCAATAAGGTGTAAATAAACATTGTCCAATATGTGACTATGTTCAGCTTGACAATAAATCGTGTAGGCTCTTTAATAAGCCAGAGAGTATCCTAATATGGATAGTGTTTTCCATAAGCCCTGTTTTTAAAGGCCTATTAAATTGTAAAATTAATATTTGTAGTGCTTATTTATTTGATTCTCGATTAAAACCACAATCTATAGCATTACTGTAAATAACGTGGTAAAAAAAAAAACACTGACATTCAACAGAGCACTTAAGTATTACTTATTAATCCTGATCGGAACATCCCTACTTGCAATAGTTCTTGAGATCAGATAAGTAATAACAATGTGTTATCTGTAGTATATTTTCACTGCAAATTCGGTCATTTTAAACTGTGAAAAAAATCCTGTAAAAGGAACTGATCAATTATCTAACTAGCAGGTTGGTTAATGAGTTTAAAAAAAAAAAAATTTTTTACAAAAGATAAATTGTTGTCACAATTTGGGTCCTCGTTGAGGTTAACGCAGAGCCCCTTGATAATACACTCTCGGCCTACATCGACATCATCATCCTGGCCATGGGTGACAAGCAGAGCAGAGTTTTTTTTAATACATTTTTACCCCCACTGACCTATAAATGACTGGATTGCTCATGGAATCCTAAACTCCCAGCACGAGGTTAAGCCACCAGAAGTGTTCGAGTGGCCATATTGCTATTCCTAACTGACTTAAAGGTTGTATCAGTGATTTCAGGCCCAAATATAAATGATTTGATCACATTCATCTAATCTTTCCTAACGATCCGCTAGCTGCCCGCCCCATAAGCAGGCCGTCACAAAAAACGCGTCTCTGTAGGCAGCCTAGGCTCTGAGATCTGCACACAAAAACAGTTGGTTTCACCAACCACTCAAAACCAAAATAAATAGTGTTCTAACCAATCCCAGACAGGGGGAGGGTGTTGTGAGGGTTTGCGCTCGTGCATGGCTGCAAGCGAAGTCGGAGAACACGAGCGCAAAACCTCACAACACCCACCCCCTGTCTGGGATTGGTCTGCATCCCTGTCTGGGATGTGATCATTTATGTTTGGGCCTTTTTTGGGCCTGAAATCGCTGATACAACCTTTAATATGCTTTTTACGTCCAACCTAGTCTTACAACAGGGTGTGCATCCAGATGGTGCAACAGTTCTCTATTATATATCAGTGTTTTCCCCAATAAAATGTGTATACACAAACTAAATCCTGACATACTTGAACCATGGGTTCCATGATGGTCTGCAGTCTTCTTCCCATCTCCCCTCCTCGCTTTTGAAAGACTTTTAGAAGTTTGTCAGACAGCAAATCGATCTGTGACAAAAATCTGGACTATAGGGACATGGTGGTAATACGCTTAAATTCAGCATTTATCTGAAAAGAAATGTCAAAATACAGTTGAAACGCAATTTGTAAAGCTATACACTGAAAAAGGGTTAAAAACTATTATCATTAACGGGAAACATGCACCACATGATACATATACGCCGTTCTCACGCCACACCATGTTCTCACGCAGTGAAAAATACATCGCGGAGCAGAGAGGAGACCTGCAACACGCTGACAGACAGGACAGACCAGGTTACTTTTCGGTTACGTTTGATATTAAACATTAAACAAAGTCTCACCTTTCAAATTTGGTCATTTTTTAAAAGAAATATAAACAATAAATACCATTTTGTGGCTCTTTAATGTGTCGTGACAGATCGCTGTATGGCATTTGTTGGAATGTGATATTTATCCTCAATATGCATGGATAAACCCACTAAATTACATTTGTCTTGACAAATCTTTCTTTAACATGGGTGACAAATGACATGCATTAAAGACAATATAAAATACAGGGGCTATAACTTGCAGATAAAGGAATAGTTCACCCAAATATGAAAATTCTGTCACCATTTACTCACTCTCAAGAGTTTGGTTGTTCCAAAGCTATATTCGTTTCTTTCTTGTGCTGAACACAAAAGAAGATATTCTGAAGAATGTTGATCAGCGAACAGTTTTTGGTCCCCATTGACCTCCATAGTATTTTTTTCTCCTTCTATTCTTTAGATGTCAGCAACTGTTTGGTTGCCAACTTTTTTCAAGATATCTTTTTTTGTGTTCAACACAAGAAAGAACATCATGGTTCAGGTTTAAAAAAACTTGAGGGTGAGTAAATAATGGAAGACTTTTAATTTTTGGGTGAACTACCCCTTAAAGTGACATTGCAACACTGACATCCAGCTTGTATGGACCTAAAAAAAAAAAAAAAGCTAACATTCCTGACCAGCATCCACTTAAGATACTTGTATAGTGCTTGATGATGTAGAATAACAATAGTGCAACCAAGAGGCCGGATATGGCCATTTAGAGTTTATTCACTGGCTTTTTATGTCAGTTTGCACTGCAGTTTAATTTATGTGAGGTAAATATGCTTTAATGACCTAACTCTTATTCACCTTATCCACTCTATATACACACATTCTTTTAATGTTAGGTTTTAATGTTCTGTGGTGCGGGTTAGTCCGATCTTACATGCATACTAGTCACGGAGGCAGCAGATCCTGATAGGTATGCATGGCATTGGCAACATTCATTGTATCCCAGCTGCTGGAGACCCACTATGCTGCAGACCTGGCCAGACCTGACCTGAACCAGCTAATCATGGTCTTCAGGCTTGCTTAAAAGTCATAGATGTGTGGAAGCTGGTTGGAAATTAACATTGAAGGACAATGCGTCTCCAGGAGCAGGGTTGAAGACCTCTGTAATAGAGTTAGTAGCCTACATGTTTTTCCTGACAAGATGACTGTAAGCAGACAGGTCAGATTTCTTGTTATCCTCCAGGCTGCTGGGATAGAATATGAAAGATGGTGGTGAAGTTTAGTTCAGTAAAGTTTAGTCAATAAAACAAGAAAAGACTATACTCTGGAAATACTGAATACGGTATTTTTCTTTGGCTGAATTCAGTTGAGTTACTGCATGAATGAGAAAGTAAATCATCTGCTGATGCTCAGAAATTTTTTGAGGAGCATTAGCAGTTTATTTGAGGGTTGAAGAAAGAGCAGAAGAGAGTGATAGAGAGCGAGAAAGAGAGCACATATTACCTAATTAGGCATGTAATGGGCGGATTGGGGGTGGGTGGAGGGGTATCCCTCATAAACACGTTTGAAAGTGTCCTCACTGATTGAAAAGTCAGATCCAAGACCGCGCCTACTTGTTTCAGACTGAGCACTTCGAGAGAACGATAACGGGACAAGGGTAAGAAAGAGGCAGAGGATAGTTTACTTTCATCTTTTTAAAAGCAGACGTTTCGAGCAGCCAGCACCGTTATGTTTACTTAGGCTATGTGTTGGCTATTGACATAATTAGAAAGTGTTTTACTTGCGTTCTGGATTCTGATGATGGCGATAAAAATGCTTTATATTATAGCCTACATTATTTTATTCCTTCATACTTTGATTGTGGTGTAGTGTGCATCCGTAGCGATCAATTGGTCAGATAAAATTAAATAAAATGTAAAATCCATTAGGATATTCCCTCGAGCACCCGTCACTTGTTGCGCTCGCATGTGGAAATCGTGATGACGGAGACAGAAATGTACTTTTCTATATTTGCTTACTTGACATTCTGACGTTTAAAAGTTTAAAGTAAAATTCATGTATCCTGTATGAATGGGTGCGGCACGTGGGGAGGCGCGCCCACTTGTCGTGTCTGGCAGGATGGTGATCTAATTTCTAGCTAAATGTCATTTTCACGTCCTGTCGCTTTTTGCCATTTTAAATCGATCCGTTCATTTGATACAATTTGTTTTGATTTACTGCTTTCATAGTAGCCAACATAAAATTCATTTAATTTTATGTTTTCCATTTGAGCTTAGTCTAACACTTGTCCTTCTGGTCTTTTACATTAGACCAAACGGTTTTCTAATACAAAAAAGTAAATTTTTCCACTGAAAAACATTTTGGCAGTCAATACAGCTGGCACATAGGCCTAATTTTTTTTCCTTCTTTCTGCAGCAGGTAGGAAAATACGGCTGTAGAGAGCTTGCTTTTTTTTTCTGTACAGACAAATAACAGCACTGTAAGATTAAGAGAGAAAACTGATTTAGTGTCAAGCTCTCCAAGCCATGTCATGTCCTGTTTTCTCATATGTGTTTCCTTGGATCTGTTTACAGATTTTTTTTTCCTTGACATCTATAGGCAATTTCTGATGGAGAACATGAATAATTATGTATTGCGTTGAATTCAGCAGCATATTCCATCTCATCATGTTAAATAGCCATGAGTGGATGACAAAGGAGAGGGTTTTGAGGAGAAGGAGAAGTTTTAAAGCAAGGAGAAACTCTCCTTTCACTATTCTATTTCTGTAGTAACCAATTCTGAAAGGGAACGAAAGGAGTATAAAAAAAGGTCTGAAGGGTGGGTGTGTTTGGAAGGTTGGGGGAATTGAGTGGAAAACACTAGGCACTTCCCTCGCATTTTGCCGTTTGATGGGATGCAGAGGATCTGGAATTGATCAGCAAGTTGGAAAATTTGACACTAGGCAGAGAAAGAGTGTAAGAGAGGCAGAGAGGGAAAAAAAGGAGGGAGCAAGGGATAAATGACTCACAGCTAAGCTATTCCCGCCTGTGTTTAAAATATAAGTCGTTGTCAGGTGAAAGGGCATGCTTTTTCAAACCCATCGGCTGTCTGTCCATATGTGGCTCTGAATGCATCTGCATGGCTTTATGCTTTTTTTTACGACATCTTTATCACTTTTTGTCCCTTATTTCCTAACTATGTTCTCCTCTGTCCACTTAACCCTGAAAATGTAAACACGCATGCCTCTATTGTTTACTTGAACCTCTCCGACAAGATGAAGGAGGTATTCCTGGCTGTTACAGAACTGTGTAGGAGGGCTGGGAAGGGGCCTCAATGCTCCGATTGTTAGCCTATCTGGCTCCTCCCACAAGGTTGATGACAGATGGACTGTAGGGTTGAGTAAAGGTCTCGCTTGTGCCGAGTTTGTCTAAATAGCTTGAATACATTACTGAGATAATTTCACTGACTCCCAGTCTGGAATCCCGAAAGAGTCTCAGAGACGTTTTGTTGTAGAGCACCAAATTTATTCAGTATGTGACCATTTAATTTGCATGAATACATGGCTTACAAGTTTCACATTGTGGGGAATTTTAACATGTGACCAAAACGAAATGATTGTAATCACAGATTAACTTCTGAATATCCTCAGTAAACAACCTCACTCAGCCTTGATATTAAAATAACAAGTTATCCAAAAATTCAAGTCATCATTTACTCCAACTCATATTGTTGCAAACCCGAATAAGGAACACAACACATGATTTTTATAATCTGAACCGATTTTAAAACACTTGGCATCAAACTTGGCATCATACACAAAACCACACAGACATATGAGCTTGGTTGCTATTGGAGACGCATGACAAACAAAAACAATATGAAGAGTTCAGTTGCAAAAGCCTCTAAGTGCCATCTGAAATGTTCTTCTAGAATGATCATTTTTATCAAGCTTGTATATTTAAGTTCAATGACTTCACTTAAATGGCAATGCAAATTACCTATTAATTTTCATTTAAGTGAAATTACTTAACTTAAAGCTTTATAAAAATGATCATTCTAGAAGAAAATTTCAGATGGCACATAGAGGCTTTTGCATCTGAACTCTTCATATGCTTTCTAAAATTGTCTCAAAATAAACATTTGATATTTCGATTTTGAGCTTGTTTTGGAATATTTTTGCTAAATGCTTAATGTTCAAGAACCAGCTCAACATATCAAATATGTTTGATATCTTCCGACTGGATAGAATTAGTCAAAATATCTTCGATTTTTTCTGTTCCAAAGAAGAAAGAGCAGGTTTGCAACAACATGAGTTCCCTTTAATCTGTGAGAAATCTATTAGATGTTTTGTTCATATTGTGTTTTTTTCTTACGACTGACTGATTACTTTTTCTTCATTTCTCCTAGACAACCAAGAAGAGACAGAATCCTGTTTCCTGTTACTCACAGTTGACATTAATTGGCCTGTAAATCGTCTTTTTGTGAGCCCATCATGCCGGTGGTGTTGCGTTCCTCACCTCTCCTGTGGGCCCGTGTGGCTGCCATGGTTTTCGCCTGTGTAGCATTCAGTGTAGCTCTTTATGGAGCGGGTGTAACCCACGGCACGGGTGACTGGTGCGTGTTCTGCTGGAGTTTCAGTTTCGTTGGAACTCTTCTGATAATCTTAGTGGAAATGTTTGGCCTCCAGACCCGCGCCCCTGTCTCATGGAAGAACTTTCCGATCACGTTCGCCTGCTACGCCTCCCTCCTCTGCCTCTCCGCTTCGATTATATTCCCCCTTTACTTCCTGAAAGGCTTCGCCGGTCGCAGTGAGATGACCAACTGCCGCATTGCATCCACCGTATTCTCTTGCCTCGCCACCATCGCGTACTTAAGCGAGGTGAGTCTCAGTAAGGCTCGTCCGGGAGAGGTGGCTGGCTACATGGCCACAGCACCAGGGCTGCTAAAGGTCTGCGAGACCTTCGTCGCCTGCATTATATTCGTCTTCATCAGCGAGCCGATATCGTATGACCAGAATGCGGCGACCAAGTGGTGCCTGGCTGTGTACTGCATCTGCTTCATCTTTTCGGCAGCCATCATCGTGATGTGCGTAGGAGAGTGCACAGGTTGCCTGCCCTTCTCCTTCGCCCGCTTCCTGTCTTCATATGCCCTCCTGGCTGTGGGCTTGTATCTGTCCGCCACCATCATCTGGCCCATATATAAATTTGACAATAAGCATGGAGGCCAAAGCCACAGACCCAGCAGCTGTGGCTCCAGCAGCGGCCTGTGCTCGTGGGACAAGCTGCTGGCCATCTCGGTGCTCAGCGCTCTCAACTTTATTCTTTATCTGGCTGACCTCATCTACTCAGCCAGGCTGGTTTTTGTTAATGTTTAAGGGGTTTAGCAAGAAATAATACAAGAAGACGGCAAAGAGTTAAAAGGCAAAAAGAGGGAAGTGGGTTGGAGAGTAATGATGTTGAAATGAAAGGTCAAACTATATTCACTGTTAGCTAAATTCTTTGTCATGCCTGTTTAGCAATCATGTGTACAGTAGGCAAAAAAAGTTGGACTTTTTAAAATTATTTTTTAAAATGTAACAAATCGTGAGCTTAGAATTGTAAGGTTCTATCTCCGGGTAGTTCTGAGATATTGAGCATCAAAGTTTTTACATCCCAGCTGGCAAAACTGAGATGGAACCTTTTTATTTTATTAATAACTACTAACAAAATATTTTTTTACAAAAATAACACCACACAGGCATTAATAAACAGATCAGATTGTCCAAAACTCAATTTCGACCAAAAGTGGAGATAGAACCTTATAATTCTAAGCTCACGAAATGGATAAATGAATGATTATAAATCATTGACAAAAATAAATTAATAAAACAATTTAATGTAACATATATATATATATATATATATGTTACATTAATTTTTATTATTATTATTTTTGTTTCTTTGTGCTTTAAGTTGCTTTGCATGAAGGATTCTTTTATTAGCTACTATAGCTTTGTGAGTTTGTATGAGTGAATGTCAAATCGCCAATCACCACAATATAACAGCCTTCAGCTCGTTCAGGTTAATCAGCATCAGTTAAAAACTGTGTTTGCACTTAATGTCTGTTATGTAATACTTGATATGTTTCAGTACATTACACTGCTCTTTGTTGTATATGTGTCAAGTCCATATGGTGTAATGAACCGTACATAATGAATTCCTAAAATGTAACTTCGACACATTGACGATGAAGGGAAATATAAATGTATATTTGGACATATCATTAAACTTTGAAGACATCTTGAATATATTGTTATTCTTATATACATGTTGTACTGGATTCATATTTACGGGATATTATTGCTATATATGTGCATATGGATTTGCGAAGTATGCAAATGCTACAAATATTTTTCTTGTCAAATCTCTATAGAAACCATTGCTGTTTTTTTTTTTGTACACCAGCAGACAGTATCAGTTACACAGACACCTCACGATAATGAAGGAAAATGAAATGTTTGCTGTGCTGTAAGTCTCTGGGATCTGCATGTGCCTGTCACAGACTGTTACACAGTCCTCGATGCTTGAATGAGAATGTTTTCATTGTATTATAAAAAAGTGAGAGAGCACATGCAGCACTGTGTCTCTCTCTGTGCTGAGAGAACAGCACACACCGCAGCATTGTGTGAATGTGTAATCAAGCTCTGAATAAAAACCATGATAAAGAAACAAGTGTAATCTCTGTGCATCTGCGCTCTTGCCTCATTTACTATTGTATACAGTGATTTAGACTTACCAACCATTTACTCATTCTTTGTTTAAAGTTATGCATGTGTGAAAAGATACAGAACATCTGTTGACTCACCATCCCTGAGCTAATGAGTCACATTCTAGAACATTCACGTACAGTGCATTCACCCAGAGGAACATTTAATTGCTCAGAGGTCGCTTTTTCTCAGCTCAGGAGACTTGGATTGGATTGTTCAGTTATGCTGAATGTATGAATCACCATTGCCAGATGTGTTTCTCCTAAAATTAAGATTAGGAGAAATAAAAATCAAACAATTGTTGATATACAGAAAGAGTATATTCGATTGAAGAATCTCATTTGCTGTATTAGATCTGAATTCAATTTCATAGGTCTCTGTAAAAACATGAAAGGGAGAATTTTGATAATACAAACAGACACACATGAACTGTCTCCAGTGAATTTTTGGACCAAATCGGTTGACTAAATGATTCATTGACTTACTCATAAAGACTTATTTTGTTCGTTAATAAATGAGCTATTCTGAATGAATCAAATCAATGAATGATTCAATGACTCTCTTACAATGAGTCACTTGGCACCATAGTCACTGCAATAAAGATCTAGTTTTCTCAACATTTTTGTAACGTGTAGTTCTATGTCTGTTTTGTTTTATTGTGTTCTGGTTCTGTTTTCCCTGTTATGGTTTGCCTGAGTTCCCTGTGCTTATTAGGCTACGTTCAGACTGTCAGTCCAAATCTGATTTTTGTTCATAATCATATCTGATTGAAATTTAACAAAAAATCACATGAAATGCACACATTTCTCATTTCGAGCTACATTCATATGTGGTTTGAAATCTTATTCAAATCACATTTCTGGAAATCAATTTCAGTCTGTCTGCTCTGATCGGATTTTGCATGGTTTATGTGACTTTCTCACGCCACATAAAACATAAACGTCAGACGTTGTTAGGAAACATGCTGAAAGTCTCTGCAGAAACAAGGATGTATTGTTGTAAAGCAGAAAATTACAATATAACGGAGACATGTTTTGAAACTGGCGGAGACGACAGCACAGAATAAAGTCGTTCATGCCAGCCTCCTATGTTTCTGCCGCTGACTCAAAAGGCGGCTACACATTATCATGTTGTAAATAAGAAACATCTGTATTGCAAACCCTCCATGTTGTGGTTGTTGTTTGGCTTATGCCTACCAACGCAACATTGTTGCCATAGAAACCAATGCAAATATTTCAGAAAACGAAAAAGTGGCATAGACACACAAATCGGATCTGAACAGTTGCTATACACAATGTGGACGTCAATAATTTTAGATCAGATTCCAAACCGATACGCAAATAATCGGATTTGGACTGACAGTGTGAATGTAGATTAGTTTCCATAGTTCCTAATTTACGCACCTGTTCTGTTTTCCATTGATTCCTCAGTCTGTGTTTTTAAGCCTTCATTTCATTCAGTTCTTTGTTCGGTCTCGTTTACGTCTTCATGTGGTTGTTAAACTATTACTCTTGAAATCTCCTGCTTGTTCTAGTTGGATTATTATTGAAGACTGTTTTTGTTGTTTAGGGGAGAGTGGGGTGATTTGTGCCAGGGGGGGAAGTAGTTCCATCCTTGTTTCTGGAAAACCATAGAAGAAATTGGTCATGTGACCACATAATTTTGAAAAGCAATCACTTTTACTCGTCCTCCAAAGAAGAGAGACACATGGCATGAGAGTTAAGCATATTTTAGTGCAAAAAACTGTTTTTTCCCTTTCAAAGTAAAATTTCTATGATTAAGGTTTTTTGATTGTAGTGTCTGAACAATTATAGACAAGTCTGAAAACATTTCACACATGTTTTAGTGCTTTAGTAGGCTACACAATGAGTCTATACAGTTAGCATGATGTTAGCTCTTAACTGCTGGATCATGCTAGTTTTTCAAACTTGTGGGTCCGGGGTGATTTGTGCCAAAGGGCCTGGGTTAAGTTGTGCCAGATCCAGACCACCTAGACCTACATTCTCGCAGGGGATAATCTTGAGAAGTGAGGAGATGGGCATGCCTCATCATTGTTTTACTTGGGCCTGCCTGTTATTTGTTTAATTTAGCTAACACTGATTTCAGTTTTGAGTTTGCACTATGTTATTAAAGATAAGTTTTATTCCATTTTTTAAGTGGCCTATGTCACAATAGGATGCTTAGAAATTAGCCTAGTCACTTTATTCTTATATGTTACATAATTGACAGACAGCACTATGTCAACAGGCATCTATTGCCAAAGCCTTTTTGCCTGAAATGAATCACAAATATCATATATTGTGTTGCTTTGGTGCTCTAAATGGTTGCTAGGGCGTAACTTGATAGCTTCACAATGATCCTGAGAGACTGATTGGTCGTCTGAGTAAAATGAGCCCGCCCCCTTGTCTCTATGACACTGTGATCCAGAGTTATGTTCAATACAAAATCCATATGCAATTGACCATAGTAGGAAAAACGCATGCTATGGTATTCCAGGGTGACAATATCTAAATAAACCTTAAATGAGTAATTTTGTATTGAATTTATCTTGCTTTCATATAGCATTACGGTTCATAACATTAAAATGTTCTGTTTTACTTAAGAAATCACTGGCACAATTTACCCCCAATATATTCCCCCAAAGGCACAACTTCCCCCACACCAGGGGCAAGTTGTGCCATGAGACCACTTTTTTTCCAAGAGCTATATTTCTGAAACAATTTATTTCAGATCCAAAGTTATTGTTCTCAGGGATGCACCACATCCTGAAATATATGTACATCCTTAAGTTGAAGGCATTACTGCCATGGCCTCACTTTAAAGTCACTTTGAGTAAAAACTGGCACAACTCACCCCACTCTCCTCTAATCCTTTGTCATGCGCTTTTTGCAGCCACTTCACCCATTACACTTTTTTTACTTGAATACTTTTTTTTAAATATATGTGAATCTGTATATATACCCAGTAGGTATTTGAAAGCTTGGAATAACTAGAAAAAAAAAACAAAAAAAAAACATTTAAATATTTTATTCATTTACTTCTCCAGGTCTAGACATCCCAGTTTTCCAAGGCCATATGAATCCTGGTTTTGCAAAGAAGAAAAATGTTAAGGGGGTGAATTAAAAGAAGAAATATCTTGATATTTTGACGTTTGGCTTATCTTATTTGAAAGCTTGTTTTGTCATATTTTGAATCATTTTAAGTCCTCTTGAGGCCCCCTGGTGGAGAAACACTTTGTTCAGGTGTGGCAATCTAAGGAACCCTACAGTAAATGGTGCTTCAAGTATCTTTATTTTATTTTATTTTATATTTTTTCTTTAAAGTTTACACCGTGCAGCATTTTTATTACAATTACAGTGCAATAGGCACACACATTTACCTATCTGTCATCTAAATAGGAAGAACTAATGGGTGTGGCCCAGGAACATCCGTGCAAAACTGCAAACTGCTTCTCAGTGACGGACCCTTTTTCATTTCAAACATTTCCCTGCAGTAGACAACAAAATGGAAGAGCTCCGGGATACAGAAGAGTTTCGCTGTTCGATATGCCTGGATGTTCTGAAAGATCCAGTGGCTATACCATGTGGGCACAGGTACTGCACAGAATGCATTAATGATTTTTGGAACAAAAATGATAATTTGGGGGTCTTCAGCTGTCCCCAGTGCGCACAGACATTTAGCCCCAGGCCTATTCTGAACGATACCATACTGGCAGATATGGTGGACAAGCCGAAGAAACTGGAACTTCCAGGCAACTCTGAGATTTGTAGCAATTACATGCAAGGTGATGTAACCTGTGATTTCTGTACAAGTTTCAAACAAAAGGCTGTGAAGTCTTGTTTGGTATGTTTGGCATCTTACTGCCAAAGTCACCTTGAAGCACACAACAAATCTCCTGCCTTGAAGCAACACAAGCTGATTGAAGCCTCTGTGAACCTCAGCCAGCAGGAGATCTGTCCTCATCACGGCAAATATTTGGAGATATACTGTCGAACTGATCAACAGTGCATATGTCCTTTGTGTGTGATGGAGGACCACAAAGGTCATGATACAGTACTAGCAGCTGTGGAAAGCACAAAGAAACAGGTAAAAAAACAACAAAAAAAACAATCATCTTTCTTGTTTTTCTTTGAGTGTGTAAGTATTTAACAAGATACTTTTTCATGGTTCTTAACTCTAGACACAGTAAATTACTGTATACTCAGAAGTCTTTAGAAGCCAAAATCATTTTCCACTGAGGCAATGCACATTTTCCAAAGTGCACTCCAGCTCAATATGAACAGCTTTCATTGTACAGAAAAGTTCATGCAACAGAGTAACAGGGACAAAATGTGAGAGAAAGGAGGCATAGAACTGATGTTTTTGAGGCTGTCCCTTGAGTTCAGGTTTCCAGCCCAAAACAATAAAGTACCTGCAAATAAGTGTAATTTTATAAGGTTATATAATATAACAAAAATAACTTCCTGCTTCACATTTAAATGTCAACCGTCTATGCAAACATATCCCTAGCAGAGCTTCCTGTTACCAAATCAGAGATTATGATCTGTTGGCTTGGTCAACTACTTTGAATGTTCTAGATATATGTCCTTACATATTATTTTGTTTGTGACAAATGAGTATAAGAGTAACACATATTAAAAGATCAAATATAATATAAAGTTATACTTAAGTGACGTTAACAAATTCCCAAATAATGCAGTTTGTCTATTCTGTAACATCACTCCTCCATTCTAATTATAGTCATGATTATAGTTAAAAAGCATGAATATTACAATAAAAACACTTGTTTCTTCACAGAAAGAATTGGGCACGACACGACAGAAATACAAGCTCAAAATCCACACTAAAGAAAAGGACCTGCTGGAGCTTAAACAAGCTGTGGATGCCCTGAAAGTAAGACATTTCCAGAACTGCTTTATTAAAATAGATTAAAAACAATTAATCTGAAAATGAATTAATCTCACATCATATCAATTAAGTATTTACTTTGTATTATTAATAATAATAATAATAATCATAGTTTATTTTAAAATAAATATATATACTATATAATAATATATATTATTATTATTTTTTTAAAAAAATAATAAAAATCACTGGATAAATGTTTTTGTGCCCTAAAAGAGCTCTGCACAAGCTGCTATGGAAAACGGTGAACAGATCTTCAATGAGTTGCTGCAGTCCATTGAAAGGAAGAGGTGTAAATTCAGAGATCTGATCCGAGATCAAGAGAGAGCTGCGGAGAGCATGCTGCAAACACTGGAGCAAGAAATCACTGAGCTCAAACAGAGAGATCATGAGCTTGAGATGCTTCTGAAGTCTGAAGATCACGTTCATGTTCTTCAGGCAACCTTGAACCCAGTGCTGACTGAAAAATATACAACAAAATTGCTCAGAAACAATCTGACAAATACTTCTCTCTCTCTGTCACTTTACAGAACTGTCATTCCTTCTCTTCTGGCCTTCCTAACCCACCCTTCACAGTTGCTTCACTCTCAGATTTTAGCAAGGTGAACTATGCAATATCTGCTCTAAAGAAGAAGCTTGAAGTTGTCTTTAAAAAGGAATGGCTCAGGATTTATCAAGCAGGTGAGGGGGAAACACCCTAAGTTTCTGCCTAAGCAGTTCCTGTTTAACTGATTTGCAAATTGTTATGTAATTCAGCCCTTTTGGTTAATTCGTTTCCTTGTGATGTGCATATGCTTTCCATTTTCTCTCCAGCTAGATCAATGAAGATCCTTCACTGCACAGTTCCCAGAATTAGATCAGAGTTCCTGCACCGTAAGACAGTCTTATGCTCACCAAGGCTGCATTTATTTGCTCAAAACACTGTAATAGCCTATTGTAAAATGATTACAATTTAAAGCAGCATCATTAGTCCAGTCTTCAGTGTCACATGATCCTTCAGAAATCATTCTGATATTCTGATTTGGTGCTCAAGAAATATTTCTGATTATTACCAATGCTGAAAATATATGTGCTGCTTATATATTTTGTCAGGATGCTTGATGATTAGAAATAGAATATTGTACATTGTTTTGTAACAATGCAGACAGGCTTTACTGTCTAATTTTATATATCCCTGCTGAATAAAAGTATTCATTTCTTTAAAAGAACAACATCTCACTGACCCCAAACTTTTAAACGGTAGTGTAGATGTTAGTGTTCTTCAACTTCTCATCTGATATGTATTTATAGATGATTTGAATATAATACACCATGAATAAACATTTTTGATCTCTTATGCTCTATCCATTTCTCAGATTCCTGCCCGCTGCAACTAAATTCTTTGACAGCCCACAAGGACCTCAGTTTGTCCAATGGGAACAGAGAAGCGGCTGTTCGGAGCCAAGAGCAATCCTGTCCCGACCACCCGGAGCGCTTTGATTACTGGTGCCAGGTGCTGGGCACTGAGGGCCTGACAGGCTGCAGCTACTGGGAGGTGGAATGGAGTGGGATGGGAGTAAACATTGCCGTCGCATACAAAAACATTGCCAGGAAAGGGGAAAGCAATGAAGCTCACTTCGGTCACAATGACAAATCCTGGAGTTTGTTCTGCTGCAGGAGAGGTTATGCTTTCCGGCACAACAGGATTGTCAGTAAGATCTCAGGGTCTGGCTCATCAAAGATAGGTGTTTATCTAGATCATAGGGCCGGGACACTAGCTTTTTACAGCATTGATGACTCAATGACCCTCCTTCACAGAGTTCAGACCACATTCACACAACCTCTCTACCCTGGCTTTGAGTTTATGAGCTGTGGAGCCTCGATCAAGCTGTGTCAGTTGGAGTGAGGGCAAATTTGGCATTGAATGAAAGAATGGGTAAAATATTAAAGATAAAATAGATTTACATTAAATATCAACACAAATTATTACTAAGTATGCACAATATTTTTGACCGAGACTCATAAGCCGATAATTATTTTCATGTTATGGTAAATAACTGATAGCTAACGGCTAACATTAAAATAATGTAATATTTTGTATAAATATTATATAAATTATATTATTGTACTTGAATTTAGGCATCAAAAATGGATTCAGTATGATTACTTTTAACAGTAATTACATTTTTAAAGATTAACTTTAAGTGAGCATTAAATGATGTCAATGGTAATATAATTAGAAACGTATATATATATATATATATATATATATATATATATATATATATATATATATATATATATATATATATATATATAGGCTACTTATATATTCTATACTCCTAATCACAAATTATGCAAAATATTTTTTTTCCAGCCAAACACTTGTGACACATTTATGTCTATGATAATGTCTTTCCATTTAAACTATACACACAGTGAATTGCTGTTATTTCTGTCCATGGAATGTCCCTTGAGGTTAATATTGTCTGAATGCCTTTACGCTTTCATTCTCTGTCAGTTCTGATTAAAAACGTCTGTAACAATCCAAATAAAATACATTATGTTAATCATTATATTTGCTTTGCCTTTCAGAGTCAACCTCATTTTTCACATCACAGAGTCTTTTTCCTTTGATATTTTATGGCATTTAGTATGTTTTAACAGTACAAGCACTCAAATAAATGGTGTACTATATGGCAAGCCATTTAAACATTTAATCCTTAATAAGTACCCGTCTCTATTTTTATGCTACTAGTACTTATCCATTAGCTACTGGTGCTTATTCTTTAGGTACTAGTGCCTATTCTTCAGATACTAGTGCTTATTCTTTAGGTTCAAGTTCTTATTTATTAGACAAGTACTTATTCCAACAGTGTCTAGTATTTAATTATACTTCATTATACTTGCTTAGAAAAATTAGAACTAGTACTTTTTTTTTAACTTAATAGGGACTAGTACTGGGGAGCTAAAACATTTAGTGCTTTGTAAGTAATCAGCAATATTTAAAAATGTATACAATGTTTAATAGGGAGCCAATGCAGTGTTGACAGAACCGGGCTGATATGGTCATACTTCCTGGTTCTTGTAAGAACTCGAGCTGCTTCGTTTTGGACCAGCTGTAGTTTGTTTATTAAGCGTGCAGGGTAACCACCCATAATATCATTACAATAATCTAGCCTTGATGTCATGAATGCATGAACTAATTGTTCCGCATTTGTCATTGAGACTGAGCATATGACGAAAATGAAAAATGCAGTTTTACAGATACTAGACATGTGACTTTCAAATGAAAGATTGGTATAAAAGAGCACACCCAGGTTCCTAACCGACGGTGAAGACTTGACAGAGCAGCCAGTATTCTAGGTTATTACGTGAGGAAGTTTTTTGTCCAATAAATAGAATCTTTGTTTTTTTCAGATTTAAGTAGTAAGAAATTACTAGTCATCCAGTTTTTTTATATCAGTTATGCATTCCGTTAATTTTGTGAATTTGTGCGCTTCGTCAGAGCGCGAAGAGAGCTGACTATCATCAGCATAACAGTGAAAACTAATGCCATGCTTCCTAATGATATCTCCTAATGGTAGCATGTACAGAGTGAACAGTAAAAGTCCTAGCACTGAGCCTTGTGGTACGCCATACTGAACTTGTGATCGATAAGACATCTCTTTATTTACTGCTACAAACTGATAACGGTCAGATAAGTATGATTTAAACCATGTTAATGTAATTCCACTAATGCCAACATAATTTAAAAGAATGTTGTGGTCAATAGTATCAAAAACAGCACTAAGATCGAGTAAAGCTAATAGAGAGATACAACCACGATTGGATGATAAGTGCAAATCATTTGTGACTCATAATGAGAGCTGTCTCAGTAATATGGTAGTCTAAATCCAGACTGAAAATCCTCACAGATATCATTTCTTTCTAAAAAAGGAACATAGTTTGACAGAAAAGGTAGATTCGAGATCAGCCTGTAATTGACTAATTCTAGGACCAAGTTGTTTTTTTAACAAGCAGTTTAATAATAGCCAGTTTAAAAGTTTTTGGTACGTATCCTCTGGAAGCATCTCTTTCAGTAGCTTGGTCAGTATAGGGTCTAACATACAGGTTGTCGATTTAGATGATTTAACGACTTTAGAAAATTCTTCCTCTCCTATAGCAATGAATTAATAATTTTTTCCTCAAGGAGACTACAATGTACTGCCTGATGTGATACTGGCATAGTTATAATTTTTTTCCTGAAATTATCAATCTTGTAAGTAAAGAAGTTCTTAAAGTCATTACTGCTGTGCTGCTTGGAAACGTCTAGGGTTGAAGCTTTATTTTTCGTTAATTTAGCCACTGTTTCAAATAAATACCTAAGGTTTTGTTTATTTTCTTCTAATAGGGTTGAAAAATAAGCAGATCTAGCTGCTTTTAAGGCCTCTCTGTACGCAATCGTGCTCTCTTTCCATGAAATACGGAAAAAACTCTAGTTTTGTTTTCTTCCATTTGCGCCCCACTAGTCACAATTGCTGTTTTACTCATCTTATGTTATAGGACTAGTCAGAATGGCCACTGTAGAGTTCAATTAAAAATCTTAATAGTGAAATAAAAAAAAATCTTAGTAGTAACATTTGGAATAAATAATAGTATCTAATAAATGTGCTTGTATCTATTGAATAAGTAATATTAGCTAATGAATAAGTATCTAATGAATAAGTACTATATTTAATATACGAGTATCTAATGAATAAGATGTAGTAGGCTATCTAATAAATAAGAACTAGGCCCATATCTAATGATCTAATGAATAAATACTAATATGTAATAAATAGTATCTAATGACTAGTATCTAATAATACTAGTATCTAAAAAATACTACCTAATGAACAACTACTAGTATATAAAAAATATGTACTACAATTAGAATACATACTGTAGTCAAAACTGAATAGTTGATATCTGAATGACAGATTCCAATAGAAGTCAATGGCAAAAATGTAAAATGTGTTTCTAGTAACAATAGAATAGTTACTAGTCGCTATTGGAATAAGTAGGCTACTAGTATCTAATAAATAAGTATGCTACTAGTACCAATGTAACAGGCTAGTATCTAATGAATAAGAATAAGCACTAGTGGCTAATGAATAAGTACTTACTTAATGAAATAGATACTAGTAGCTAAAAAATAAGTAGCATGAAAATAGATACTGGTACGTATTAAAGGGTTAGTTCACCCAAAAATGAAAATTCTGTCAGTAATTACTCACCCTCATGTTGTTCCAACCATGTAAGTCTTTCGTTCATCTTCGGAACACAAATTAAGATATTTTTGATGAAATCTGACAGAATTCTGACTCTTCCATAGGCTTCCAGTGTGACCGAAACTCACCGGCCCAGAATAGTTATTAAAAACATTGTTAAAATAGTCCAAGTGACTCCAGTGGCTCAATCTTAAGTATATCAAGCGACGAGAATACTTTTTGTGCGCAAAAACAAACAAAAATACCGACTTTATTCCACTATTCAATTCCTTCTCTCTGGGCCTCGTAGTGTTTTTGCGTAGCGCGTCTGTGTTGCACGTCATCACGCATCACACACATGACCTTCTTTGGCCAATTGTGAGCCTACGTGGTGACGTGCAACACAGACGCGCTACGCATAAACACTACGAGGCCCAGAGAGAAGGAATTGAATAGTGGAATAAAGTCGGTATTTTTGTTTGTTTTTGCGCACAAAAAGTATTCTCGTCGCTTGATATACTTAAGATTGAGCCACTGGAGTCACTTGGACTATTTTAACGATGTTTTTAATAACTATTCTGGGCCGGTGAGTTTCGGTCACACTGGAAGCCTATGGAAGAGTCAGAATTCTGTCAGATTTCATCAAAAATATCTTAATTTGTGTTCCGAAGATGAACGAAAGACTTACATGGTTGGAACAACATGAGGGTGAGTAATTACTGACAGAATTTTCATTTTTGGGTGAACTAACCCTTTAAGGATTAAATGTAAAAACGGCTTGCCATTGGAGCACACTTGAACAGCAACCAAAGCTTTATAGACAAAACAACAGAAACAACGACATCTGGTGGCCAAATGGGTTAAAACCAGGCCTTCAGAGGAAAAGCACCTGAAAAACTACTGGAGAAAAACATATTTTAGTATCAGATGATTCAAAAAATAATTTGTGACCTATAAACTGTTTTAAAATGACTATAATACATTCACTATCATTTTGCGTTAGAGTGCCAAGAACATGAAGGCAACATTTCTCAGAGATAGACTTGATAGAAGTCTGGATGAGGGTTAAGTCTACTTTGGAAATCAAAAGTTGCGGGTTGATAATGATAATACGTGCTTTGGTAATAAATTATTTACAATGAACATGTAACCTACTAGTTTATCTCAGCTCATGTGAGTGCACTGACAGACTGACTGAATGATGTTTGGAATATACAGGGACTGAGGAACAGATCAGGGTCCATTCACAACCTCAATGTGGTTTCAGACCATGATAGTTTACCAGCGCCAGTTTCGGGCTGAAAATATGCTGCTATTTGGCAGTCCACCAAGATGCAGCCCTGCTTATTTTGGAACAACACAACATTCCCACAAGACAGATTTTCACATATTTACTGAGGTGATTCAGATTAATTATACTGATTTACAACTGAGATTAAACTATTTGCTTATCAGCTCTACAACCTGAGGTTATATTAAATCCACAATTGTTAAAGGTCATATTGCATTAAATGCCTTATTTTTGCTAAATCCTTTGTTTATCTCTGTCATCTGGACTGTACGAAGCTCGTATTACTGAAGCTCTGAAGCTGAATGAACGCCATGGTCTTCAGAACTACAGAAATTTCTAGTGTTCCTGCTTTATCCTTTCACCCATTGCCATCTATTACTGAAACATTCAAACTAAAATGGGACACTGTTTAACATCTAAATTGCGTAATAAGATGTCCTGGGCCTCAATATGCCAATCATATGTTAAATTTCGAGAACATTCTTGTACTTACCCCCTCAGTCATTGTATCATGGTGCTTCCACGGTCACCGTGATCTTGCCAAGTAAGACATGTTCCTGACCTGGATCAACACATTTTTTTGATCCTGGAACAACGTTCCTGTCCGAAAATGTAGTCCTAACCCAATCCCTACCCGTAAACCTAACCCTACCCATAAGTTATCCCTAAAATCAGGCAAATAGATTAAGCCCTAACCTAACCCTGGTGGTAAGGAATCAGGAAGATGTTGCACGAGAAATCATGTTCACTGTGCTTCCACGGTAGGATACTTTTTTTGAATAGTTGAAATGGAACAGGCACCATCTAATAAGTATTGTTGTTGTCATTTATGAATCAAAAATATTAATTTAAAAATGTTATGCGAAAACATAGACATTGACTTCCACTAGGGGGCAGAGTCCCTCTTGTCGTCCAAATATTCCACTTCATTTACACTGTCAACCATGACAGAAACTAGTCACAAATCCACATTGTCTTCTTACAATTCAGTGACTTTGAATTCAATGATTATACTCCCTTTACAAATATTTAGATGTTTGAGGGTTGTAATATTTCCTGTGTGGGGGCAGGGGTGAAGAAGTCACATTTAAACTATCAAGACACTGTGTACAAAGGACATGTTCAGTGATCCCACAAATAGACAGCAAAAATGAAGGCAGTTTCCCAGATAAAAAAGGAATGGGGAACATATTAAGGTTTTATTTTACATTACCTCATCATTAAATTAATTACCCCCATAAATGGACCTTTTAGAGGATCAAAACATAATAATATAATGATAATTTATTTTGCATACAGATTAAAAACATTAGTTCCATTCAAATATGCAGTCAGGAAGCAGTAAGTTACATACTTACAACTGTATGCCTGCCTTCTGTTTTACCACAGATTCCCCACTGAAGTAACGCAGTCTTTATTATTATTGCCGTATTTTAGCAATATACCATAAAAAAAATTATACAGAAAATGTTGATATGATATTATCTATACACTGATTATCACTGAACTACAGCTGAGAGGATGTTGTCATCCAGGTCGACTGTCCATGTGTGACTCCATCTGAAAGGATCTGATATCCTCTCCGATGAATTCAGTCACTGCAGGGATGAGAAATTATGGTAGAAATCATTTAATTGATTGATACAGATCTATCATGAGACTCTGGTTCTACTTAGCAAATCTCATTATGATTATCCATTTTCAAACTGTAAATAATAATGTTGTGATGCCTAAATTCACTTGTAGCATTTAAAATGACTGAATTTAGTTTTTAGTGCTTTATTTAAAAAACTGACAAAATAGCATAGAATTTTAGTATAAGCCTTTTATTAATTATTGGTCATAACATGAAATAAAAATATTAGCTTATAGGTATCTATATCATGACATTCAGTATCATTAAATATTATAATAATATAATGTTTTACATTCAATAATATTTAATACATTGTAATTTACCATTATCTACATAATTATATAATAATAAATTATTATTTTATATGATTACACTAGCATTCAAAAGTTTGGGGTCATTTAGATTTGAAAGAGGTAATCAAGATTTGTTTAAAAAGTTCAAAAGAACAGCATTTATTTGAATGTATGCGTTCTTGCAGAATAAAAAAAATATTTCTTTAAAGAAATAAGAGAAAAAACTCTTCTGTGATACTATCTGCAACACTTTATTAGAGGTCAGAGCAGCAAATGATGTTTGCGAAGAAGCATCTTTTAATTTTTTAGACAAAAATATTACAGTTTTTCTCAGTCGCTTTGGTGCATTTCTCACTTCACCATTTACATTTGCACAACAGTTAGTTCAATCTCCACAACATTTAGTCATTTGTGCACATCATAGTAGCAGTTTCTCATTCCTTCCAACAAATTGCAAATGCTTTTGGACATGCATCAAATGCTTTCATACAACTCTCTGCTGTTTTATGACATTATCATTTGCTTATGTCATGTCAGTCCAAATTAACTATACTTGTGAATGCTGAATAGTCATTCCATATAAAACTAATAGTCCTCATTTCGTTGCTTGAGTCATTACATACAAAAATGTTGAACTAGTTGTCAAAATCTGTCAAGTAAATTTTACACATTTTTTTAAATCTTTTTTTTTTTTTCTGAAAATGTCTCCTAAATTTAACTATTTCTCTCAGGTGAATCTCAGCTTTCACTGATGATGAGGAACGTCTGGGTGTGTATGAATGATTACAGTACTATGTATGTTGTATGTTCAGTTCCAATATGTACTGCAATATTGTTCACAGTTGTGCACAGCTCTACCCAAAGGAAGTTTATGTTTGTTGTAAATAAGGGTGTATTTTTTCTTTTGCACAATGCTGTGAACAAATTAGAATTGCAAAGAGCATATGCAGTAAAAATGTGAAACATACATATTCAGTGTCTTGTACTCAGTTACCTCACTAAATACAGTAATGTGTAACTTTACTGTATTTTTCAAATGGCTGTGCAAATAGTATATAGTGCTGTCTTGAGCATTTTCAGGTAGTGTCACCAAGATCTGACTTTTTTGCATTGGAAAACATTTACAGAGTAAACTGTCATAATGAAAACATGACAAAGCCATTTGACTATCTTGTTCATAAAAAATGGTGTCAGGACTTTTCATCTTGAGGACACTGACACTTTTATTGACATGAATACTTGCTTTTGAGGAATGAGCTATCCATTTTGAGCAAGTGACACACTTTAAGGTTATCAACTAGGTTTTAATTGTTTTGAAAACTGCATTAACTGTTGTGCAAATGTAATAGTGATGTGAGAAATGCACCAAAGCGACTGAGAAAAAATCTAGTATAGAATTTTAATATGAGCCATTTACTGGTTATTGACCATAACATGAAAATAATTATTGGCTAATCGGTATCAGTCTGAATTTTAATATAAGTGCATCCCTAGCATCACACATAAAATCAATCATACCCACCTTCCTCTAATGTGATATGTTGCATCGGTGAAGGGCCCGTAAAGTCCGGGGGTCCCTCCAACTTCAGGCTAGAAGCGGTGTCTCTTTCAGCGGGGCGCATCTGGTGCTCCCAGCTCTCGTATTGGCCGTATGGAGGTGGACACAGGTCCTGATAGTGGCTAGTATTTGACGGAGGCGAGGAGCACATCTCTTGGGGGCAAGGACAGTGTGGATATGGGGAGTGAGAGAGCGGAGGAAGAGGCGAGGTGGAGATCGGACTGCTGGCAGGGAACGGGCTCAGAGAACAAGAGTGTGAGGGAGAAGGTGAAGAGGATAGATAGGGAGAGTCGAGCCACGGAGACGGGGAGGGGGAAAGAGGTTGTGAGGCTCTTGGGTACATAGGAGGAAGAAGCTCTGTGAAACCCAGCTCCAGGCTCTCAAAGCTAGGATGTCTTTCGGTCAGGGCACCGCGACCTCCACCATCCTCGATAACCTCTGGTTTCCGGCAGTAGTCCTCCTGATAGCCGTGCAAGGAGTACGAGTACTCACTGGGATATGGAGGGAGGTGGAAAGACATGCTTCTGTCATCTACGGATAGGTCTGACCTCATGTCGACAGAACTGCCGCTCTCCATAGGGCAAAGCGTCACCCCTTCCAGGGGCAAGATGGAGGGACGGGATAGGAGTGGATCCTCCTCTTTAAACATGACTAGAAAATGAGGAAAACACACAAGTCAAGATGGACATATTATGACATTTAGTGACTTTCCTGTGCACTCCCCCATCTACCATTGGTCAGTCAAACAGATTTCCCCTCCCCCGAATTCACAACATTGGTTCAGCTGGTTGTGCATTAGAAAATATATTTTGTTTATCTATTTACATAGAGTTGTATAACACAACATTAAAGATGTACCATGACATTCAGAAAATTTGATATGTAATATTAAATAATGTAATTTATTCCTGTGATGGCAAAGCTGAGTTTTCACCATCATAACTCCAGTCTTTAGTGTCACATGATCCTTCAGAAATCATTCTAATATGCTGATGTGGTGCTGAGGAAACACTTATTATCAATGCTAAAAACAGTTGTGCTGCTTAATATTTTTGTCGATTTTTGTGATACAATTTTTTCAGGATTCTTTAATGAACAAAGTGTATTTTAGAACATCTGAAACCTTCTGTAACATTAGAAATGTTTTACTATCACTTTTGATCAATTTAATGCATCCTTACTGAAAAAAAAATATTATTTGAAATATTAATTTCTTAAAAAAATAAGAGAAAGACATTAATATTGCTCTTCTGTGATGCTATCTGGAACACTTTATTGGAGGTCAAAGCAGCACTTGAGTTGAACACACATTTAGATTATGAAAGAGAACAGGTTCTTTATTACACATGGCATGCAAAAGACATATTTTGCATTTCTTGTCAACAGCACCGATCAATACCATGCGCAGAGGGATTCTACCATGTAAAAACACAGCTAACTGCTGCCTGTGTAACACTCACTGGGCAGATATTTAAAGCAGTGTGTGCTGCTCCTCTTCCTCTTCCCATTGGACACGTACAGGCAGACAGATACTGGGTGGTTCAGTGAAAGATCATTATAGGCTGGCACTCGTACACACAGCAAATTCTGGACCATAAGTAAATATAGACAGAATTAGTCCATTTCCTTTCAAGTTCTACACAGAGTCTAACTCACAGAGTCATAGTTAAGTATATGGTCGATGTACCTCATTGCTTTTGTCCCTGTCCACATGTGCCTCCTCCTCCCACTGGACTTTGCCATCTAGAAATAAATAATAAAAATAAATACAACATCATTGATTTTGTGATATTATGGTGTTTTCTTCCTTATGTGCTCATGTTAGCTATAATATACACTATCGTTCAAAAGTTTGGGGTCTCTTATGCTAATTAATGTTCTCTTTTTTTCTCTTTTCTATTTTAATACATTTTAAAATGTAAAGTAATTTATTCCTGTGATGAAAAATATACATTTACTCCAGTCTTTAGTGTCACTTGATCCTTCAGAAATCATTCTAATATGATGATTTGGTGCTCAAAAAATGTATTATTATTTAGTTGCACTGCTTAATTTTGTGGAAACCATAATATATGTATTCAAGATTTTTCTTTTGAGAATGGAAAGTTCAAAAGAACAGCATCTATTTGAAATAAAAAAATTTGTAACAATGTAAAAGTCTTAAGTGTCACTTTTAAATTTAATACATCCTGGCTAAAAAAAGTATTAGGGTACATTTAAACGACAATGTAGTAAAACCGGATTACAAAAAAACAGACTACAGAAGACAAAGTTGTCAAAATGATCCGCGTTCACACGGATCCGCGAAAACGAACACAAACGCTGTATTATGCATGCCAGGCCAGTAGTTGGCGATGTCACATTGACTGAACACGTAATACGCATGCACATGACGTCACCATTTCACAAATTCTCGTTTTTGTAGTTTACATAGCTGCGTTTGCACCGAAATTACTCGGAACAATTTGTCCCAGGAACTTTTTTACCAGGAACTTTTTTCCTAGACTTAGAACCGTAGACCTGTTGCTAGCCGTGTTTCCACCGCGGTCTAAAGTACCGTGAAGATTAGGCAAACAGCTCCCACTGGATTTCATCCTCTGATTTTAAGCTTAAAAAAACCTGAACCTCGTCATCGGTCCATCGGTCGTAGTTTTTAAACTCCATTGTTGATTTGAATAGCAGACGACTGTTACTGCACGCACCGCAACAGACTGGTGGTTGAATAAAATGCTGCGTGGAGTCAACCAATCAAAATGCGGCATGAACTCAACCAATCAGCATGTTCAGCACCCAAGTCCCACCCCTGAAAGTTCCTGAACTTTGAAAAAGTACTACCTCGCGAGCAGGGACTTTCGGAGGGGGAAATATTTACCCAGAAATTCATTTAGACCCTGGTTCCTGCGGTGTAAACACACCGAGTACCACCCAAAAGTTCCTAGTTCCTGGGAGAAATACCTGCGGTGGAAACGAGGCTCATGATGACAAAAACAGTATTGTTTTCAAACTCGTTTTCAAAAGTTTGCGTTTTCATCCCCCAAAACGCTGTTGTCGTGTAATTGAAAAATATTCCAGTTTTAGTTTAAAAAGGTGTAGTAGGTGTAAAGAAAAACAGCTTTAATTTTTTTTCTGCTTGAAAATGTACATTATTGTAGGCCTACTCGAATACCTGATCCTCTCTCCATAAAGAAGACTCTGGAGGTGGGTAGAAAGTTAGTCCCACCAAGAAGCAGTTCCTCCCCTCCCTCTGTTGAACAGGAAGTAAGACTGACAGACTCCACTACAGGAAGCTCCTGTGCAGAGCGCTGTGCTGCAGGCAGGAACAAGCATACATTTAAGCTTAAATTTGAGTGAACATCAAATGAAGATTGTTCAATGTGTACAAAGAGTGACTAAATGATGCTGGTATTTAGAGAAAATTGTGCTTAATTTATAAAAATACGTTTAATAAAAAAAAAGAAAAAGATAAAAAGCATTTAATTGACTTGATGTTTGAAACAGTATTATGTATGCTCATCAAAATGCACTTTTAAAAAGTGTATAGGATGAAATTAAAAAGTGAAAGTGGTAACTTACACAATAGGAGTCGCAGTTAAACATGCATAATTGTGATTTGCTTCACTCACAGCACTCAATGGGTAAAGAGGCGACCTGAAGGGCTAAGACTCGTCCTGGGGGGACGATGGGCGTAGACAGCGGGAGGTGTGTGCGGAACACCAAGCGCACTCGAGTGTTCTTTCTTCCTACATCCGTCTCTCCTTTCCGGAGTTCAATGTCGGAGTTCCTCAGCTTTAGAATACCTGCACAGTCAATGCTGAGAGGCAATCACAGGAATTCATGTATGAGCACTTACTGAGGTGTTTATGACATTTAATCAGAGGTCAAATGTCTCTTTCTCACAGGGCAGTCATGTTGTTCTCCGGGTTGAGAGGGATGTCCAGGAGTTTGGTGCCAGCCTGGACGCTCTCCTGACTAGCGGTGCCTACCATCTTCCCTGTTACTCTGTGTGAGAGACAAGTATATCACGTGTCAAGCCATGGATCAACCAAAAACATTTTTGTTCAATACTGTGAAATATCATAGAGTTTTACCTATGTATTTGATAAAAAGGATGAGGACGTATTGACCTGTCATCGGCAGTTCCTACAAACACCTGTAAGGAGAGCGGCTGTCTCTCAGTGTAACCTACGAGCTGGATGCCAGAGAGAAAAGAGCAAAAAATGTATATAAATTCAATTATTTCGAATAAACTATCTATAGTCTATATCTAATTATCTATTATCTAAATACAGTAATACAACAGAAAATACACACATATATATACACACACAATAACACTTTGTTACAGTTTTTCTCAGTCGCTTTGGTGCATTTCTCACATCACTATTTACATTTGCACAACAGTTAATGCAGTTCTCAAAACAATTAGTACA
Organism: Scardinius erythrophthalmus; assembly: GCF_964197995.2. Classification (NCBI taxonomy): domain Eukaryota; kingdom Metazoa; phylum Chordata; class Actinopteri; order Cypriniformes; family Leuciscidae; genus Scardinius; species Scardinius erythrophthalmus. The sequence goes on along the minus strand of NC_138229.1, from coordinate 13,373,710 downwards.
AACTGCAAAACCTAGTTGATAACCTGCAAAAGCGTGTCACTTGCTCAAAATGGATAGCTCATTCCTCAAAAGCAAGTATTCATGTCAATGAAAGTGTCAGTGTCATCAAGATGAAGAGTCCTGACACCATTGTTTATGAACAAGATAGTCAAATGGCTTTGTCATGTTTTCATTATGACAGTTTACTCTGTAAATGTTTTCCAATGCAAAAAAGTCAGATCTTGGTGACACTACCTGAAAATGCTCAAGACAGCACTATATACTATTTGCACAGCCATTTGAAAAATACAGTAGTTACTCATTACTGTATTTAGTGAGGTAACTGAGTACAAGACACTGAATATGTATGTTTCACATTTTTACTGCATATGCTCTTTGCAATTCTAATTTGTTCACAGCATTGTGCAAAAGAAAAAATACACCCTTATTTACAACAAACATAAACTTCCTTTGGGTAGAGCTGTGCACAACTGTGAACAATATTGCAGTACATATTGGAACTGAACATACAACATACATAGTACTGTAATCATTCATACACACCCAGACGTTCCTCATCAGTGAAAGCTGAGATTCACCTGAGAGAAATAGTTAAATTTAGGAGACATTTTCAGGAAAAAAAAGATTTTAAAAAATGTGTAAAATTTGCTTGACAGATTTTGACAACTAGTTCAACATTTTTGTATGTAATGACTCAAGCAACGAAATGAGGACTATTAGTTTTATATGGAATGACTATTCAGCATTCACAAGTATAGTTAATTTTGACTGACATGACATAAGCAAATGATAATGTTATAAAACAGCAGAGAGTTGTATGAAAGCATTTGATGCATGTCCAAAAGCATTTGCAATTTGTTGGAAGGAATGAGAAACTGCTACTATGATGTGCACAAATGACTAAATGTTGTGGAGGTTGAACTAACTGTTGTGCAAATGTAAATAGTGATGTGAGAAATGCACCAAAGCGACTGATAAAAACTGTAATAACACTGAAATTCAATAGTTTTTCTTTCTGAAATGGTAAAATGCCACACACTTACAAAGCAAGTCACACACCTATGAAGTAACGGTACATACTGTACAGGATTGTACATTAATTATAGCTTATGAGCGTTACTAACCTTCACCACTGGATGGCCTCCAGGTGATGCCTTTACTGCTCCTCGACTTCCTTCAGTTTCATAATGAGCGCGATGGTGTGGTCTGGGTTGTACCTCTATGCGCAGTTCATACTGGTCAAACTGTGAAGGCAGTGGCCAGTCAAGTGGCGGCAGTGCATTAGATCTGTGGAAGTATTAAGGAAGCAGAGTTGATTATCTAAGACATTATTCTGATTTCTATCAGAATGTAAATCTAAAGTAGTGACCAAAACAGTAGGTTTAGTATGCTACATTTTTATCACATGACCTCAGTATGTTGTCACATAACCTCATCATGTTGCATGTTTAATTCAGAAAATTGTGTAACTTTATAATCTTGGCAATTTTGTGTAAAAATTTCATAACTGATTAAATAATCAGTTAAGAAAGTGGATCATGACTCACTGATCATAACATCATTGATATTGCTTCTATTTTATCCATCACACTGGAAATGAAATGTCAAATTGTGTGCATTACATTGTAGGATACAATATTCTACAGTATTCCAATGTACTTTTTTTTTTTTACTTTTAGCATTTCTGCAGTATACAATATGTATACTGTGCATACAATTCTGTATTCACTGAATACCCGAATGACCTACTACATTTGGCAGAATGCTCAGTATACAAAAGAGCTTATTGCATGGAATCCTAATTTTTTTTATTTTTTTTTATAATCAATTTATAGATGATAGATAGATGATAGATAGATAGATAGATAGATAGATAGATAGATAGATAGATAGATAGATAGATAGATAGATAGATAGATAGATAGATAGATAAATATGTTATTGATTGCTATCATGATGTGAAGAGAGTTTCAACCAGTATAACAAAAAGTGTTTGTAGAAAAATTATTGTTTAACACTTTACAATAAGGTTTCATTAGTTAACTACATTAGTTAACATGAACTAATAATGAACTGCACTTCTACAGAATGTATTAATCATTATTAAATCAAAAGTTGTATTTGTTAACAGTTAATGCACTGTGAAATAACATGAACAAACAATGAACAGCTGGAATTTTATTAACTAACATTAACTAAGATGAACAAATACAGTAACAAATCTATTGCTCATGGTTAGATCATGTTAGTTAATACATTAACTAATGTAAACAAATGAAACCTTATTGTAAAGTGTTACCAAAAATTGCCTACCCTGCCTTATCTTTAAACTTTAATTTAAAAATACAACCTGATGAGGTCATGTGATATCATATCAATGCAGTTGAAATGTTTGCATACTGTTTCAAATACTATTTTAAATATTAGGCAGTATTCTATTCTAAACAACTCCTTAACATAAAAGTGGAAAATGAAACATAAGAGATGTGTGCTAACCTAAAGAGAGGACTGTGAGCGCAAGCCCTGGTTCTGCCCCAGCCCAGAGCAGGAGGCACAGACAGGTAGTCCATCCCTAGTGTGGGGGCATCCCTTCTCAGCTGAGCGACCTCTGGGAGGGGGCAGGTAGAGTTCTGAATGGGGGTCAGCTCTGGTTCGATATCTCTTGATGACACCTGGATTGGCACACCAGAAACACACCAAGATGGTCATGTGACAGAGATAATTCTTCAAATAACACACTCATTTCTTTGTTTGATTACCAAGAATGGACCATCAGTGAGTTTAAGGATTTCAAGAGGATCACCTGTTCCAGGGAGGTTTTCCTGGTCTTCTGTGGGATGTTGAGCTCACAGCTCGCTGGAGCCTGAGACTGAGCCGAGGTTTCTCCCGCATCTGGGAAGGAAGAGAGATCCTCAGAGTAGCTGCTTCTGCGGGAGGTGCTGGGGGAGGCCATTGGGGAGTTCCTGCGCTTTTTGCCCCCAGGAGACGTAGGGCGCGAGGAGGGCGATAGGCAGAAGTGGGCAGCAGCTTCACTCAGCTCCTCCTCCTCCACCAGGAGAGAGTCACAGCTGGAAGCTGGACTCAGCCATCCACGAGATGAGGAACTGGAAGCAGGGCTGGGGCTGGGGCTGAGGGAACCTGCTCCTGTCATGACATCACGGTAGGAATCCAGCAGGGGCAGGTATAGACGCTCCCTGTCCCAGCCACCCCCACTGTCCCAGTAACTTCCCCCCGCTGGGCCTGAGTCATCTTCAGGGGAGATAGTGGTGATCTGGATACTAGGGCACTCAAGCACTCTAGAATCTGATACCTAAAATAAGTGTGATATTATTGAACTACCACAACAGCGCTGCAACACAACTGATGAATCTATAGCATGACCAAAACAGACAGCAATGTTGTCCTTTTTATGAATGAATGCAGTTCTTTTTAGTGAATCAAACACATACAGCACAATCAGTGTTCGGATTCCCGAACTATGTGACCTATGCATGTTACTTCTTAGTAAATCAAACAGTTCACAACTACCTAGTTTTAAATCAGTGTAGTTAATAACTATGCAGTGTTATTTTGTATTATTTATATACTGTTATAGCATTTATTATTATTTGGAACTATTTTTTTTTAGTTTTTAGTTTAAATTTGAATAACTGTGTTGTCCTTTCTATTCATTAAAAAAAAAAATTCTATTAACGTTTATCGAGCTTTTAATATTGTTTATATGTCTACGTGGTGTTTTTAATGTTTTAAGACAAACCATGTGTAAATTCATAAGTCAACACCGTTGCTGAGTATTTTCTCCTTAAAACTGCAGTGAACCAAACAGTCTCTAAAACGCATTTTTTTTTAAGTTTAAACTTTTCATCTAATATTTATATTTTGTTTTCTTTCAGCTTTATTTTAATTAGTTAAAGTTTTAGTTAACAATAACAACAATGTTCATATGATAATGTGTTATATAAGATTTTCAGCCATTATGAAGTTTATAATTTTTAAATGAAATATTATTGAATAAAATGCGTTACCTGATTGTTTGTTTAATATTGTTGTATAGTAAAAGGCTAATATGGAACTGCATTTATGACTTTTCTCATAACTTGACAATGGAATTGCATTTTTCCAGAAAAAGTACTAAAAGAGTTATTAATGGAACTATTAAGGAACCAGAATTGTTATGAGAAATCAGAAGCGGAACCAGATTTTCTTTGATTCTACATCCTATTTGCAACCCTGTTTATTACATGTTTTTGAGTTTCAATGAAAAAGGTCTTGATTTTATCCATCAGAACAAGATTACAAAGACAAACATGTTTTGTTTTGGATAATAATTTGCAGATGAATGACATACAATATGGCCAGAAACATGTATTAAATAAATAGGGTCGATTCTGGTTTTGTGTTGATTTTAAATGCTAAAGGACACTCAAATTTTATTTGAACTCTGACATTTATCTACAGACCTTATGTGCCAAAATAAAAAAAATGCAGGTCAGGTCCTGGCAACCGAATCTGTTCACAATAAACATTACTGGGCAACAAAAATGAACTCCTGAAATTAAAACCAGACATCTGGATTTATTTTGCCATAATTAATCACAATGTGTAACATTATACGAGTATCAGGATGTTCTAGAAATCTACAATTCAGGCAAATGTGCTTCCCACCTGTATTGATCTTGCTGGTAGACTCTCGTAAGTGCCACTGAACTCCCTGACTAATGCCCTCCTGGGGGGTGGCGAATGCATCCCAGCTCTGCGGCCGGCTGACTGTGGAGGCAAGGGGATACCCATGGGCTGGCCAGCCTGTGTGGAAGTCAAGTGGGTATCTGGTGGCAAAAAAAAGATTATTGTACATAGCAAATCACATGCTTTTTGAGCTGCAAGTATGTGCATATGGGATAAACAATTGCTGAAACATGAGACACAAGGCCACTCAATAGAAAATCATAACAAACACAGGGAAGCCTTTGTGGAAACGTCATTTATTATTTCCACAAGTACACACAGACTTGTTTACCTCAGAACACATGCATTAAGGTTTTCCAAATGGGGTGATTTCTGAAATCTCTCAACTCTCAAAACTACAATCTGCCACACCAAATCATTAGCATAGCAATGACAGGTTACACAAAAATGCCAGTTTTGTTCCCACCCTTGTGCTTCACAACAATTCAGCTTAATAATTTAGGTTAATTTAGCTTAAATTAACAAATTAACACAATAAAACACATTTGTCTGATAGAATGTTTCAGATATTATAAAAGCTACTTTAAAATCAACTTATCGCACTGGTAAAAGCCCTCATTTGCAGTCACTGCTCTATTGTTGTGGTAAACTATGTTTAACAAATTAAATGTTTGTAGGGGCAATTCTAAAGTACAAAATTTAGAACCTACTCAGCAAGTTCTAATCCTTAAAGCTGTTAATATGATGTAGGGCACAAGTAAATAAATAATTATATATGGCAACGCTTAAGAACATAGTAAACATCTGAAGAAAGCACTTGCGGTAAAAGGCAGCAAAGTGATGCGGTGTGTGCGGACGGAAACCTGAGGTGCATGTTTCTACGACTTCATGCCAATATGAAGGCGGAGGATGGGTGTACAACAGAATGTGTGCCAGGAGGGGGAAACAGGGCAGAGAAAAGGAGGGAATATTGGAGGGAGGTATCTAAATGCATGCTCAGTAAACAGAGATTGAGGGTTCGGGTCCAGATGGCAGCTGTTAACTCTGCTCACACGCACAGCTGATTAAAAACACATTGCGCTGTGCTCCACACTTACCCATAAACACACGCACACTTCAGCGGATAAAACTTAGTTACATGGGCAGTGAGTCAGACTACATGAACATATAAGAATTCTTGAGAGAAATGTTTCCATGTTTTGTGCCTTTTTTTTAAAGTAAAGACATTCAAAAAGTCTCCTAAAATATGCACAAAAAGTGTACTGCCAATGGGTCAATGACAAATAAGAATCAAGTTCATGTGTTTTAAAAAATATTACACATTTTTCCACAAAACATATTGAAGTAATGACTATATATAAAAAGGTCAACTGGTCTAACTATCATCATGTAAAAAAATATATATTTTCCTTCCACCTATAATTAACTAGTGTCCACAACTTCTCGTTATTTTTAAAAACGTTTTAAACATGTCAGTGCAAAAAAATATTGTATGCATATAAATGTTTGAGCCTTGATTTTATATTATGACCAGAACAAAGTGTTCCCTTTCATAAAAGGTGAAAAATTGGTTTGGACACAACCATGAAGGTCTTCACTGTTTATGATTTTCTTGTCATGTGACAACAAAATGAATTGTCAGATAAACTTTTTTTTCTTCTTCAAAATGTTCAGAATATGTTAATGCAAAATTGTTTCACAGCACATTTAAATAATAATAATATTAATGAGTAAAACTACATGTGCCAATTTTTTTTATGGGTGGATGTTTTTTTATGAACTCATTTATTATGAGTTGTTCGGGCAGTTACAACACCTAGACATTTTTGACAACTATAACAGAAATACTTTTAATTCAGAAAATGAAAATATGTTCATTAGGCCAATAGAAAATGTATGTATTTGTTTGAATTGAATTTGTATGTGCTTTGAGTAACATAGCGTCACCTCATCGACTCATTTAGACCTACACACACAGACACAAGTGAAAAAGTCTGTGCCCGGCCATGAATGTGTATACTGTATGTTTCAGTCATTATCAGAATCCTACAGAATATATATTGTGCATATTCTACAGAATATTGTACAGAACATATCCTACAGAATATGCACAATATATATATATATATTTTGTATGATTCTGATATAATGACTGAAACAGTAATAATTTATCCAAATACGCCCCACTTAAAGCAACCTATTGTAAATGTATTGACTGCTCAAGGGGACAACAGTTATCATTTAATATAGATTATGATTTATGGTTTTTGTACCTAAAACATCGGTTACCAGCCCAGATCTATAACCACTCATATGCACCATCCCAATAGGCTACCTATTGGTTCGCCACCCTTCCATCTTTCACACATACCGGCTGGCTCATGATGCGTCTGGCCGCTCTCGGTGTCCTCTGGGCCGCAGCGGCTCTGGCGCGGCGGATCCTCCTCGAACACGAGCTTGAACTCGAACTCTCCCTCCTCCCATCCCGAGCCCGGCGCGGCCCCCATCTCTGACTCCGAGAAAAGTACGACCGAGACCGGCGACAGAGAAATCACTGACCCTCTCTCACTTCTCAATATCGGCTCCGTCTAAAACTAATGGGAGCCATACAGCTTTTCCAGAAAGTCACTGCGCGCGATCCACTTTCTCCTTCGTGCGCCTTCCTTGTATTAGGCTACATTAAAGAATTAAAAGTTATCCTCAAGTTGAAGTATCACATTTGCATTGACCATTTTCTTATTTCCGCATCGCTCTTGCTGTTTAACAGTTGCACATCTCTTTATCTAACTTTTTCTTCCCTGTAAGTTAGATTCGCTTGCGATTTCCGTGACAGTCGGTTATTATAACTTCATCTCACGAACTTCCATCGTCCAGAACAGTCCATATTCACAGCCTCAAGTCCCACATACGTTCACGTTCAATAACAAATATTCGAAGAATTTACATTCATACCATCACTCCTCCACCAGCATAGAACAAAAAAGTTATATGTAGTTCTTTTTCGTTCTTTACCCTTAATTGCCATTGGGCGGGTTCTTCGGTACCGTTACTCTCTCCCAATTGGCTATTTGACCTGTCAATCAACAGACCTTAACTTTACATGCCCGCTTTTGCTGCATAGTGTGTTGATTGGTCAGTGAGTACAACTACATATTTTATGGTGAACTATGAAGTATAACTTTATGATACTCACAAGAATCTATTCCAACACACATTTTTAAAAGCAGAAACACATTCTCTTCTGCCTAATAGAGAATTCCCTGGACAGACACCAGCGAAAGTCTTCTGGCAAACAGGTTCTGAGAGAAACATATTTCATATTCCTTTTCCACATGCTTAAACATAGTGGCTATTTTTGTTTTAGACAAGATCCTGATGCTGAAAGTTTGTCCATCTATGACGCCATAACTACAGCCATTCTCTCTCTCTCTCTCTCTCTCTCTCTCTCTCTCTCTCTCTCTCTCTCTCTCTCTCTCTCTCTCTCTCTCTCTCTCTCCCCCATCATACTTTCCCCCTTCAATGTCCCTCCCCTTCCTTTTCCCCAACTCTTTATCCCAGTTCTCCCTCCTTTCCCTCCCCCTGTAAGATCTGTTTCTCATTATCCTCTGTAGTCTGCACTCTGTCTGAGACGGGAGATGAAAAACTTAAATAAACATGTTCTCTCTCTCTCTCTTTCTGCTTTCTGACAATTCTCACAATAATTATCTTTTGTCTTATTTTAAATCTTGTCTCAAGTTTGATGCTTAGAAGTGAGCTTTCCATGGCATCTGTTGCTTGATAAGTTGATGTACAGAGGCATCTGGCTGGGATTCATCAGTACTGGAATTACATTCCCATTAATTTAGTGATGGGAACAACCATAATTCTGGGAGAGAATAGAGCATATAAAGCCTTTTTTGAAATGGGATCCTATGGTCTTAAGCACAGGGCTTGATTGTGAGGTGCCCCATTTCATCTAGTTATATAAATATCAGAGTTATGCATGAGCTTCTCATCAGCAGCAATCTGTGCTGGCTTCAACTATATATACCATCCACCACTAGACCAAAAGCATTTTTATGGGAGAATGTTGCCATCATGTGGACAACAAAGATAGCTATTATGTTTAGTTCCCACACAGCCTCCAATCACGTCACAATGACATATATGCAAATTTGAGTAACTGTAAACTTCATGCAAAGCAATGATTAAGCTGCTCACTTCGGTGCTCCATTGAACCCATGAGAGTTTGGAGAAGCTTATGTTACTCATGGGAAACAGGTCACTGAATAATAACCCAGAGGTCAGAAATAAGGAAGTGTATTTTCTCGCTAAGCCCCCCCCCTCCCCCCTTCTCTCTCTCTCTCTCTCTCTCTCTCTCTCTCTCTCTCTCTCTCTCTTACACACACACACACATTTCTCACACGTATTAGTAGTTTCCCGTTTGGGGAATGCAGTGCCATATTTTCAATAACAGTCACTGAATACCTCATGCAGTGAGTGTGTGTGAAAAACCAATTCCCTATTCACTGACATCCTTTTTCTCGTAAAAAAAATCATTTTGGGTTCCCCAAAGATAGCAAATCATCCAACCATCCAATCCAATTTCCTGATGGACAAAATCAAGTCCTGGCCAAAAAAAATTCTTGTTCGAGAAACTGTTTCACTTTTTTCACAATATTGAAGTTGTAACTTCTGTTTTATGTTGACTTTAAAAGTGTAAAGAATGTTCTTCATTGAACTATAATGCCAAAACTTTTATTTTTAAGGGTGTAGAGAGTTGCCAGTTTTTACCAAGTGCTAAAAGTGCTATGGCACACATTTTCTTGAGTTCTTCTCTGCTCTTCTATTTAATACTCTTCTGAGTAATAATACCTTGCTAATAAGTATGGCTTCAAAAGACATTTGAATATAGAAGATGAGTTGTATGAACCACTTTTATGATACTTTTATGCTTCTTCGTCTTCTTTTTTTCGGAGCTCAACATCACCTTTCTCTAGTGATTTTCATTAGAATGAGTGGCCATTCTTCAAAATGTCTCCTTTTGTGTTCCACAGAAGAAAGAAAGACAGTGTGAAACATGACGGTGAGTACTTGATGCCAATATTCATATTTGGTGAATATTGGGTGGGTTGTGGATTTTAAATCAAGATATTTATGTGTCAGGAAAAAAGTGGTAAATTACTAGAAAAGTCAAAGCAGGTTAGAGCAGGTAGAAGAAACATGCCAATGCATGTAAGTGTGTGATACACCTCATTCACTCCTTTCCACATTCTTCTGGAATGCTGTAGCCTGCAGGTTAGAACTTTGTACTTTCATTTAAAAAAAAAAAAAAAAAAAAAAAAGACATGGAAATTGGTGTGTTGAAACATAGGGAGGAGAAAGGGGATGGTGGGGAGGAGTAAATTTGAACACGATATGTCAGAAGACTGGCAGTTTAGTAACTGAAAGAAGCAGTAGGGCATTAATAAGTATAAGTGTGCTTGATTATTAAATAGCTTATTTAAAATTTGATAGAGTGAGATCACTGAAAAACAATATAAACCTAAGAAATTTAGAATAATATGTGAAAGTTTATCTGAGAGACAGGGGAAAGAAATAGAGAGACCAACTCGGAGACCACACAACCTAACCAGGTCCATCTGGTCACTTCAGGGAAAATACATTTCAGCCATTCGGATCTAATCAAGTGTATTGGTGAGTTACAAGAAACCCTATTTGATTTTCAAAGTGGAAATACATTAGTCTTATTACTCATAATCTGCCTGTATTTTTCCATCTCCATCTTTGTCCTTTCAGGCCACTTTCTGTTGACGCAACTCTGTCCAATTTCTCAATTTCACTCATCTTTGCCGTTCTGAGGTCAACAACGTGCGTAATCAGAACCGACTGATGACATTGCCGACTGGACAATCGTATCTTCTTACACTGTAGGGATTACAATACTGAATAGGTTCACCACAGTTCAATTTGTGAATATCCTCCCTATGCTATTTCTTTAAATGCCTTGCTTTACCTGTGTTCTTTTAACTTGACTTTAAATGAGGTATTCTTTTCTTGACAATTGCTGTAAAAAAAAAAAAAAAATGAAATTAGTACTTTTAGATAGTAGAAGAGAACTTCTGGGATGAGGGTGAGGACGTGATCCTCTGATCAGATAATACAGCATGAGTGGTTTTAGTTGAGCGCGAGATCACAGCAAGTTTTAGCACGTTGTTTCCATGCATGTTTTTTTCATTGCTGGCAGATTACTGGCTGAATTTCAATAATTACATGGTTGCTGAGAGCCCATCCTTGATGCTGTCTCATACTTTATTTGCCCGCTGAAGCAAACATTATTAAAGAAAAGAATCCTCAATAATTCGTAATCTGAATTAGATAACATGGTCAAATATAATTGTTTTTAACCCCACCTGATCACGTGCTAATAATAATTTCAGGTTAGTCTAGAAAATAAATGTACAATGTTAAGTTTAGTATTTTTTTCAAATATTTTTCGAGATAAGTGAAGTACGTTACAATAGGCTATCAAAATGCCATGCTTGAGTTGCTTGTCATTTCTTATTAATTATTTGTGAAATTTACAAGCAAATTGAAAGTATTTTGAAAGTAAATCCTACACCATTATAAAAAATTATAACAGCTGACAAATCATACATAAATAAATAATAGATATAGTTTGCTTACCTGTTGTCAGGATAGTCCGTTGACTGGTTTTACAGGGATTTTAAACAATTTTAAAAAACATTTTAGCAGGGTTATATGGTTATGAAACAATTTTCAGCTTCAAATTATAACATTGCTTTCTGATTCCATCAGTTCTTCTGACGCCTTCCTCATGGGATCAGAAAATGGGAACACCTCCATGGATAACACAACAACAAACGATCCTGAGGGTGAGAGCATTGTGGGTAACGATATTTCTGTTACCTTTGGGGCCCTCATCCTCAGCATCGTCTTCCTCCTGGGTGTTCCTGGAAACCTCTTCATTATCTGGAGCATCCTGGCACGTTCCCGCAAACACTCCGTCACTACCCTGTTCATCCTCAACCTGGCGTGTGCAGACGGTTGTCTGATGTGTCTGACGCTTTTCTTTATAATTTACCTAGCCAAGCAGAAGTGGATATTTGGAGGTGCCATGTGCAAGCTGCTTTTCTACTTGTGCAATACAAACATGTACGCTTCTATTATGATCATTACGCTGATGAGTCTACACAGACTAGTGGCAGTGGTGTGGCCCAAATACTTGTCTGCTTGTTCTCGTAGACGGATGGTATTACTTGCGCTCGGGGGCCTGTGGATTGTTGTATTTCTTTTGGCACTTCCTGCTTTAATATTCAGAGAAGAAACAACAAAGAATGACCATGGAAAGAAACGCATAATATGTGCAACTCATCACCAAAATAATACACAATATGTGAGTGGTTTCTCTTTGCTCCACTGATGCTTGAATACTTGATTATGATTGGTCTATCCATCGTCCATTGCAATGCTGTATATAGCCTATCAAACTGCTTAGTATTGTATTTCATATCTTTCATATCACGCTGCAGACTCGCTCTCGTTTCATATAAACCAGTGATTCTCAACCAATGGGCCCAGGGCTTCTAACTTCTAACAGGGCTCTAGGATTAATTCATAATATTTAAATAAAGTTAAATTAAACTGAATTAAAATAATAATAAAATTTCTTATTTCATTGTGAAATTTTATTATTATTGTTAAGAACTTTTGTTTTATTAAAGAATATACAGTTCTAGAAACTTCTGAATATATTTACATATATTTGAAAACAAGCTGGTTTATCATAAATGTATACCAGAGAAATGATTGTAATTTATGATGAGCCTTTGAACATTTTGTTGGACAATTGGGGGCCTTCCAGTCAAAAAGGTTGAGATCCACCGATATAAATACAACTGGTGCAATCTTTTATTTAAGTTATCAATCATATTGAAACTTACCTCAGAAAACTTCAGTATTTAATATTACTGTACTATATACGGTAGAATTAATATAATATAAACTACTCCGGGTGATCCATGTTTATTTTTCGATAATGATCTGCAGACTGTGCATTATCCTTACAAGATGTAATCCATAAATGTCATTATGAACAGGTGGTATTCCAGTACACACTTGAGACGGTGGTGGGCTTCCTGGTACCATATGTGATCATAGTCAGCAGTTATGTGTGTATCCTTCGCCGCCTCAGACAGACCAAGTTCAAGAGAAGGATACAATGTGAAAATCTTATTCAAGCCATCATTGTGACATTCTGCATTTTTTGGCTTCCTTACCACATTATTAATATAGTGCAAGTAAGTATTTTATTTAAATCTGTTAATCTTCTCAAATCCTAGGAATTATATTGTAAAAAGTGTATGAATGAATTATCATTTGTCTTCTGCTCAGGTGGTGGCAGCACTTATACCAAAGGGAGGAACCAAAAAAACGTAAGTGGTGTACTAAAGATTTTAAAGTACAGATATTTCATCAAAAGTCAACCACCACCTTCTCTGTCTATCCCCAGATTGGATAAAATCTGGCAGGACAGCCGTGCGGTTACATCAGCTCTGGCTTTTATCAGTAGTTGTGCCAATCCTATCCTCTACGCCTTTGCTGGACGCTCCTACATCAAAGCTGATGGCCTGGCATTCATGGCCCGACTCTTTGAGGGCACAGTCCTGGACTATGGTGCCCGTAGAAGCCAGGCCAAAGAGGTTACCAGACTTTAAACCTCATGGAGTGGAGAACCATATAAAAGATTCTAGGACAGTACATTTTATTGATACTGTAGGGAGTAATCACCAGGACAAAATTCATAAAGCAGCCTTTTAAAATGTATATTTTTCCATTGATATAAATGAGCTAATTCACCTTCATATTAAATTACCTTTCAAGTTTGCAAGCAGTTTACATTGTTGCAATGCTGTTATACACGGGAACAATCCTGGTAAATCTGGAGTGGTTTTGTAGAAGTTAAAAAAAAAAAACTTGTATTCCCATGCAAATAATTAAGTCGCATAAAGAGTACTTATACCTCACACCAGTGTGTACGTTTACAGGAGTGGGATTATGAAATAACATGAGCATGAGAACATGCACTTTAGAATTATACTTTGTGCTTTCACATGTCGGTAGTGAACTCAACTGCAGAAAGCAAACTCTTCAGGACTTGTTTTGAATGGTCAAATATCTAAGACAAATAGTTTGAAACCCAATTTCATGCATTAAATTCACACCATGAATTAAGCCAGATATAAATGAGAATTTATTGAAGCGGTTTCAAGTCTTTACATCACTGACATTATATATTACGGTCACCTTTAAAAATAACAAGACAGCATGTAACTCAAATAAAAGAACAAATCTACAAGTCACAATTAAATATTCTTATGTTAGGTAGCATAGAATTGTTTTTGTCTCTAGCAGGCCTATGTAAAGAGAAATTAAACCTCAATCAACTCCATAGTAGAAAGCCAGGTCACATGAAGTAAATACCTAAACAAAGAAAAAACAAAATACAGACTTAAAATAAAAAGATCTCACTGTTCTTTAAGGATGCACTTAATGTCAGAATGAAAGAAAAACCTACCTTATTGAACACCTCCCTGCTTACACTATAAGTTGAGGTTCCTGCAGAATATTAGGTATGATGTTAGAGCATTCAGACTTAGATTTGTTTTCTCCAAGGAGCACTTTTTCAGAGCATGTCAATAAATCACTGAATTTCATAAACACGGACGCATGCAGTTCATCAACTTTGTGCAACACATTAGCATGAGAAACATGAGATTTGGACTCACCGTTTCCATAAAGGCGGGTCCCTGTAAAATAAACAAATGATCGCACATTAGAATGTATTCTGAGGGAAACCATGACATCTCACAGCTTTATTCCGCAGCTTTAACCAGTCAGTGCAGTAGGTTTGTAATCATTAGATTCAGGTGAAACACGGACTGCAAGATCATCATGTCTAGTTTGAGAAGCTGCGCACTTGGTTCAGGCAAAAAACAAAAAAACAAACATTTTTTAGAGCGAGAGAGAGTTTCCAACCAAGTTTCTACAGAGAGAGAGAGAAAAAAAAAAAGCTTTTGGTTGTGGCACCCCCACAAATTATGAACTTGTTCCTAGTTGAAGGATTGGACTCCGAAGCCACTGCCGCTACAATGTATATCGAATGAGTGATTTAAAAGTAAGGTATTAAATCAATATTTATCCTTCTACATATAAACTGATTTTAATATGTCGGTTTCAAGCTTATGAGATTATACTTAGTCATATAATTACCTGTTTGTTTACTGGATTGTGCCCTCTCCATATTTTGGAGAGAGGCATACGTTTTAAACAATTTAATCTTCTAGCTGGCCAAAACATCCGAGGTAACTTCTTCCCGTCACTTACATGACCAATTCTTAAAGCATTTCCTTTTCTATATTCAATCACTAGAGTGTTTGTACCTCTAACTGTGAGAAGAACATGTCATTAGTATGTTTTGGGTAAGTATCCTGTTAGAGCCAGGGCTCAACCAATTTCAGCGATGTATCCGTGTAGGTATTCTTTGTTACAGATCAGTATTGGTGAGGTGAACAACTGGCACCCTGGGGAGATATGACTGGTTCTTGACAAACTGGCACCTAGAAAACCTAGGAAGGTCACCTAGTACCTAAAACCAGGGTCCTGGTATCATCCACACATGGACTGATAGGCAGAAGCACATCTCCAATTAGACGGCTATTTCCTAAGTTTATCCATTTCTTAGCCAATCAGAACCATTCAACCTGCAGTAATGACGTAGTTTAGAGACTTGTATAAGGTATTATTGTTGTGAAAATGTGAATGTATGGGAGAGTGGCCTACAAAGTCCTTGTGAGCGTAGAAGCGGACTTCTGCTGATAACACTGCAAACTATTCTTCAGTAAAATTCTTCAATTGACTGCACTTCTGACTCCGGGTCTTCATTCATTATATCTAATCCTTGGTTCTTTGACTGTAAATTCCCCAGAGAAAACTCAAATTCAGGCAGTCCGACATGTGACTTGTATAAAATACCTTTGATTAATTTATGTTGTATGAATTGCCAGCAGACATAGTATGACGCATTTAAAACCATAGTTGTAGGCATAAAAGGGAATTGTTATGGTGTGCTATAATTGTATTTTACTTATTAATAATATCATTACTAATTGGCATGAAATATTGTTACATGGTTCAGTACTGCACAATGCTGATAGTTCAGTTAAAAGGTAACTTGCCACCCTTAACATGGCTGCAGTTACGCACCAAATTTGTGGATCACGTGGTAAACGACATACAGCCTTCGTAGGCGAAAGATAGGAAAGTGGATTTCTGCAAGTTGTCAGAATAAACTGGCTCCGCAAGCATGAGAGTTGTAATAGAGAAGTCACCTATATCAATTTTTGCATTATCACTGCATGATAGCGAAACAAAAATTGCACATTTTGTTTGCAACACAGAGCATCTTTGGATAGAAACATGGCTCTGCTACATTAAACTCATGTCCTAAAATATCTTGAAACCTTTGTATGTGACCGTGTTATGACACGGCTGGGTTAATTTACCAATCACTGGAAAAATTTAGATTTTTCTTGGTGATTGTTTTGTAAGTGCCGTAACAGCGCATGAGCGTACACGTGTGCAGGATGGCTATTGTTATTAATTGGCTGCAAACATGTGAATGTCATACTATATCTACTTTCATACGGATAAATATCCCCACCCCCAATTATGTAGATTTTTCTTATTCTGTTTGATTGTAAAATTTAAAATTTCTCACTTTTTTCCTCAGGCAGGGGCTCAGGGTTTGTGGGTCGCGAGCTGAAACGTTCGCTGAAAAGCAAAGGCAAAGAAAATCACAATCATATCCAGACACAGGTCCAGAAAAAAACATGGCATGAATATTATGCAACTCACATTGAAGACTATATTGACATCTCAGAATGATCTTTAAAGATGCATTTACTCAAATGTCAGAATGAAAGAAAAACCTACCTTTTTGAACACCTCCCTCCTTACATTTTTAGAAGTTGAGGTTCCTGCAGAATATTAGGTATGATGTTAGAGCATTCAGACTAAAGTGAGATTCGTTTTCACCAAGGAGCACTTTTTCAGAGCATGTCAATAAAATCACTGAATTTCATAAACACGGACGCATGCAGTTCATCAACTTTGTGCAACACATTAGCATGAGAAACATGAGATTTGCACTCACCATTTCCATAAAGGAGGGTCCCTGTAAAATAAACAAGTGATCGCACATTAGAATTTGTATTCTGAGGGAAACCATAACATCTCATAGCTTTATTCCGCAGCTTTAACCAGTCAGTGCAGTAGGTTTGTAATCATTAGATTCAGGTGAAACACGGACTGCAAAATCATCATGTCTAGGTTGAGAAGCTGCGCACTTGGTTCAGGCAAAAAAAACGTTACAGCCGGGTTTAACATGCGGCGTCTGTATGTAGTTAAAGCAGATGCACCTGCTAATTCAGCAACCAACAAAACTTGTCATTGAAAACACGTGACTTATCGGCTTTCAGCATTGCTCTAAAATATGAATCAAAGGATAAACTCACAGAATACGCTCCAATGGATCCATTACACCGGTATGGTTATGAAAACGCATCCTTTTGACCTGTAGTTACGTATATTTTCTAAAACGGTAAGAGCATGTAGACCGAGAACTATCCACTTTTCGTCTAAAGCTAAAAATAAATAAAATATATATGTCATATATAAAAAAACAACAACATAAACAGCAACAAAACTGGTGCTAAGGTATTAATACAACTAAAATGGAATTCAAAACAAATATTTCGATGACTGCACACAATCGTTACAACACCATTGAGAATTACAAGCAGAAAGGATGTTACTATGGCATGAGGCCGAATTTATCTCCTAACCAACCACGTGTTTACAGAAAAAAAAGCGCTTCCGGTTGCGGTCGACACCCCACCTCCATTAATTATAAACTGGATTAATATTAATATCAGAGTAATATCATTAAATTCAGGCGGCCCAACATGATGTGACTTATGTATTGAAAAGCGTTGATTAATTTTTATGTTATAGGAATTATCAGCAGACATAGTATGATGCATTTAAAACAGAAGTTGTGGGCATCATTGAAAATGCACGATAATTCCAAAGATTAGTTTTACTAAAAGGGAATTATTATTATTATTATTATTATTATTATTTATAATAACATATTTTAAATATCATATTACATATTGGTATGGAATATCATTGTTGCATAGTTAAGTACAATGTTGACAGTTTTCAGTTAAAGGAAGGTAATCCGTCCTTATCAACATGGCTGCAGTTACGCTCCAATTCGTGTGGATCACGTGGTACATACGACCTTCGTAGGCATTTAGGCACAGCAGTAGCAGGCAGAAAGATGTGAAAGAAGTGGATTTCTGCAAGTTGACAGGATAAACGGACCTACTTTACAAGCATAATGAGAGTTGTAATAGGTATATCACATTTATCATTTTTTTCGTTATCCGTGCATGATAGCGTAACAAAAATAGCTCATTGTGTGTGCTGATTTGTAACACTGAGAGCTATTTTTGATAGAAACATTAAAACTTATTCATGTATTAAAATATCCTGGAACCTTCTTTGATTGTATGTGATTGTGTTATTATGATATGGCTAGGTTCATTTATCAGTCACTGGATAAAATGAGAGTTGATTTTTCGTAAGGTGATGTGTTTCGTAAGTGCTGTAACAGCGCATGCGCGTGTACACGTGCGCGAGATGGCTATTATTATTATTGGGCTGCAAATGTCAAATGCTATATATATATATATATATATATATATATATATATATATATATATATATATATATATATATATATATATAAAATCTTATTTCATACGGATAAATGGTTGTACCTTATATTCTCTATTTGATTGTAAAATGTATAAAGCTTTAGTTTTCTCACTTTTTTCCACTCTCATCAGGCGGAGGCTCAGGGTTTGTGGGTCGTGAGCTGATACGTTTGCTTAAAACCAAAGGCCATGAAATCACAATCATATCCAGGCAGCCTGGTCCAGGAAAAATAACATGGGTATGATGTAACTTACATTAAAGACTATATTGATATGCATCAAAGTCCACCTTTACTTATGATTTTTGGTATCTGTAAATATGTCAGTGGTGAATATATATATATTTACAAGCCAAAGTAATACCAGACATGCTATATTATTTAGTATCATAGAAATAATAATGAATTTCCTTGTAAGGCCTGGCTCAGTTCAGAGTTTTTCATTAAATTTGTGATGCGTAAATACCTCTTAAATGTAAATGTTGATGATGAGGCCACTTTTACCTATGTCAGGGGTGCAAAACTCAGTTACTGAAGGGCCACAGCCCTGCAGAGTTTAGCTTCAACCCTAATTAAATGCAACTGATCCAGCTAATCAAGTCCTTCAGGATTATTTGAAAACTTCAGGTATGTGTGTTGGAGCAGGGATGGAACTAAACACTGCATGTCTGTGGCCCTCCAGGAAATGAGTTTTGGACCCCTGAGTCCCTGACCTATGTTTACTTATCACAGGCTGATGTAGAATCAGGGGGCCTCCCGCCATGTGAGGGCGCTGTGAATCTAGCAGGGGAGAATATTATGAACCCTATGAGATGGTGAGGACTTTTTTCCCCCTCACTGTATATAAATAATCATCTTCCCTTTAATGTGGTTTTGTTAATATTATTTTTAATATTTTGTTTTTACACTCTAGGTGGAATGAACATTACAAAAAGGATCTGTTCTCCAGCCGAATAAACACAACCAGAATTCTTGCCCAAGCTATTGCTGCATCACCTACTCCACCACATTCATGGGTGCTTGTTACAGGAGTAGGTAAATAAGTGGTGGTGTTTTAGCAAGACAAAAATAGACATAGATTTTTTAGACAAAAATATTACTTTTTTTAATCAAATTATACAGAATAATCTCATTCACTTCTCTGTTCATCTATATTCTTATACTGATTTGATCATTTAAAGGATAAAAAGTCAGAATAATGTTGTTGTTGTTTTCTATAGTTATTTTTAATTGTGAATGAATTGTAATTTTATAAAGTAGACTTTTTTTGCAGTTTTTCTCTGATTTTGTCTTCAGCGTGTTATAAACCTAGTCTTCAAACCCAGTACACTGAAGAGAGCAACTGGACACCATTTGACTTCCTGTCTCGCCTGGTGAAAGAGTGGGAGGGGGCAGGACAACTTCCTGAAAACTGTGCTAAGAAAACAAGACAAGTGATCATCAGACCAGGTGAATCTAAACAAATGTCTCATTCATTACAAATACCTTTATGCAACAAGGATGCATTAGATTTATTAAAAGTGAATGTAAAGACATTCATAACATAAAAAGTTTTCTATTTAAAATAAATGCAGTTCTTTTGAAGTTTCTATCCATTAAATAATTCTGAATATATCATGGTTTCCACAAAAATATTAAGCAGCTCGACTGTTTTCAGCAAATCAGCATATTAGAATGATTTCTGAAGGGTCATGTGACACTGAAGACTGGAGTAAAATTCAGCTTCACCATCATACATTTGAAAATGTGTCAAAATAGAGCACAGTTGTTTTTAATAGTAATATTTTTTACAATATTACTGTTTTGACAGTATTTTTGCTGAAATAAATGCAGCCTTGGCAAGCATCAAAAACAAGTCTTTCTGAATCTTAACTTCTGAATGGTAGTGTAATTATGTTGTTTCTTCCACTCACTTTCAGGTGCAGTGTTAGGGCGTGACGGTGGCGCCATGAAACAGATGATGATTCCCTTTTGGCTTGGCCTTGGTGGGACTCTTGGCTCGGGACGTCAGCCCTTCCCTTGGATCCATGTTTCAGACCTGGCTGGCATCATTGCCCATACCTTGGAGCCCCATGAAGGACCACCATCCACAGAGCCAGATGTATTTAACGGAGTTGCGCCTGCATTGAATACAAATTCTGAATTCACTAAAGAGTTGGGCAGTGCTCTAAAAAGACCTACCATCTTCCCTGTGCCTGGCTTTTTCTTGGATGTCGTCCTCGGTTCTGAAAGAGCTGTTATCCTCACACAAGGCCAGAAAGTAGTGCCCAAGAGAACTCTTGAATCAGGCTTTGAGTTTCAATACCCAGATCTTACTTCTGCTATAAAAGAAATTGTTGGATCTTAGTGATCAGTTGAAACAGAGAAGAGACATGAAGAGATTCTTTTATGCATACTAGTGCAGTTATAAGATACATTTTTTGAATTGAATTATGCATATACAAAATAAAGCTTGCTTGTACAAAAATGACAAATGCATTTAAATAATTTGATTTAATGTAGATACTCTGAGAGAAACAATGGTTTAACTTTCTTTTGATTGTCTGTCCCTCGTAAGAGCAAGTTAAATTTGTCTGTGTGTACAAAATGAGCACTGCATTTGTAAATAAATGTCTACATGAAATGTTTTGAGTCCAGCTGTGGTATCTCTGAGTATATTCCATCATTAGATGATAATAGCAGATGTTATGTCTCTCATGACTTTATGTGGCTATATTTGATCTGTCTGATCCATAAGGTCGTCCTCTAGATGGAACATTTACATATTTTTCTTCAAAAACTACCATTGGAACAAAAGCGCATCAACAAAAAAATCTGTGTATGGACACAATTCACATAGACCAGCTTTTTAATCTTAGGTTCACTAAGGAATTTATCATGTTACTGCTTCCTATAAAACTAAAAATACAACCAATAGTAATAATAAAAACTTGTTAACCTCAAGATGAATTATGTTGAGATACAGCACAAAAGTAAAACTTTGTGGAACTGATAGTGGAAAGTTTAGGTACCTTGACTATCCAAAATTGCACATATATGAAAATTCTCATTAAATATTTTTGAGAAGTTGACATTTCTAGTGTTGTATCTTGGTATACTCCATGCAAAACTATTTTAAACAGCATTTCATTCTTAAATTAAGCATGCAGCAATTTAAAATAAAGACTAGCAAAGGCAAAAATTGCGAAATTTTAAATATACAACTTCCCTTATCCAATAATGTTTTTATTCAGTGCCACGAGAACAAGAGCTATTACAGCAGTCAAATTATTTACAATTGCAGCCTGAAAAAAAAAAAAAAAATCAGTTGCGTTTATTTTAATGCTTTTAAAACATTACATGAATTACATTACATATGTTTAATGTAATGGTTCCAAAAGGTTTATGAATAATCTTAAATATGTAAAATGTAAGAAATCTGGTTTGTGTAAATGTTATTTTCCTGATAAAATACACAATTACATTATGTAGTACTTTTTACATTCCAAAAATATATATGAAAAAGGTCTAAGGATACGTCATGCCTCAACTACCCAATCACTGCGAAGCAATTTACATAAACACCACCTTGAACGTTCTACCGAGTTTCGTGTACTATATTATAACAAACTAAATTACAGTTATCTGGGAAAATGAGTAACTGGAATGTTTTATAACTTTACGTTTCATAAATGTTTTACTTCCTATTACCTAAATGACTCACCATCTATGTAAAGTATTGTCCAGTAGCGAGCTTATAAAGCGTCTCGCATTCTACGTCATGACTCAGAGCGGAAGGAAGCTCACTGTAGAGGTTACATACTGAGTGCTCGTCACTCGTCCAATCACCTCGGGGAAGGTCTGAGACAAGAGCCAATCGCTGTCCTCGCAGGACATCATCTGAATGGATGAGCGAGCGCACAGAAAACACGGGTCACCGCGCGGTGTTCTCGCACGAGACGTTGATACATGCGCAAATTACAGCAAATCAACTGATGCGATCCCCGCTGACTTGGAAACACTCGCGGCTAGCGAATGAGTTCAATGTGTGAGCTAGCACACGCTGCTAGAACCCAATTCAGACTACTCTCCCTCCGCTCTTTTAGAAATTAACAAGCATTATTAATTATTGCTCGGTTTCATAGACTAGCCCCGAAAAAAATGCATGTTTAAGCAACTTGCACTGACATATCTTAAAATATGTCAGTGACATTATTTTGTCTAAGGATGCACACCAGTAATGTCCCCCCCCCCTAAGGCATGTTTGTAAAAGCTACATAAATGTCCTAATTCAGATAAGGACTAATTCTGGTTTAATCCAAGCCCTGTCTGTGAAACCAGGCCTATGTATGTCCTTATTATTAAATAATAAAAACGATTCATATTTATAACTATTATACTGCTGTTAGCGCTGCATTGAGGGGATTATGCATTATTATGTATAACTTTATTGATCATGAAATCAGAATGGACATTTTCTTATTTTTATGGAATATTGCAGTATTTGTTATAAATGATTTATCCGAGCACAATATGCACATCATTTTTTATTTATTTATTTATGTGCCCTCATAATTTTTATTAATTTTTCTTTTCTCTGATGACTTGTTAACTGGTGCGAGGGCGGGACAACCTGTCATGAGATCACCGCATTAGCAAACACAACCATCAATTAAATTCCCGATGGACAAAACCAAGTCCCGCCCTTCCCGTTCAGAAGCTGTTTCACTCCAATATATGTCACAGTAGGGAAGAACTATCGCAGCTTCCACTATGCCGACTTTAATTTGGATTTTGGGCTTTGATACTGGTGAATAGTAAGCATTAGTGAGAATCACAGTCAGGTTGCATTGATCAACTAGTGTATTTGGAAAGAAACATAACAAAAATCCAACTGTAATCCACAAACACTGCATTAACATATTATCGTAATAGCCTCATTGAGGCTCGTCATTTTCAGTGGAATCTTCTGCATGAAATATTGGCAGCAGATCTCCCCAGTCACTGCTACGAGCACATCTGTACATGTCCCTGTTAAAATGGACAACAAAAATCATTGTTAAAACAGCCTGTATGATCTCTACCTGCATAACATAGAGGTAGTATTATAGGAGGTGGTCATTCACTGAAAATGCAAGAAGAAATCTATTAAATGAAAGCATAACATACTTTCCATGATGACGGGCTGTAACAGCGAGTTGTTTGAGTTCTCCATTGGCGCAGCACAGCTGACACTGAACATGTCTGGGTCGGCGACGGACTTGTGCGATCAGTCTGGCCATGTCCCAGTGCTCAGTCTCCTGAGCCTTCTCTCCATCGGACCTGGATATAATCAGGAAACTGAACTTCTCCTGCTGCCTCTCTTGGCTCTGTAATGATTGATTCATATAAAGAGATGGGGGAGAGAAATATATAATATATTAGATTATACAACCATCCATAACTACTTTATAAATAGCCAAAATGTTGACATCTTATGAAATTCATAAATTCAGTTATTCAAGACGAATGTCACTGCTCGAACACAGTTTTGAACTTACCCGAGATAAGGGCAGAGAATAGTAGAACTGAGTGAAGTTACAAGGTACTACAGGTCGCTTGATCATCTTGGGACAAGGCAGCTCATGAGTGCACTGTTCAAAATGAAACCCAGCAGTAGATTTTGTCAGCCACATATCAGTATATCATATTAATGGAACAAATAAGGATGGTTTCAATGATATTTCAACCTACAGGAGCAAATATAGATGGTCTCCTCAAGTCATGCTGTACCTCCTCTTCCGTCTATAGTTATACAGCAAAAGTTTGAGAGAAATTACATCAGACACTTTCTGATATTTCTGAAGATTTCTGAAAGATGCAGTTCTATCACCACCACTTCAAACAGAAAGACATATTTTAGCAATTTGACATACAGCAAAAAACTTAGATCATACGTTAAGTAAAGCGTCTCTGGCCTCCATTAAGATTTGATGGCCATCCTTGGTTCCATTCTCCACCAATACCTGTACAAATTATCAAATGTATAATTATCAAGAACTGCATTAGGAAAATGTAATTCTGGTTAGATAGCAGTGTTCTTTTAGCAATATTTATTTAAAGTATTTATTAATATTTTGAATTAGCTCTTATTTTTATATTTTCATTTTTCATTTTAATTCTAGTAATTTTGATAAGTGTTTTTCTCAGCTTTGATTTATTTTTATTTCAGTTTTAGTTTCAGTAATTTCAGTACTTCAACTTAAACTACACTTCCAAATTGTATTATTTGATTTGATTTCAACTTTATTTCGATTAACAAAAATATTTGTAGTAGTTTTAGTAACAACACTGCAAGACAGTAAAAAAACTATATTCAATGTCACAGTTCCATCATTTATTAAATTAGTTTAATCAATAAGAATAACTCAAGCATCATCACTCACAAGGTAGGAGTTGGTTTTTCTCCAAAGTGTGAAAATAACATTCAGTCGCTCGTTCAGACTGGCCAGTTCTGACAAAGAGAAAGCGGCTACCACAAGATCAAACTGCACCTGTGGAAAGGAAATACATTCGTTTTATTCAGTTGTGTAAAAGCAATGTATCATTTGGGCAAATAAATTCAATTAAGGATGTCAGCTGAAGATACCTTAGGAGAAACAGGGAGGAACTGGCGGAAATATACTTGCTGGATTACTGGGTTATCCATCTCACTGCCCCCTGTTTGGTACAAACAAACACTTTTTTTCTGTAGATCTGTTTATATAACACTGTGCTTAAAAGTTCGACTGAATGACCTTACCTCTAAGAAGTTGTTCTGCCAAGGTGTTCATGTCTCCAGAGCTGTCTACACAAACATACTCCTTCAGAGAGTCTCCCCAGAGTGAGTGTGATGCCCTGAGTGAAAGAATAAAGGTTACACTTTATTTTACAGTATGTGTACTTAGTGTCTGGTAACATAATGCAACTACATGGGTTAAGGTTAGGTTCAGGGTTAGTACCTAGTTATAAACCAGTTATTGTAATTGCTATAATAAGTACATAGTATGTACATGTACATAGTATCTACCGAATAAAATATAATATCAATTCACAAATTGATACACAATAAAAAAATGCATCTTTCAAAGCAAGTTAAAGCTACACTGAAATTGAAAATTGAAAAGTGAAATTGTATATGACTACCAACTGAATATTACTTTCTAGCTCCTCCCATTCTGAAGGCGTTTTTAACTCCTACGGTGGCCGTATTATTTCAATTCTGCCGGCAAACGTGAGCAAATCTCCCTCTCACATTGTCACGGTGCCACTGCGTGTAAAAACTCGAAAGGCGAAGCTTGTATGTCCCTCTTTGTCTAATGTATTTTCAAAATGGATGCGCAACATGGCTTCCGCCATTCGAGCGACTCGCTCGTATGTATTCTAAATGGCAGATTATACACTTACGATAATACTTAATTAGTTGGTTGAAGTGATTACACATTAATGAGAACGTATAATTTTGAAATAACGTGTTTTTTGCTAAAAATCAACTTAAAATATTCCACAGTGTAGCTTAAATAAATACCACAATAAATCAATCCTACTTATATGCCCCCAATGTTCTTTTCACTTTAGAATATTAAAATATTAATATCTAAATCATACTCACCATGTACCTGTTCCGAGTCCTGATCCAAAGTCCATTAGAGAATATGGTACAAATAAAGGCTCTCTCTTCTTAATCTAAGATGTGTATCAGAAAGACTGTTTAAGATAGAAAAAATGCAATGGACATACAGTTAAAATGTGCATTAAATACCTCATTTAATGCTCTGAGGACAGCAGCATAACCACCTGCTAGTCTAGCAGCCATATACACCAACCCAAGATCTTCATTGTACCTTGAAATAAATCCAGAGTTATCCAATAAAACAAACAAAACCTCACAGTCCCATTCTATGACAAATGTTTAATACAGATTATGTATTTGTACCTTAGGGGAGTCCTGTGGTATGTTGTTCTTCTCAGTTCAGATAATACTTTGTTTTTTATCCGAGCCGCTAGTTTGTGGTCATCGCCATCTGAAGGAAATATTTAATAATAACAGTTTTATTTACAGTCTTCAGTGTACAGTCTATCACATCTATAACTCACCTTTATGGATATCCCCCTCTTGCTCCAAAAATGTCTTCTCAAGAAGGGTGGCTTTTTCCCTGAGTTGTGAGGTTTCTATCGCTCGCTTCCTGCTCCAAAGGAAGTTGGACAGCTTATGTGCCCTTTCAGTTAGACTTTTTACATCTGCCCCTGAATAGGTAAGGCAATTACACACACAACTCTAGCGACATATGATTGGTATGTGCATTTCAGAACACAGACTGATTTAAATGCTCAAGATGCTAAAAAATATAGACTGGTAGATCAATGTTTACTTACTTTGTAAGACGGATTGTGCTGCTACCTGCAGTTGCTCCGGTAGGCGCACTGTTTTGAGGTTTGTCACACCAGGGTGCTTTCGATGAGGAGCACCTTTCAAGAAGTCGGCCTGTTCCAGAGGTGCTGCAGAACACTGACACTTTAAAAAAAAAAGGTATGCATGTAAATGCTATGGACATGCAAGTACATAGCAGCTGGTTGGAGGGGAAGGCAGTATTTTGGTATCATTGAGATACTATTAGTTTTTTCTTTCTTTGTAAAGAATGCCTAAATGTCCATATAGTTTCAGTTTTAGTAATTTTTAGTACATTGTGTTAAACTAAATGAAAATGAAACTAATAAAATACTTTTACGTTTTTACAAAACAACAAAAACAGAGAGTGCTACAAGGGTCTTTACATAGCCACTGGTGCTCACTGGATAAACTGGAGGTAAACATCAAATTATAAAGATGAAATACTCCAAGGCACTTTCAGGACCACTCAAGTTTAACCAATCACTGCGCAGCAATTAACATATTCTCAATCTTTTATTCTTTTACTGAGATTTACTTATTCAAACTGAACTTTTCGTCAACTAAAAATAACTTTTCTCAAGAAACCATTTTAGTCGGACAAGAAAAAAATATTTTAAAATGATGACACCCCTTAACATTATTTAAACGAATAACGTTAGCTATAATCGGATGATATATATGGGAGCACACATTGCCTTTACAACTGCTGACTTGGAAACACTCACGGCTAGCGAATGAGTTCAATGTGTGAGCAAGCACACGCTGCTAGAACCCAATTCAGACTACTCTCCCTCCGCTCTTTTGCGGATTAATATATTTTATTCTTAATAATTCTGTATGTATTCATCATTAAGATAGATGATGGATTAACTCACCCGTTGCGCTTCCCTCAAACATAAAGCAAAATGGCATCTTGAACATTTTACATATATTCGGCTGCCCAGTAAAAACATGTTTTATTCACAATTACTACACTTAACAACAAATTAGATACTGCATTAATTTAACGCCGTTTACAGTCACTGTATGTTAACATCGGTCAGTGTGTACGGTCGCGTGCTCATGTGGTCGTCTGCAACACGACTTCAAAATAAATCCGTGTAGAAAGAAACTGTGAACAATTCGTTCCTAGACAACAGGTCCGAGGTATAATACTTTTGGCGCCAATCAAAAGCTCTCAGGTTGGTGTTGAAAACCATTTCAATCTTGTGATTATTTACATTTTAGCAAGAGAATATTGTGACTTTAACGTATGTTTTGTTCAAACGTTTGTCCTAAATTGTTTTGGCGCCGTATCCATGGCTGTGTCGTCGTGTCCCATGTGCTAACGTTAACGTAACTTAGATGAAGAGGAAGTGAATACAGACTCATATATTACATCACCTCCTATATGAATGAATGAGTTTACCTCATACTGATACGTGAACCATTGCTGACATTTACGAGAAACGTTTCCTTTCATTTTAGCAGTTTTATTAAAAGCATGCGACGAACAAGGAGTAGCCGGGGCAAGTCTGTGGCCGATTCAGGCACTGAAGCGTCAGAGACGAAGAAAGGTATGATTTCACTTTCAGTGAACATGCCAAAACAGCTCAAAGTTTCACAATCAGCAGTTAAAGTCAGTGAGTCACGCACTTACGTAACAAACATTACCCAATTCACACTAAATGCTTTTCTAAATAAATGTGTTTAAGTACGTAGCATAGCCACACCAATTTGATTGAAT
Organism: Scardinius erythrophthalmus; assembly: GCF_964197995.2. Classification (NCBI taxonomy): domain Eukaryota; kingdom Metazoa; phylum Chordata; class Actinopteri; order Cypriniformes; family Leuciscidae; genus Scardinius; species Scardinius erythrophthalmus. Next base: position 13,345,066 of record NC_138229.1, on the reverse strand, counting down.
TTAATCTCTAAATGACTTTATCTGTATAGATGTGACGCTGGTTTAGGTTTATATGTTTATATTTCACATAAGAGTGATTATCTGAATACAAGTTTTTATTCTTTCCAGTTTGGCAGTGGAAGGGGGACGATGAGTGGGAACCGTATCCTCCAGCTGTCTGTGTCCAGCTGGATACAGCAAAGCAGGCTGGAGAAAAGTCGGTGTCACTGGCACTTGGACCTGGTTATGAAGTTGATCTTGTGAAAATGACTCAAACTAACACTGTCACTAAGTACAAACGAAAAATACGCCTTCAGAAAGTGAAGTCAGGTACACCTGTGTGTATTAGCATCTGATTATGCATCAGTATCTGGCACAGAAAACTAATAGCAGTGTTTGCTGTATTGCAGAAGATCTGAATGAAGGGGATGCTTTGAATGGTAATAATGGAGCTGCAGCTGTTCTTCCGATTAAAGAAGAGAAAGAGGAGGAAGAGGAGCAACCCGTTTCCAAGAGACGCAAAGAAGGGAGGAGTCAAACGGTGAACAAAACCAAGCCCGTTGTAAAAGAGGAATGTGAAGGTGATACTTCCCTCGACTTTAATTTTTTTCTGATGTTACCCCAGTCCCTCTCATTTATTTTCAGCCCTTATCCTTCAATCTCCTTTCAAATTAAGACACCTTCCACAGCTCTTTCAATTAAAATAAAATATGTCCTGACCTAAATTTCACACAAATGCATCACATTATGTTACATAATTGACTTTTCAGATTGATTTTAACTGTTGTTTTTTTTCCTCCTGTTTTTAAGAGGTTGTGAAGACGGTGGTTATGAAGGGAAAAGCCCCGGTTGATCCGGAATGCAAGGCTAAAATTGGAACGGTAATTTCCTTATATTGTAAGAGACCTTATGTAGCCCCTTTTTAGCGCTGCGCTCGTTGCGTTCTGGCTTCCGGTTTGTATTTTCATAGCATGAAAGTAAGATCTTACGGAATTAATGAACCGATCATTTTAAAATGTTCCCGGTCTACTGACATTTGTTATGACATCTGCTTTAAACATTACAATGCTCATGATAACTTTAGTTAACTCTACAATAAGTTAATTCACTTCACCAGCTAATTACTCTTAGACAGCGATGCTAAAGAAATATACAGAGCTACCACAAAGACGGAAGTTAAATCTTCAAATGGCTGCGCACTTGTTTCTCTGGCGCACAAGATCTATAGGGTCACGCAAAATGAAATTGCTGTATAGTATTTGACTAACTGTTGCGTAATCGCCTTAAGATTTTTCCCTTTTCCTGCATGCATTCTTCTGATTAGATTTCTTTTCTTTGTTTATTCACAGGCCCACGTCTACAACGAGGGCGCTGATGTATATGACGTTATGCTGAATCAGGTGAATATTGAAGACGTTACATTACTGTTCAAAAGTTTGGATTTTTTAGTGTTTTTTAAAGAAGTCTCTTATACTAACCAAGGCTACATTTATTTGATCAAAAATACAGTAAAAACTGTAATATTATGAAATATTATTACAATTTAAAAGAACTGCTTTCTATTTTGATATATTTTAAAATGTAATGTGATGCAAAGCTGAATTTTCAGCATCATTACTTCAGTGTCACATGATCCTCCAGAAATCATTCTAATATGATGATTTGGAAAAAAGTTGTTCTGCTTAATATTTTTGTGGGAACCATGATATATATATATATTTTTTTTACATTGTATGACATATTTTAATTTTACTCTTGTGTTACAGACTAATCTTCAGTTCAACAATAACAAATATTACCTGATCCAGCTTCTTCAGGATGACAGTGCAAAAGCCTACAGTGTTTGGATGCGGTGGGGACGAGGTATGTGCAGAAACACCTCAGATGGTCTTTACCAGGCTGACCTTTGTTATCATGATGTTTTATTATTATTATTATCCATGTTCTTGTTGTTTTTCTCTTCAGTTGGTAAAGTAGGACAGAACAGCTTAGTTAACTGTGGGAGGAATCTAGCTCAGGCCAAAGACACCTTCAAAAAGAAGTAAGTTTGTCTTTTACTTTATATCATCAATGTTATTTCCTTATATACGATATGAGTGGATGAATCAGCATATAATCTGTTTATATTCAGATTCTTTGACAAGACCAAAAATGAGTGGGAGCATCGAGCACATTTTGAGAAAGTTGCAGGAAAATATGACATGCTGTTTGTAGACTATAGCACTGAAGACCAGGTAAAAAGACAATTTTGTGCCCAATCCATTGTTCTACATTGCATTTATGTTTCATTCTTTTTTATAGTCATATTGAGACCTAATTTTTCCTTTCACCAGGAGAAGGAGAAGGCTGTGGTATCCTCTCCACTTCAAAAGCCCTGCCAACTGAACAGCAAGGTCCAGTCTCTACTAGAGCTTATATGTGACCTCAAAGCTATGGAGGAGTATGTGCTTGAGATGAAGTTTGATACCAAAAAAGCCCCGCTTGGTGTGTGTGTGCTTTTGTGTACCAAACTGATGAAAATAATTTAGCACATTCTTCATGATGAAGATTGCAAATGAAACAAATGAAATAATTGTTTTTCATTTTCCCTAAAGGAAAACTAACTACAGAGCAAATAAGAGCTGGCTACGCCTCCTTGAAGAAAATTGAAGAATGTTTAAAGAAGAAGAAGAGTCATAAAGAACTCTTGGATGCATGCAACCAGTTTTACACTCGTATCCCCCATGACTTTGGGTAAGTTGCACTGTGTTCAAAAGTTTGGGGTCAGTACGATTAAAAATTTTGTTAATACTTTTATTCAGCAAGGATGCATTGATTTGATCAAAAGTGACAGCAAGTACTTTATAATGTTACAAGAGTTTTCTATTTCAAATACAAAAGAGAAAAAAAAGAGATTTCTATTCTGAGAATCCTGAAAAAAAATGTAATCAAGATTTCCACAAATATTAATTCAGATTTGAAAATTCAGCTTTGCCATCATAGGAATACATTTAAAATATAGAAAACAGTTCTTTTAAATTGTAATAATATTCCACAGTTTTACTGTTTGCTGTATTTTTAATCAAATAAATGCAGCCTTGGTGAGCATACAAGACTAATTAAAATAAATAAATAATTACATGGCTTTAATGACTCAGATTTTACATTTACCTGTGTGTGTGTGTGTGTGTGTGTGTGTGTGTGTGTGTGTGTGTGTGTGTTCCTGACTGATCCTCATTTAGGTTGAAGACACCACCCATAATACGCACAGAGGATGAGTTAAAGGAGAAAATCACTTTGCTTGAGGTGTGACATTGTAACCGCTGCTCGCCTTATAGGGAAAGCATTGTTGATGCTGAATGGGTAGAAGTGATTTGACAATTTATATTTCACTGCATTCTCATATAATTCTATGTTTATAGTCAAATTTGACAGACAATAAGGAATAATTCACACACACAACAAAAAAAATTCTGTCATTGTTTTCTGTCTTTTAGGCTCTAAGTGACATTCAGATAGCAGTGAAAATGGTTCAGTCTAGTGTTCAGACTGATGAGCATCCTTTGGACAGACATTATCGCTCTCTACAGTGTCGTCTGGAGCCACTGGATTCTCACTGCAATGAATACAAGGTACAGTATCTGGGACTTACCACTTTTATGGTTGAAATAGAGTCTTAATAGTAATATATTGCATGGTGGATGTTAACTTGTCTAGTTGATTTTAAAATATGTAATTTTGCACATCCCAAAACACAAACTGTCTGTCTTTGTGTAGGTTATAGAGAAGTATCTTCAGTCCACTCATGCACCCACCCATACTGACTACACAATGACTATTCTGGACGTTTTTGCTGTGGAGAAAGAGGGCGAGAAGGGCAACTTCAACTCTGAGCTGGAAAACAAGTACCAAACCACCTTCCTCAATTACACTTTATCACTTATGTAATGCTCTATGTAAACAGGCGGTCCCTTAGATTCTTGTCTAGTGTGTGCCTCATCCCATTTGAATAGATTAAGGCAATTTTACCATGTGTTTCAGATAGTAGAATTTGTTTTTGTGTGTGGATACAGGATGCTCCTGTGGCATGGCTCTCGTCTGACGAACTGGGTGGGGATCCTGAGTCAGGGGCTGCGAGTGGCCCCTCCAGAGGCTCCTGTGACTGGATACATGGTGAGACGAACAGATACTGAATCACACAAATATTATCAATAGAAGAATTCTAAATCAGTCTTTGTCTACAAGACATCTGTAACCAATCTATTTTTCTTTTCTTTTCTTTTTTTTACTTTTCCTCCTCCTCTAGTTTGGCAAGGGGATCTATTTTGCTGACATGTCATCTAAAAGTGCCAATTACTGCTTTGCCAATCAGAAGAACAACCAAGGACTGTTGTTGCTGAGCGAGGTTGGTTTTTTTGTATCTAAACGTCCAAAAATCTGCTCCATTTGCTTAAAGGTGAAGTAAGTGATTTCTAAGAAACACTGCTGATATTTGAAATCAACCCAAACAAACACACCCCTCCCTTCATTGCTCCGTCCCCAAAACGCACAAACACGCAATGCAAGAGTGGATGGCTATGAAGCAAAGCAAAATACTGCGAAGATGGCGAACGACAAGGAAGAACAAAAGATTTACATACACAGTACACAAGAGTTTATACATATATATTTGTTGTTAGTCGCCAGCAGCACACCAGCTCCAGACTATGGCTGTGCGCTTAATAGAAATCGCAATGTGAGCATATGCAGTTTTTAAACCGCAGAAAGCATGATTTTTAGTGTGCAATCTGAACGCAGTGCGCCTAAATCTAGTGCGAGAACAGAACAAAGATGATATGGCCAAAATTCATATCACAATATATTTCTTAATTTCAGTCGATACGATATAATTCCGATATCTATATGAACAATGTAAAAGCTTCAGAAAAACTGCCAAGAACGCCCACAACGGATGTCTGTACTTAGAATCTTCTGAAAAATTAATTTGCCAAGTCTATGAAACCTCCTCCTATAAAATTATATATTTTAGAAATAAAAATGGTACAAATAAATTAATGTTCACCTTTTATTTGTATTTAGCCTTCATCCAAACAAGAAATGTAAAATCATTGTCAAATAAACATAAGACTCTCAACGTATTAATATTAATTTCTATAACTTTAAACTGTAACATTGGCTAATTATATTCTTATAGATTGAAACAAAAGTGCTTCGGCCAGGATAAAGAATATGAAAAGTGCTGAGTTGCTGCAGATAACAGAAAAAATAGTGATTTTTTTTTTTTTTTTTTTCGTTTTTTTTCTTTTTCTTCAATACTTTGAACGTCAACAAGTGACGTCACCCAACATCGCTTAGAGCACCTTTAAGTATCGCTATTTATATTATGTAAGTGATTAACTTAAAACAATAAACATTTAACATGGTTACCGGTCTTGTTTGACTTCTTAACACAACACAATACATTAATCAACATAGTGAAATTAATGACTAACTAAATGTTAAATTATAGAAAAAGGACATGGTGAGGACAGGAACAACTTTAAACTATACACAATCAGGGATACACACATATCTGTGTTAACTGGTGTTAAAACAGATAATGTGTTATGATGTTAGAAAAGTGTATGTATGCATGTATGTTCTCAGTCCAGTGTCATAATAAGAGTCATTTTACAAAATAAGAGTCACTTATTTTATAGTCACTCTGTGACTAGTCACCCTAGTCACAGAGCCTCACTGTGCACACCCCTTTCAATCCGATCGAAATTTCATTCAGACCGAGCTTAATCAGATCGACACAAGGTGTTTGCATGAAGGCTTTTCATTCCGATTGAGCCATCAATCCGATTACTAACAGATTATTTGGTTGCATGTAAACGTTGTAATGTAATGTATATTGAAATATCGGAAATGTGTTTGTGTTGTGGTGCTTGATGAATAGAAAAGAACAGCATTTATTTGGGATGTTTATTTGAGTAAGTAATACTAGTTTAAAAAAAGTGATTATTTACAATTATTTTAAAGATGTAAAAGCTAAAAATGATTCAAATCTATTTAAGTGTTGGATAATTCATTTCAGAGATACATTGTTTTGTTCACTTTTCCCCCCACAGGTTGCCCTTGGGGATAGTAAAGAACTTTTGGATGCGGATTACAGTGCTGACCAACTGCCTTCTGGGAAACATAGCATAAAAGGCCTAGGGCAGACTGCACCCGACCCAAAGAACTATGTTGCATTGTGAGATGACATTTCAATTTTTCCATTTTATATTTTAAATGTTTGAGTCATAATTGCTGTACTGAATATTTTTTCTCATTCTCTCTCAGGGATGGTGTGAGCGTACCCATGGGGCCCTCAGTGAAGACTGGGGTGGGGCAGAGAGGAGGTTACTCTCTCCTTTATAATGAGTACATTGTTTATAACCCTGCTCAGGTACAGATGAGGTACCTCCTCCGAGTTCAGTTTAACTTCTCTTCACTGTGGTGAGGCTGAGGGGATTCTTTACATTAAGCACACTGACGGTCTTTACAGTCTGAGGTGAAGGACCTACCCTATAGTTATACAGTATGTAGCTCATATTTCATGAATTTGAATAGACACTCAAAAAAAAAAAAAAAAAAAAAAAGGCATATTGTTCTGTTAATGTCTATTTTATCTTCAGTTGCAACCTAAAGCTGATATGGGTCATTTCTATTAACATAAATGGAATATTGCAATTATTAATTGAAATAAATAATTAAATATTTTCTACTGATATAGTGTTGTGGTTTTATTTTTTGATTAGTGTAAGATGAGAAAGATTATCATAAATGTAGTATTTGTGAGGAACAGACTAAAATTGAAGTTATTTTGCTGAAAATCTCCCTATCTTCCCTTCTCTTTGTTTGGAACTTGACACACATGGAACTGCAAACTGTCATTGTATGGCAGATTGTGTGAAGATTCTTTAGAATCTTTCTTTTGTGTTCAGTGGAAGAAATAAAAGCAGAAAGATTTTGAATGACATGAGGAAAAGGTGGCTACACCCTCTACTACAATGAATATCATGTCTAACCTGCCCAACCAAGTTTCAAGTTTGGTTTATTTATATAGCACCATTAAAACAGCAGCAGCTGACCAATGTGCTTTACAACATCGGATAAAAGAAATACAAGCAAAAGCAGTAGAAAACTAATTTCACAAATAAAATCAGAGACAATTTTCAAACTAAATTGCAAAAGAAAATCAAAATACTAACAGAAGTCAAATACAAAAATAATCAAGGAACATTAAAAGCAATGGGAAAATTATGAGTTTTAAGCAAAGATTTAAAAATCTGTAATGTAGGAGCAAATTTATTGTGAACTGGTAACGTGTTCTAGAGTTTAGGGCCCGCAACAGCAAAGGCACGTTGCACTTCTTAATGCAAAACCACTTCTTAATTTCCTGTTATCTTCACACTATGGCAAGACAGAGAGTCTAATTCTTTACATTCAACTCATGAATGGTTTTGAATGTAAAACAAAGATACAGTTCGTGTGTCAAGGACTTAATACATACACAGATGAGCCAAAACATTATGACCATCCTAAAATGCTGTTGGTCCTCTACGTGCTGCATGGACTCTACAAGACCCCTGAAGGTGTCCCGTGGTATCTGGCACCCAGACATTATCAGCAGATCCTTCAAATCCTGCAGTTTGCGAGGTGGAGTTGCCGTGGATTGAACTAGTTGGTCCAGCACATCCCACAGATGCTCAACTGGATTGAGATCTGGGGATTTTGGAGGGCAGGGCAACACACTGAACTCTTCAAGATGTTCCTCAAACCATACCTGAATGTGTGCAGTGAGGCAGAGTGTATTATCCTGCTGAAAGAGGCCACTTCCACCAGAGAACACCATTGTCATGAAGGGGTGTACATGGGTCTGCAACAATGTTTAGGTAGATGGTAGATGTCAAATTTTCGTCTACATGAATGGCCGGACGCAGGGTTTCCCAGCAGAACATTGCCCAGAGCATCACACTCCCTCCACCGTCTTGTCCAACTAACTGTCGCAAGTTTGGGGTTTGTCCCTCCTCGGACCACTGCTTACCGGGAGCAACCCATTCGCATTGCCGTATCAGAGATACCTTGCCATAACAATTTGGCCCTTGTCAAAGTCGCTCAGATCTTTATTCCTGATTGTTTGCTTACCATCTAATTTACCCAGACCTTAATATATGACCTTGTCAGGAGACCTTCTCTTCACCTGTGACTGGTCATAACGTTTTGGATCATCAGTGGCTGCATCAGAAATCGCATATTTCACCACTATATAGTCGGCAAAAAACAGTATGTGACCAAAGAAGTATGTCTGAATTCAGAGTACTCATAAAAGAGGAGGCAAAAGTACCCGGATGACTTACTACTTCCGTCGAGATTCTTTAGTGTGCATAGATGGACACTTTACTATCCCATGAGGCCACAGAAGAGGATCTGGGAATGGCAGTGCTGCAACGTAACTGATGCTGGTAGGTCACATGATAATGAATGACAGCATGGTGAATGTAGTACATACTTTTTTTTTTAGCGGTTGTGAAGTAATTACTTATTCAAAATACCTATTCAAGAGAGTATGTGATTTCATACGCAGACAAAAAATTTGTGAAAGTGTTCATTTATTTTGACTGTCTGTTAATGTAAGAGGAATAGGCCTAGTATATTATTATTGATAATCAAATTAACATGTATTAGATTTATATGCAACGTGTAGGCTAAAAAAAAAATGGGTATATTGTCCTTTAAACATACATGTTAAACTTTTTTTGATTTCACTTTATTGATTTCATTAAAAGTATACATAAGTAAGCAGTCATATTATTACAGGGGCGTATAAATGTTAAAGCATTTCATGATTCACATCATTAGGGTGTTTGTCACCAGAGCAGAAGTCTTTAAGATTCAAGTTATTTAGCAGACTTATTGTAAATTGTATAGCAGACTTATTGTATAGCAGACTTATTGTAAAAGTTATTGTGATCAACAAATGGAAACAACACGATTATCTGCTGAAAAAGAAAAAGAAAGTGAAACTTGAACAAATTAGCAAGAATCAAGCAGCAAGAATAAAGAACAGTAAAGGGGGAAAAGCGGACATGTGACGTGAGAATATTTGAGGTCGAAAGGTTGAATATCATCCAGGCATTTGCAGACTTAGAGTGCCACAAGCTGTGCATGTGTGGGTTTAATTTTTGGAGCCCCCGCCCAAAATTATAAGTATGTAGAGGAATATCATAATGATATCCAGGTAGATAATTAAGGCAGCGAAGACATACTCTTCAGGATTAAGGCTGTATTTTTGCCTCCCCATCACCAACTGACAGTCCACTGCCAGGAACTACAGGAAAGGGAAAGAGAAACATGGATAACAGTAAGAAGGAAATTATGTCATTCTTAAGCACTTACATGTAGTTTTAGATTTGTTATTAGTATTACGGAATATTGATTATGCTTTACCAAAGCGTAAAGAAGGGCTCCCAGACATCCGTAGAGAACTTGCAGAACACGGGAGTAGAAAAAGATGCAGAAGAATCCAAACATGATGAAGTTGACGGCCAGTACAAGCAGAATGCCGTTACAAATAGTGAAGTCCAAACGAGTCTGAAAATCACAGCAAATCAGAATGACATCAGCAGCAAATGAAGAAAAGAACTGGAAGAGCAACTATATAAGCTAAGGTCAAGCTTTTTACAGGGTTTTATAAACTAATGCATTTTATAAAAGATTTTGGTGTTTTAAGCTGCATTTTTAATCAAATGATCTTACGTCAGATTACTGTAATTTACAGCAGGGTAAATTTTTAATGTAAAAAGCAACTGTATTTTCATAAAGACAATTTATTCAGTGAAAAGATACTTTTTTGATTTAGTTTCTATTGTTACATTAGTACATATTCATTTACTCATATTATTTTTTTATTTTAATCCAAATTTTTTATGTATTCATTTATGCATTTACATTTTTGACATGTTTTTCATTAAACTTTTCAATGGACCCCCAGCACCCCCTTGAGGACCCCAGTTTGAAAACCCCTGATTTATAGAGAAACTGAACATACCTGGGAAGAAAAGATGATGATGGCGAATGAGATGATCAGAGTTGATCCTAAAGCGATCACCACAGCTTCTGTGTTGTGAAATGAGGCTACAGTTCCCACCATGTAGGACAGACTCAGAGTGACCACTGACTGCAGGCAAGACAAGGATGAATATAAGGTGAAATTATTAAAGTTTTGACTGCACTCTGATTTCTGTTCAAGAACCATGTGTATAATGACTATATTGAAGGGAGGCCAATGGGTCTCATTCACTAATCAATTTTATTCTTTAATTTATTTTCTTTATTAATTTAATGATTATTACACATTGCACAACCAACTGAAAGCACACGAAAAACTAAGTAGCCTACCAATTAAAAATTACGTCATGGCAAAAATGTAGCCTGTATAGATCTTTGCATAAATTGCGAGGTGCGAAACACGAACTTGTGTCATTTAAAAAAAATATATATATATATTTTTTTTGATTTAAGTGATTTTGTGAATGGCGCGCTTGACTTTTTTTGTTTGAATATCTTGTTGCGCATGCGCTCAAAGGCAAGCGCGTGGGCGAGAAATCGCGCGAGCGAGCAGCAATAACTTTTAAGAAAGTCCTTACATGGACAATTGGACATGATATACGAGTGTTTAAGCATACTACGCGCTCTCTCATTTACAATAATCGTGATTTATTAACCGGATCAATTAGAACGAAGGTGAGAGCAAATACAACTGTTGTGAATCTGGCGGAAATTCTTAAATAGGCCTACCCATGTATGTTCATTTGGCAAGCAGGTATAATAATCAAGATAATGTAGCCTACACTATGCCATTATAACAAAAATAACCCTCTTCACCGTTTATTTTGAGATAATGACTGGCATTACTACTGCTCATTGCTCACATAAACTTGCCTAAATGTAGCCTACTGAACTTGATACAGAGGAAGTTGGCTACAGGCTGTACCAGTTTGTCATAGAGTGAAAATAACTAACGGTTGACTTGAGGGAAGGTGGTTTTGTCCTGGCCAATCCTATATTATAGAATGTTATTAAGTACTTAATTTTGGGGAAGATCAAAGAGGAACCAAGAGGAGGGACCAACTTAGTTAATAGTTCACTGAAATGCTGCCTTTCAAAGTTTTCAAACTAATCCTTCACACATGATATGGAGAAGAATGATAAGAAGCGTAGAGTGCAACAGTGTCTGTTTTAGCTTCCTTGGTTCTGAAAGGGAACTTATAAATAAACAATTTAATAGTTTTAACCCAGGAACCAAACCAACCAGGAACAAGGTGAATCGCAACATTACAAACTTTGATTTGAAGCAAAAAGGTATCGGGCCAGAAAAAAAAAAAAAAAAAAAGGTAGACAGTACAATCCCATGAAGCATTGAGAATGGCATAATTTAATTAAAAATACTGTAGAAATATTGAACTATTGCTTTGAAAATGTTGATTAGACTATATAAAAACAATATATTTGAGATTTATTGCAAAATAAAACGGTCTCTACGTCATTCGCAGTGCTTCATGGATGAGTGATTGATGGAGATTTCTCTGCAGAATCATGGGTTATGTATTTTTTTCACCAGGAATTCCTCTGTTAAATATGATTATTTGAAAAGTAAGTTGAAATAATATGGGCTGATGGCTTCAACAAAAGCATATACCATTGATTAAAAACTTTGTTGCTCACAGTAGATCTGTCAACAAGTTACCGTTCAAAATAAATTTTTACTTCCAGAACCTGACTGTTGCCCTCTATTCTGATGCCGTTCTTCATCTTCTAACTGTAGTTACTTTTCTGGGTTGCAGTAATGTTCTACATGTAATGCAAAGCATAAAGACATATTGGTAGCACTTTATTTTACAGTCCTGTTCCCCAATATGTACTTAGAGTAATTGCAATAACTGTGTGATAACTAGGTACTAACCCTGAACCTAACCTTAACCCATGTAGTTACCTTATATTACCCAGTACTTTCTTAGGTAAGTACACTAAGTACACGTACTATGAAATTTAGTGCAACTGACATTCACACACAGACACTCACCAGTCCCAACAGGTTCCAGGGATGTGTGCGACTGAATGTGGAGCACACGGAAAGACATATGGCCACCACTGCAAAGATAATGTATGAACTGAGGTACACCCAGAGGTTACCCTGAACTGCCGTCTTGACTGTTTTTGAGAAGGTGAACACACAGACTACAGTGAACGTGGCTAGTAACTGAATCGTTACCACACTGAACACCTGTGTGGGTGGAAAGAGAGATTGGAAATGACAATGAGGACCACTGTTCAGAACAATCATTACATTTATTGTAGCTGGCAAACGACAAGAGATTCTCACCTTTCTGATAAACGCTTTCCGAATGGTGTTATCATCAAATGACGACAAGACCAGCTGACTTTCCGCAGTTGGAAATACATCTGTATTAAAGAAGGAAAAAACATTATTCTTGTGATACCTTCCATGTCATTAGATGGCTATCGTCCTCTAAAATATCTCAAACGTTGCTCAGATTGATTGATTTTGTCTTTATAATGAAGTAAATGTTAAATGGATATTGCAAACAGTGGAGTACCTGCAGGTTTTGGGTCTTCTGTTTTGCTGACGCCTGCCTCTTCCGGTGGCAGATCAGGTGGGATAAAGCCAATTTGTGCAGGACCAGGTTGGGGGTACATGACAGGGGCCGTGGGATAAGGAGGGGGCATGTATGTAGGGGGATCATACATTGGTGCTGTCGTTGCATGGCTAGGGTCACACTGAATTTTTTGGCTCTCTACGTCCGTCATCCTAAACAAGATGTGGTCAGATGGGATTGTATTATCAGATTGTCAAAACAGGAAATGAGTTTTTAACATTGGGGTTGAAGTGAATTATAAGTGTCTATGTGCAGGATAGGAAAAAGCATCAGTGTACAGGAAATAGTGGTGTCTGCAGTGTTTGTTTATTATGTGGTTTGTTATAGTTCTATTTGATATGCTAACAGCAGATTTAGAAATACATTGAAAAATAACCTGAGTAGAAGTATACAGATAGAATAAGATATGAAATTTGGCACTTTTTTTTTTTTTTTTTTAGATAGGGGACACAGAGAAAATAGTAAAAAAAAATTATTTCCTTCACAACTACACAATTTTACACCAAATTTGTTAGCACACTAAAAAATTGAAGGGCAAGAGTTGAGAACCTGTGTGTCTGCCAAAAAGTATAAATAATAGTATACTTTTAAAAAAAAAAGTATCATTAATATATTTATATTGAGAAAGACTATAGATACTTTTTTTAAGCTGTTGAAAAATAAATCACTGCACAAATATGGTAATAAATATTATATAATATAAAAATTATAGCCTATATTATCATTTCCACTAAAAACGAATATAATTATGCTTTAATATTCTTTTTAATTAACTCTTTTAGTTAAGGAAAGACAAGATGAGAAAATGTTCAAAAATCACTTCATTCCGGGGTTTTTTTTCCGAAAACTTTTTCATTAGGTGATTGCACAGAGAATGCTTTAGACTGCTTTGTATCCCTCTAGCATGCTGATTTCACCTAAATCAGTAGTATTGTAATGCTGAGTGGATACAAATGGGCCAAATCCTCAATTTGTTGTCTAAAAGTTGAGTAGAGACATTTGAGCCATTGATTGCATATTCAGTGTTAAAAGCTGGCTTTTGTTCTCATTTGTATTTCAGTTGTTATCACTTTATTTTAAAGAGTCTACTGATTATAATTAGATCAGGTTTACTTTGCAGATAAGAAATTAAAAATTTTCTCTTTAGAACAATCAATTTCTGAATGGACATTAACTAATTCAAATATTTTCTATTATTATATTAGAAAAAACGGGGGAAAAGCTTACCTTCTCCTTGGTGTTGCCTTGTTTGAGGTCTAAGCACTCCGAGCTCTCAGAGGTTTAATGCTTCACCTTTTCACACGGGCTGAAGTAGGTTCCACATCCTCTGCTTACATCATTTAAAAAAAACCCTGTGTGGAAAATCTGCTGTGAAGAAGTTGATTGCGCACAATCGGCCAAACGTTGCTAATGTATAAGTTCAAACCATTGCATTGGCTTCCTTTCTCAGCACATTCTGTACATTTTTATGAGTACACCGTTAAATGACAATAATTCTTATGTGCAATCTTTTAGCAGTTGTATTTTTTTAAAAACAAAAGTATATTAAAAGTAAAGTATACTTTGATCATGTTTGTTTGTGTGTGTGTGTGGGGTGGTCAGAACAGGGTTAACTTGTTTCACAAATTCAACCACAAAAATGCAAGTGCAACAAGAGCTGTTGAAACGTGGGTTATTCAAGATTTTGACACTTCATAACTCAAGCACAAGGGCTTCCTTTTTAACAGAACTCAAAATGTTTACTATAAAAACTAAGATGAAATGAATGTGCAACTGCATTACAAAATCCATTTAGAGTCTACAATGTAGAAAGAAAAGATGATCCAAAGCACAACAATCACACTTAAGCATATTTATTGTAAAAAATACATATAAAAACAAATTTTCAGACATACAAAAGATTTAGGCATAGAAACAGCATCATGGACAAACAAAAGACAAAGCCATTTTGAAATGTGATACGTATTTACACTTTAATAAATAAATACTCAATTGTTCTTTAGCAGAATGAAGGCAGATTGTCCGTGTTTGGGGATGAGAATATTTGCAAATCATATTGACCTAAAAAACATTCCCAACTCACTCATATTTGACCGACAACTGTCAAAACGCAGGATCAAGTGGGTAAAGACCCTTAGCACTGAATAATTACAGAACTTTTCTATAGCATTTATACTGTGTATATATATTTATATATATATATATATATATATATATATATATAATATTTTAAGATAAAGAATCAAACAACCTTTGGAGTTAGCTACGCCCCAGGTTAGTTTAGTTTAGTAAATATGGATATTGAGGTATGGCACCACATAAGTTAAAGGGCAAAAGCTAACTTACAGAGCTTAAAAGATTGTCAAAATATTCTGACAATACCTTCCTCCACTCCACAATGCACTACACCAACACAAAACATAAGTGTAACTGTAAAAATGACTCTTGCCTTTGACCCACACCGACACACTTGGCATTTCTTGTGTTTTCAACTGGAAAGAACCGTTAGACTGTCATGTAAAGGAAACAAATTGCAATACTTTCAAAGGTAGAAGATGTCACCTCTCTTATGAGGTGAGGAAATCGCCATTCAAAGGTCTTACCACTCAAAATATGAATCCTTGAGCTAAGGCAAAAAGGTAACAGACCGCTACAAGACACAATAGAATAATGAACATAACACCCATCCACAATCAAATAACCCCCATAAAGCTCAAAACATGAAAAAAAATCCTCAAAATATTTAACAAGCATCTCTGTGAAGGGCTGTTCAAAGAAATTACCTTTCCATTGTTCATTCCAAGGGGGGTCGATGACATCGTCATAATTACCCCTCATCTGTTCTCAATCACCATCTTCAGGCAAAGCATGCGCCATATGGCGTTACTGCGCCTGTCATACATCTCCAACACCACAGATGGCCTCATTCAATGCAGAGAAGGCCTGGTGTAAGCGTCTGAGACGCAGAAAAGCTATTTCATCTCCTGCACACAACTTTCCCTCCAAGAGTAGTACATGCAGTCAGGTCATCAGTCAAAATCTTCTGCATTTGAGTACACACTTAAACACACGCACACTTCACCGCAACCAATAACACGTCCATTAATATATCTAGTGGAAGTATTGCTCTGATCTGTTAACAAATGTACAGTTCAATTGAGTTAAATCAATCAGATCAAGAGGTTTTAAAGAGCTTAATGTGGGAACGAGAGAGTTTTGCCTCAATGATGGATAAGTCACTATTCATGGTAGTTTCAATCAAATTAATCTATTAAATAGTAACAAAAAGGGAAAAGGGTAAACAAAATAGATTAATACCAAAAACATTTTGTATCATTCGAAATATAAAACATCATGCCTCTTAGGTAATCCTGTGCAATATTTACGCATGTACAACTCGTTTGCGTTCATTCGGGATCTGCCCAACAAACTCAAGTAGTCCATTCAAGCCAAAGCAACCCCAGCAGGCTGCACAAAACCAAATGCTAAGCCCAGCATAAATGACAGATCGCCAGTTTCCATGGTAAAAGAACCCAAACGCCACCCCACGTCCACGCCGAGAGGCGTTCCATGTGTAACTTTTCTCTCCATATTTACATTAGATTCTTTTTCAAAGTTCTTTTCAGTTTACCAGTTTCACTCTTGAGCTTTAAAGTTAAAGAGCTAAATATAAAAGGCAAGCAGAGCAAACCCGGCGTTCGCACAGGTGCCGTAGAGCAGAGAAAAGCCAAGTCTCAAGAGTTACATCAGATAGTTAAAGCCAGGCTCACTCAGGGCCAGACTGATTAAGCTGACCACAAGTGTTGATGCTTGTTATTTGTTTTTGTTTCTTTGTGTCTTTCTCTCAATCATCTCATCAGAAAATATATGCACCTGCTAGGGGGGTATAGTCTCCTAAAAGGAAGCAAAAAATAAAAAGTTAGAAGAAATATAAAAAATATTAAAAAATAAAATAAAGTTATAGTTCACTCAAACATGTTAACAAATTTGTATGCATTTTTTTCTGGATCACAAAATAAACAGATATTTAGAAAAATTGTGGTCCATACAATCCAACATTGGGGTCTAATGTTGATTATTGAAAATATCTTTATATATGCAGAAGAAAGTCATACATGTTTTGAAGAGTAAATCGTGACATTTTGAAAGGATTTTACTAATACATTTAAAAAAAATAAATCTACTTGAACAAAAAAAGCTCACCTGAGTCATTGTCATTGCACGTGAACATGAATCAATCAAAAGGATGCTCAGGGCAGCATGGCTTCACTTTGCTCCAAGTGTCAATGCAGCTATTTAGAGAAATATCCAGCATTACATATTTGAAAGCATTCATTTGTACAGCAAAATTATGATTTTAAATTATTTTAAAAGAATGGTTAGCCGTTAGCGTAACGCATGCTAACGATTAATCGACAATCGATTCATTGTTGATAATGATTCAATCAATAAAACGATTGATGTTCGATTAAGCAAGGTCATCATTGGAGTGCAACGTTTTGAGGTGCGTACGGCTTACGTTCAGAAGACGCGTGGAAAAATTAAGGTGAGCACGCTGTGGTTATTATACCATCTGCTCTCTTTTCGCTCTCACATTACTTTGATGTCATACACCGATCGGCCTGCACAGCAGAACTTAAAAGTAGAAAACTAGAGCCCGACCAATATGGATTTTTGGGGGCCAATGCCGATATTAGGGAGTAAAAAAGCCGATATCGATATATCGGCCGATATTATTTATGTGTATATTATAGTACAATACCAGTCAAAAGTTTGGACACACTTTCCCATTCGCGTGTACAAACTTTTGACTGGTACTTTATATAAAATACAGTATGCATAAACAGAATTTTTATGTGCAATGATCACTCAAATGTGGTGGTCAAACACTTGTGTGACAAAGATATGTAATGGAGGCCGGGTGAATGATAGAATGAGAAGATACATTTGAGCTGTAGCCAAACTAGTTTGCATTGCATGTTCTATTCTGTATTATATTCTAAATATTGTTGCATAATCTTCACTAATGACTTTATCTTTTTATTTAGTCACGTTATATAAAAAACAACTTGTATCAATAAATATATCAAAAGTGTCACTGGCAAAACCTTGTTATCTTCTATTATTAGTCTTAATTCCTCTAATTTCTACCAGTAGAGGTAGTACTCAGATCAGAGAATGATTTCTGAAGGATCATAAGACACCAAAGACTGGAGTACTTGCTGATGAAAATTCTGCTTTGCATCACAAAAATAAATTACATTTTAAAATATATTAAAAAAGAGAACCATTATTTTAAATTGTAATAATATTTCATAATATTACTGTTTTTTTTTTGTTTTGTTTTTTAACTGCAGGCTTGATGAGCATAAGAGACTTCTTTCAAAAACATTAAAAATAGTAATGTTTCCAAACTTTTGACTGGTACTGTATGCCAATACCACTATATCTGCGACAGTCTCATATCGGCCAATAAAATCGGTCGGGCTCTATCGAAAACATCTAATGTCTTCACGCAATGGATTAGGTTATTTAGAAACATAATTAACCAAGGGTCCAAAAAAAATCAAAACAAGTGATTTCACCGAACATAAGAACTACTTGTGTAAACGCCACAGTAAAAGTACAAAGAATAAACAAGTAATAATATCCTGGTGGAAGATTGATCTTCTAGCACTGTTTCAGCTGTGCGCTCCTATTCTGTGGTGCAAGGTAAATCAAGACCTGTCAATCTGAGCAAACAAACCAATCCAAGCGCGCTCAAGATGTAAAATGGTGTCCGATTGATCCATACACATCATCCCTACCCACAAAACCCAAGATCCAGTTAGTTGAACTTTCAAAAGACGCTGGAAGACACTGCGTCATGATTGCGATGCGATCATATCCCGGAAATCCTATAGCTTTAGCCAAGCAGCACATCGTGTCACTCTGTGATGTTGTTTTTGGGCTCATTCGAGACCACCATGGTTTACTATTGTTTTGCCAAGTTACAAACAAAAACGCATCTCATCATGTGTATACCATTTACATGTGCGTCAGCTGCGCTTATTATTCAAATACTTGGTAGGCTATAGTTTGGTCTCAAACTAAGACAAATATGCTTGTATTCTGCTAGTTGAGGCCATTGAACATTATGACAAGTTTATCTGTTATGTACAATGATTTTAAAGATCACATTTTCATGTAAACCAGCTACTTTTTCACGCTATGAAAATACAGCACTTCTGTGGCGAGCAGGACGAGGTCGAGGGCCGTGGGAGGACGGCGCGAGGCCGGTGGCGTGATTATGATGAGCCACACCTGTGAGACGCACCGGTCTCGCATCTCTCATGGAGGAGCGGAGGCATAAAGGAGGAGCGACGACAGTGAAGAGCGAGAGAGGACAGGCCTGATTTATATTTGGATGTGTTGTTTCTGTTTTGTGTGTTGCCAGCAGTCGTCCGTGAGGGGCTGCTGGCTTTTACTTTCATTTTTGTATTTGTTTATTAAAATGTTTAAGTGTTCGCCGGTTCCCGCCTCCTTCTTCCCACAACATCATACCTTGTTACAACTTCTAATATGCCAGCCAATTTAAAAGCGTTTTAAGTGATCGTCATATTCCCTATATTCACTGTAAAGCCAAGCTTCTAGGTTTTAAATTGACACCTATTTTGTATTGGTTAAGCAAGCGATTAAGTAACGTGATAACTTAATAGCGCCACCCGATTCGGACTTAAGGTTGGTTAACAATTAATCGATTGTTCATTTAAACAACGATCAATTATGGAAATTGACATCCCTATTTAGTGTAATTTACAATTACCTCTTATGGTAGACGCACAGGCAAGCCAACCGAGCAATGGTTTCTCCCTGCAGAAGGTCTTCGAGACAGATAGAGCACTCTCCACTGTCCTTAGTTAGCACATCCCCTGTTGGACAAATAAGATACAACAATTACTAAGATATTAGCAGATAAAATAAAAACGGTGATAAAAACTAATTGGATGCTTACTGTTATAAGGGAGAGGTGGAGAAGTTAGACAACTTAAAAGGTGTTCTTCGATCCGCCCTCCAGGGAACGGCTTGGTGCAGAAGGGGCAGCGAATAGCTGGTAAGGAGAGAAAAACTAAAACTAAGCAATGCAAAATGGATACAGAAAGCGTTTCATGACAAGCAGGCCAGTCAGAGTAATAGACGGGTGAGTTTGCCGTCCATGTGGCCCACTTTTCTGAACCCTCTGGCTGGACAATGGCCATCTGACCAATATAGTGTAAAAAAAAATTTGGGATTACACAGACATCATTAGTAAACTGTATTTACCTTTGGCCTTGTCGTTTCAATCCATCATGGATCATCCTGTCAGGAATGTATGAAATGTCTATAATGTCCCCAAAGCCTAATTCCACCACAAGCTCATTTGTCTCGTGCAGAACCATTAATCTATTTTAATCACCTTCCATTTTTTATATGCTTTAATAAAATAAAATTACTTAAATACCAGTCAACCTGGGTTTGTAGTCTATTTTATTATGTACATAAACTTTAAGTAACACTTTACAATAAGGTCCTTTAAATTAAAGCATTAACTTATTAATGATATATAAGTATTATTCATTGGTAGTTCCCGTTGAGTAATGCTAACAACAAATGGAACCTTAATGCAAAGTGTTAGCAAACTTTCATTTAGCTAACTACGTTAGTTAAAAACAAAATTAGAGACTGGCAACTGCAGTCACTTTCTTTCAATGAAAGTGAACGGTGACTGGGGCTGTCATTCTACCTAGAATATTTTGTTAAAGTAAAATAGATCTTAAACAACATGAGTAAGAAAAGTAATGACTTTTTTTTTGGGGGGGGGGGGGTGAACTATCCTTTTTGAGTAACACGGTTAAGTACATATAGGCTTATTTTGTTTAATACATAATATATTAACATGTTGAGCTCCGGTCAAATCTGTTAACTGTATATTTGGCTATCAATCACTGTAAACAGTGCAGGTTTAAATGACAGAACGGAGATTTAATTGGGTGTAACTTTTGAAATGACTGTCGAAGTAACGAAACGATCTGCTCTTTAACTTACCACCGTGGCGGTTGTTGAGCCTGTAGAGGCCGATCCACGCCTCGGAGACTGGCCGTGCGTGGGTCCCTCTCAGCCGGGCGGACCTCGCCGTGACGCCGCCGGTGGAAGAATGGCGACCGCTGGGCAAACGCTCCGAGAAAGTGCGCTGCGGTGCACGGCCTATTTCCTCTCCGCCCACAGGGCCTCCAGGACTGTCATCTTCCTCGCGTTTCTCGTCGGCTCCGTTCTCGTCCGTCGGCGAGGCCTGGCTGCTCAGCGACGGGGATGTGTGGCGGTCGGCGGGACTGCCTTCGCTGCTCGCCTGCTGCCCGGTATCCGAGTCGCTACCCTCCTCCGACCGGCTGCGGTTCGTCTCGGAGTCATGATCAAAACTCCCGGAGAACTCCACCATGAGGCTAGTGGGCCTGGTGCTTCGGATTCGTCGGCAGGATTCTCTCTTGATGCCATCTTTATCGAAAGGTGTCGAAGCAGCTTCCTCGTGTAAACGGCTCGATCTCGTCCCCATGTTCAACCGCGCGCACTCCCTAATACCGATCGATCGATGACTGATCAGCTAACCCGATTGCTTTCGTCTCAAAGCCCTTAGGCCATATAACCAATTGCCACATTTATTTCAAAGTCGTAATGATAACACTAAGATGTGCAGTGTTTCATTTCGCTTTCAGTTATGACAACCGCCTACCGCATTTTCCTGCCAGTTATGTCCTGTGGTCCCTGTTCAACGGCGGCAGCAACAACGCACCATACCGGAAGTTGGCCTCTTTCCTTCTTCGTTCAACCGACAGTGTGACCTCACGCTCTAAATTAACTTTTTATCCAATAGAGGAGCAGGCGCATGAATGTTTGAAAAGTAGGCTATGTGAATTATTCTTTGGAATTATTTCGTGAGACACTGAGAATTAAATATCATGCTAGATGTCAACCGGAACAAGTTATTTTACGCGACGTCACAAATGTGTGCTACTTTTTCATAGCCTGAGCTATTATTTATTCATTTATTTTTATTATTGATGATTTTAGCTATAAATAGGCCTATGTACATTTGTTTTTTTATATATATATGTTTTTTTTGTGCTATGGCATTGAAAAAAAGAGCATGGACGTCACATTTATTCAAAGTGACAAACGACTTAAAATTTAACTTTTTAAAATTAATGTTCATACCATCTTGAGAGACAGCAGTGAACACTTTTCAAATATCCTACATTTAATATATTTGTACAGCTCAGTTTCATATCACTTAGGCTATATTATAGTTTTATAACGATAGGCTACTATAAACATTACTAATACAATACTAAACTAATTAATATTGAGATAAAATAAAAATCTCTTGTCTCTGAACAAACTACTGATTTCAAGCTGGGAATCTTTCACATCACAATGCACAGCATTATACATTGAGGCATTTTCCTATAAAGAATATACCCAAAAGAAACTGAATAGTGTGCAGAGTTGAGGTATTGCTGCAAAAGTTATTATTTGTGACATTTGATCTTCTCACTTAAATACACATTAAACTAAACCTTTTCTGAGTCAGCGTTGCAAGTCCAAACAATACAAGGTTCATGTTTACTTTTACACCATCATGTGGTTCAGTATCGCCCCAAAACTGTGCAAAATACAACATGCAACATAAAAATCAGCCATACAAATTTATGAAGATGTTGGCAGCTCAAAAGATGCTTTTACTGCTTTGTGTTGGTGTCTCATTGGCACACGATTTGGCTACATCAGCACAGCTAAAGGACATTGAGGAAAGGCTGCGAGCCACAGAGGAAACACTGAAAGAACTAAAGAGAGAGAATGAAGGTATAAAGCTTTTTATCTACATCTATTATTTTCAAGACTTATTATTTTCCAGCTCAACACATTATAAAAACAAAATTATGAAATGTTCATTCTGAACAGCTTTAAGGATTTTCACAAAAGCCTCAAGTGATACACTTGAATCTATCCAGGCAGAGAATAAAGGTAAATGGAAATAATTATTATATGATGTTATATTTAAAACTAAGTGTAAATGAATATGACAAAAAAAACTAACCAAGTCCACTTATCTTTTCACAGCCAAAAAGGTTGCCTTTTCAGCTGGACTTTTGTCATCTGGAGCCCAAAAAATTGGACCCTTTGATATTCGGAAACCCCTGGTCTACCAAAAAATTTTCACTAACACTGGAAATGCGTACGACTCCAACACTGGTAACCTGTCCTGTTCACATTTCTGTTGTGTAAAGTATAACAGATTCAACTTAAAGGCGTTTCTGATTCATATGTGTATGTGTTTCACAGGTACTTTCACAGCACCAGTGAAAGGAATCTATTTCTTCAGATTTTATGCTCATGGTCACCCTTTTAACCAAGTGGCAGTCAGTCTCTATAAAAATAATCAAATCCAATGCTCTGTGTTTTTTTTGAAGCCTGAGACCAATGCTAATGGCAGCAATGCTGTTGTTCTCTCACTGGAAAAGGGTGATGAAGTGAACACACAGCTGTGGGAGAACAGCTGGGTTTATGATGATGAAAACAGCTATACCAGTTTCAGCGGTTTTCTGCTTTTCCCTTTGTGAGTGTCCACTTAATTCAGAATTGAATGTGACAATTTTTTTTTTTTACTAGTCATAATAATCATATTTGTGTGATATTTACATTTACATTAAAGGAAGAGAACATTGTATGATCCTAAACTCCTCTTGAATTTTTAACACTAAAAAAATGAATCATTAGCTTCTCTAATGACATCAAACTTGAAAACATTTTAGAAATTGTATCTTTATTCTTTTTGTTGACAAGTTTTCTTCAGCCCTTTTTAATGTATCGGTATGCAGTAAATTAAACCGCACAAAAAGCCAGTCAATGTGTCATTATTTTACTAGTGTTGATTATGGTATAAATACGTTTATCATACAAATCCAGATGTGACTGCAAATAATCACCTGCATGTTTATGATTTTCTTTATTGCTTTATCATTCAAACATCAGAGCAATAACAATTCATAATCTGTTTTACAGTTCGCACACCACAAGCCACTCGGAACTACAGTTAATATCATTCCATACACCACTTTTGTCAGAAACTGTACAGTCCTCTGCCCCCTTATGATTGTTCGGCTCATTTTCTTTCCATTTGGTGAAAGTTAAAGGTTGGCCATTCATATCTACAAAATGCCCCTCTTTCACTCTGTCTGTTGCACCAACATATACGGAAGTAGACTCGAAGGCAGCTTGCAATGATGTTAGAACTTTGTTCTCATCTTCACTTCTTGGCAGGACAATTTTAGCACCAGCATCAGAGCAGAACTTCTGTGCCTTTTCAAAAGTTCCCTTTAGCCCATTGGACACATAATATTTCTGCCCCACTTTCCTGAACATTTGAAATCCTAGGACTAAAAAAAAAAAAAAACTTCTAAAATGGAATTGTACTATTAACTTTTAAAAATATTGTTACATGAATAAATAAAATGTGTGGTGTAAACATTATTTATGTAGGAGTATTCTACCTTTCTCTACTGCAGTGAGTCTACCAGTTAGGTATTTGACATCTGATTGAAGTTGTAGTACTAATGCATTTTGAACACTAGTACCTGTAAAAGAATACCAGAGTGAAAATCAGAGGCAGAGTATGTGGAAGAAGAATATTTTACAGATTTTGTCTTGTACTTTATGTAACTATAAACTCAATTAAGATATGGTTAGAAAAAAATACTTGATCACAGTCTAGATCTTCATTCAGCATCATTCATTTTACATTGACCTTATTAGTTGTTGTTTTTTTATTGATTGACAGACTTTTGTATTCTTTTTTCAGACACGAAAAAGATTGACACATTACTTGTTTTAGTTTAATGTAGTTTTTCTGTTTTATATATATATATAAAAAAAATTAACTACACACACGCACGCACACACACACACACACACACACACACACACACACACACACACACACACACACACACATTACTGTGTTTTAACTTTACCTGGCAGACCTGGATTTCCTTTGTCTCCTTTAGGGCCAACAACACCCAAGGGTCCTATTTTCCCTGGGGGTCCCTGTGCACCAACTCCTGCAGAGAGAGAGAAGAGAGTGTGATGATTAAATCTCATTTCTCTGATCTGATCATTTCTCTCATTTCATCACCTTATCTTTCAGCATTAGAACAATGGTTCTAACACTCAATCAATTTTGAACACAATAAAACCAACAACCAGGGGGAACAAAAGGCATGAACCTGGATCTCCTTTTTCCCCTTTCGGTCCAGGAAACCCGTCTCTTCCATCTCTGCCAGGGCTGCCGTTGTGTCCAGGTGTGCCCGGCACCCCAGCATAAGCGGGACAGCTACTTTCAGATGCAGCAGGTAGGAGCACAAACTCCACCAGGAACAGCGCAGCAACGAGGAGATGCTTTAACAGCGCCATCTGCTGTTCACTGTGGAAATGGTCAGAGTTCAAAAGTACAATTATTTCCACTTTTCCAAATTTCCATTTTCATAAAGATGTCATTCCTCTCTCAATATAATTATATATAATAACAGTGAGGTAGGTTTGATATAGCTAGCTAATATAGGTAGCCTATATTTAGTGATTTCAAACAAGTTTACTTGGTTAAAGTAAAAAGAAATTAGCCTAGGCCTAAATTAAGAAAAATACATGTTCTTTTTGTCTCATATTTCATATATTTCAGTTCTCTAGTGAATGTTAAAAGCGATTTTGCCCAACAGTGATTATAAAATCCTTTTCACCGAAAACTGGACAACAATACAAATTACTACTTACATTTAGGTTCTGTTTAGGCCTAACTTTGCTAGCATATGGATCAGCCTAGCATGTAGAAAGACAGCTAGCATAAAAAAGAGCCTAGCATATGGATCTTACCAACAGAATAGGCCTGGCGATCAGCACTAAATGTGAACAACTGCATGCAGACCCTTCACCAAATTTAGTGACGTAGTTAGTAACTCAGATCAGAGTTCGTTCGATGACAAAACAAAAAGAGAAACAGACTGTTAGGTTTATTTATACCGGTGTCATTTTTAGATCTGTATAGTTCTATCAGTCTTATTTTTTTCTTTCCCGTAATTGTATTAATTATTAATTTGATTAATTTAATTTAATTTAGTCTATTTGCGAAATGTAATGAAAAGCGACACTGTGATTTATGACTAAACGATCTAGGTCACTCAGTCTTGAAACGGATAAACAGATGAAAGGTTTTGCTTCCCGCTAGGTGCTCAGTGTTTGTCTAATGCAAATACACTGTGTTTGAACAGTTGAAAGAACATTAGGACATCAAATGCTTGAGTTCCAAAGATAAACTTTTCTTATTAACCTATTTATCTGTTATAATTGCATAAATAGTCCTACACTTTCGGTGTAGGCCTACACACCTAAGGTAGATCTTAGGACTCACTTCTGACTGATTGAATGCCATTGATTAGGCCTATGGGTTACTTATTTAAAGTTATGTCTGTGTTGTTGTTTTTTTTATCCACTAGACATTCAAATACCACATTTAGGCTATAATTATGTAACTGCTGAGAAATCGCTGGATCAATAGCCTTTCACTTGTTGCCTTGGTTTGTGAAAAATATGTAAAGTAAAGTAGAGGTTTACATGGATGAATCCAAATAACACAGCAAATACTTGACACTGCTTTAAGTTTTATATAAAACAACAAGATCCAACTCTTGTGTAAATATTAATGATTAATTTTCTTAGGATAATCAGCACTGAAGTCATGGGTTTGCTTATTTCATTAAAGGGGGGTTGAAATGCTATTTCATGCATATTGAGTTTTTTACACTGTTAAAGAGTTGGATTCCCATGCTAAACATGGACAAAGTTTCAAAAATTAAATTGTACGTTTGAAGGAGTATTTGTCACGATCCACACAAGGAACAGGCAAGATCCAAATGCAGTGTAAGTTATTTATTAGGTAATCCAAATCGTAGTCTTCCATGCAAAAAGGTCAAAATCCAAATATCAATCCAAGAACAGAAAACAAACTGGGAATACAGGGAACTGAAGTGGTGTGACCAAAACAAGGACTCCGTAACACCTACTAAAACAGACAGGGTTATATACACAGGGAAAACAAGCTAAACAAGATAACAAGGGGGTGTGGTAAACTGAAACACCTGGGAAGACTAATCAACATAACGGGGAACAGTTGAACATGGGACAAGACACATGGCAGGATCACATGACAAGCAGGGAATTACATGACAGACAAAAACAAGGAACAAGACACAAAACCCACACCGTGACATAACCCCCCCTCTACGGAGTGGCTACCAGACACTCCAAGACCACAAGACCCAAAACACAAAACAAGAGTCCAGGGCGGGAGGTGGACTGGTGGAGGATCAGGGGGAGGGATGGAGGGCCAGGTCCATGGAGGGAAACGGGGATAGGGAGTGACAGTCCATCAGGCAGCCAGGGTGGAGATGACCATTCATCAGGCGGCCAGGGCGGAGACTCTCCCTCGGGTGGCCAGGGCGGAGCAGACAGTCCATCGGGCGACCAGGGCGGAGCAGACTTTCCCTCGGGCGGCCAGGGCGGAGCAGACTTTCCCTCGGGCGGCCAGGGCGGAGACTTTCCCTCGGGCGGCCAGGGCGGAGACTTTCCCTCGGGCGGCCAGGGCGGAGACTTTCCCTCGGGCGGCCAGGGCGGAGACTTTCCCTCGGGCGGCCAGGGCGGAGACTTTCCCTCGGGCGGCCAGGGCGGAGACTTTCCCTCGGGCGGCCAGGGCGGAGACGACCCCTCGGGCGGTGGAACTGGCACCACCGACTCAGGCACTGGAACTGGCACCACCGGCTCAGGCACTGGAACTGGCACTGGAACTGGTACCACCCGCTCAGGCACTGGAACTGGCACCACCGGCTCAGGCACTGGAACTACTGGAACTGGCACCACCGGCTCGGGCACTGGAACTGGCACCACCGGCTCGGGCACTGGAACTGGCACCCCCGGCTCGGGCACTGGAACTGGCACCACCGGCTCGGGCACTGGAACTGGCACCACCGGCTCGGGCACTGGAACTGGCACCACCGGCCTGGGCACTGGAACTGGCACCACCGGCCTGGGCACTGGAACTGGCACCACCGGCCTGGGCACTGGAACTGGCACCACCGGCTCGGGCACTGGAACTGGCACCACCGGCTCAGGCACTGGAACTGGCACCACCGGCCTGGGCACTGGAACTGGCACCCCCGGCTCGGGCACTGGAACTGGCACCACCGGCTCGGGCACTGGAACTGGCACCACCGGCTCGGGCACTGGAACTGGCACCACCGGCCTGGGCACTGGAACTGGCACCACCGGCCTGGGCACTGGAACTGGCACCACCGGCTCGGGCACTGGAACTGGCACCACCGGCTCAGGCACTGGAACTGGCACCACAGGCTCAGGTTCAGGAACAGACACAGCCACAAACACAGACACAGACACAGGCTCAGGCTCAGGAACAGACACAGACACAAATACAGACACAAACATAAACACAGACACAGACACAGGCTCAGGAACAGACACAGGCTCAGGAACAGACACAGACACAGGAACTGGCTCAGGAACAGACACAGGCTCAGGAACAGACACAGACACAGGAACTGGCTCAGGAACAGACACAGGCTCAGGAACAGACACGGGCTCCGGCTCAGGAACAGACACGGGCTCCGGCTCAGGAACAGACACGGGCTCCGGCTCAGGAACAGACACGGGCTCCGGCTCAGGAACAGACACGGGCTCCGGCTCAGGAACAGACACGGGCTCCGGCTCAGGAACAGACACGGGCTCCGGCTCAGGAACAGACACGGGCTCCGGCTCAGGAACAGACACGGGCTCCGGCTCAGGAACAGACACGGGCTCCGGCTCAGGAACAGACACGGGCTCCGGCTCAGGAACAGACACGGGCTCCGGCTCAGGAACAGACACTGGCTCCGGCTCAGGAACAGACACTGGCTCCGGCTCAGGAACAGACACTGGCTCCGGCTCAGGAACAGACACTGGCTCCGGCTCAGGAACAGACACTGGCTCCGGCTCAGGAACAGACACTGGCTCCGGCTCAGGAACAGACACTGGCTCCGGCTCAGGAACAGACACTGGCTCCGGCTCAGGAACAGACACTGGCTCCGGCTCAGGAGCGGCCATCTTGTCCAAAGACCCAGGCTCAGCGGTGGCCATCTTGTCCAAAGACCCAGGCTCAGCGGTGGCCATCTTGTCCAAAGACCCAGGCTCAGCGGTGGCCATCTTGTCCAAAGACCCAGGCTCAGCGGTGGCCATCTTGTCCAAAGACCCAGGCTCGGAAAATGTGACGTGAACAGGCTCGGCGGCGGCCATCTTGTCCGAAGACACAGGCTCGACAGACGTGACATGAACAGGCTCGGCGGTGGCCATCTTGTCCGAAGACACAGGCTTGGCGGCGGCCATCTTGTCCGAAGACACAGGCTCAGCAGTCGTGACGTGAACAGTCTCAGGATCGGCAGACGTGATCTTCCTCCCTCTTCTCCGTCCGCGACGGCGAGATGGTGGTTCCGGTCCGTCCCTCACGAGCCCAGGGTCGAATGGGGGCCATGGTGGAGAGTGATGCTGGACCTCCACTCGACCACCTCCTGCTCTGCGACCTCCCCGGGTTCCACGGAAAATGACAAGGTGGGTTCCTTTAAAGTACTCTCTCCTCTCCAGTTCAGTGGCTGGGGAAAAAAGGCTCGAACTCACACTACTGGATCTCTGCATGACGGAGTCCTTCTGTCACGATCCACACAAGGAACAGGCAAGATCCAAATGCAGTGTAAGTTATTTATTAGGTAATCCAAATCGTAGTCTTCCATGCAAAAAGGTCAAAATCCAAATATCAATCCAAGAACAGAAAACAAACTGGGAATACAGGGAACTGAAGTGGTGTGACCAAAACAAGGACTCCGTAACACCTACTAAAACAGACAGGGTTATATACACAGGGAAAACAAGCTAAACAAGATAACAAGGGGGTGTGGTAAACTGAAACACCTGGGAAGACTAATCAACATAACGGGGAACAGTTGAACATGGGACAAGACACATGGCAGGATCACATGACAAGCAGGGAATTACATGACAGACAAAAACAAGGAACAAGACACAAAACCCACACCGTGACAGTATTTCTGTGCCAAAAATTGTCCTTCCGGTTTGTCACAAGTTTCGGAAAGTTTTTTTCGAGTATGGGTATGTGTGACGTCAGATGTAACGGAATTTCCTTATATGGGTCCTAAGGGCACTTCTCCGGTAAGATCGCGGGCGCGCGCGCACTCGCAGACTAGAGCGAGAGAGCGAAAGCAGTACGCCCATCAAAGCGCCCTGTGCGGCTTTTGGGAAGCCAATATCACCAAAGAAGTGTGTTTTTGGTTGCCAGGGCAAGACAACCCTGCACAGATTCCCAAAGAACCCGGCGTTAAGGCACCAGTGGATGGAGTTTGTTTTTCCTGAGCATAAACGGAGTTGTGTAGACTGTTTGTTCCCTGCATTTCGACGATGATTGTTTTATAAAAAAAGCCCAGATCGACGAATTTGCATATCGTCTAATGCTTAAGGATCGAGCAGTCACAATGATAAAGGTTCGGTGAATAAAACTGCTTCTATTAGCTTCGCCCACACGGCCCGCCTCCAGACGCTCGTTTTTTCCGGAAAGACTCGGTACAGCCTTTCTTTCTTTGATAAAAATAATAAAACTAAAGACTTTTTGGAGATATGAAGGATGCAATACTACTCTATAGGTACTCAAGATTAACAGGAGATTGAGTGAAAATGAGCATTTCACCCCCCCCCCCCCCCCCTTAAGAAGTGCAAAGGCTAAACTTATGACTGTTAGTCATCAGAACCAGAGCATTTTTTACCAATTAATAAAGTGCTCATGTCCAGTGTAGACAGGATGTTATAGTTTTTTTTTTCCTAGACAAAAAAAAAAAAAAAAAACGTCATACTTACTGTGCCTGTAATGATATGATGAACAGCTTTATGTGCAAAAATCAGCATGCTAGCCAATACATTTCATTAGTTTCAGTTTGAAGTTTTGTTAGACACACAATTAATGTCAGATTTGCAATGGAAAAAAACATGACACATGACAAATAATCATAAGACATATTTTATTCATTCATTTGAAACAATATTAGGCTATTTTTTATTTATTATTTCATACATTTCATCAAATTCTTTCATATGTAGGCCTGCTGTGAATTCTGTGAGCATATTAAAGACATTGTTAACAGATTTGTATATTTTTTAATATTGTATCACTGTAAACAATTATTTTTGCTGCTTGTTAAATTTACTTCATTAAAAGTTACACAAAGTAACACACATAAAGTAACACAGTCGCTAAACATAATTAAATTGTGCCCAATATACTTTGATAAATAAACTGAAGTTTACTTAATTTTATTTGAGTTGGAACTAACTGAATACTTTTTGCAGCAGTAAAAATTTAAATTGGCAATGGATTTTTAGTTCCCAGCATACTTTGTATTTTGGATCAGGAGAGTAAATGTTGAAATTAGGTGCTAAGTAAAGGAGTAAATTGAGTAAAAGGAAATACCTGTTAGTGTTTAATGTTCATTTATATTTGACATTTGAAAGAGTTTCTGTTATATTGAAGTTTTTGAGGTTTTCATTGTGCTGAAGAGTAGAGCTTGTGCTTGTGGGTTGCTACATGAATTAAGTTGATTACACTCAATGAGCTTTAACTGTACTAATTACAGTACAGTGACAAGTACTTATTTATTCATTGCAAATATATGCTAGTCACAGCTATAAAAGTAAATAATAATCAAGAGTTCAGATTACTCGAATGAGATCCAGCGCTGTTATCTTCTAAATGTTTAATTTTTAGTTCTAATATTTGTTAAACAAGCTTAAATGTCTGCAATATGTATTCAAAAATATGCTATAATCAAAAATAAAGGAATTATAATGCAAACCAATGGTTGTGAGGAGTATTTAAAAAAAAAAAAGTTTAGAGGATTTAAGTAAATCCTTAAACATTAATTCATGATTGAATTAAAAGAAAAAAGTACTATAGTAATGAATCAACCCAGTATGCTGGGTAAAATAACCAACATGTGTTCTGTCCTATATTTACCCAGCCCTTGGGTTGAAACGACCCAAATTGGTTTGTATTGAGTCGACTATACGTTCGTTTTATAGTGTAAATTCTATCTTATTTCTATTTCACATATAATGGGATGTTGACCATTACAAACGACATCATCCCAAAGGCCAGACACTGTGATAGCTCCACAGTCTTGTACTCCCTTATAGTCATCAGGCTGACCAGGACTCCAGTTTGTAAAAGTCAACTGCTTTCCCTCAGTGTCCACAAACTGTCCCTCGGTTTCTCTATCTGTGGCTCTAATATATGGCTTCGTATTACTTAAACCACTGGATACTAATACTTTCAATAGTGCCTGGTTTTCTAAAGCAGTACTTGGCAAAACTATTACTCCACCAAAGTCCTTGCAGTACCGCATCCCATTATCAAAAGCGGCCTCAATACCATCAGTGACGTAATATTTCTGTCCAACTTTTCTGAATCTACTAAAACTCACAGCTTTCTCAATCATAGAAATCTTGGCATTAAGATGCTGGATCTCAGATTTCAGGGAGTCAGACGTGTTTCCACATACAGGCAAGCCTGAAAATAGAATAATTACACTTAGATATTAGGTACAGGGTTGAAATCTCCTGGGGTGTTATATATAAATATTAACAGGACCAAAAAAAACAAAGGACCATTGAAAAATCAACACACTCGCTGAAGCTCTACAGTATTTTCAACATGAGGAATTCTGAAATATCTAAATTACTTATAAAAATGTTTAATGTTTCATACCTGGTTGACCTGGGGGTCCCCTTTCACCCTTGGCTCCAGTCGGGCCAGACGGTCCTGCTTTACCTGGCGGTCCCTGCACATTCACTCCTGAGACAGTTAAGTATGAAAAACATAACCACATCTCTCTTCCTTACACAAGGAGGTGAACCACTGACTTACTCTCTCACAGACAAACACAAACCTGGCTCTCCTTTGGGTCCAATTGCTCCATCTTTGCCATCTCTCCCATCTCTCCCAGGCAGGCCATTGTGTCCAGGAGTGCCTGGAACGCCACCATAAGTAGGGCAGTTCAGGTTCTGAGGTTCAGCTCCATCCAAAAGCTGAATTGCAAACTGAAGGAGCAGAAAAGCCCTGAGGAACATCTTTAACAGCGCCATCTGGTGGAACACAATGGGAAAACTTCAGAGAAAACCGTGAAATACATTTGTTTAGTTCTACCTAGTGTCTTGCCTTAAACCTACAGAAATAAACAAAAGTTCCCAAGTATTTAGCAGTGAATAGCATTTTTGTTTACAATTTGCCTTGTAATGACTCGACAAATACATAAGACAATGTATCACTTACAGGCATATATTATTATATATCTTGTGTTATGTGTATTGGGATTTTATTGGGGTTTTGGAATTGAATTCCATGTTTCTTTTTTAAAAAGTCATTATTTGTGTTTGCATAAACCCCTTCATTAGCAGGGAGCATTCTGAATTGCATCTTAATCTGAAGACTATTAACTTCGATCTATAATTTATTCATTTTTATGATAGGAGGGAAATTAGTCTATATTTAATTGTGTGGCAGGATAAAGTTACAAAATGTTGTGAATGAACATCGATGAACCACAGCAGTCTCTATGCAGTTATGCTGAAAAGCTGCACACTTTTCTTATATGTGTGACTCAATCCCACAATTTTCAAGTCAGCATGGAAACAGAAACACATCCTTTAAATCCAAATCCAAGTCTCGTGAGAATATAGAGGAAAGGATTTGTACGGAGTAAACAGGAAATATTTGCTTCAGGCGGACAGACACAAGTTCCCATACAAAGTCTTTTCATTTGCAACATTTAAAGCTTGCCCAAATGAGATTTTGAGACAAACTTGCCCTGATCAGTTTGTAAATCTTGGTATAAATTAATTTAATTCACTTGTAATTATACAACGCACAATCATTTTAAATAATTATTTATCATTATCTAATTTCTAAAAGTTTATTCATGGGTCATCTGGATAAATTGGAAGTTATTAATGCACTAACAAATAAAATAGCATATTGTGTTATCGCCATCCATTTAATGTCTCTTTACTAGATAAGTTCAAGCCACTTTTTTGGTTCACTGTTCCTGTGTTTTCTTTCTTTTATTAACTTACTGCAATGGTTCTCATATTAAAATAACATTCAGGTACTTACCATTTTTATGGAGGAGTCCAGGTGACAACCAATGTCTGTTGCCCAACAAGTCCGCAAGACTACATTCGCACAAGTGACTGAAGAGAGGAAGGTCTTCTTGCTTTAAATCTGAGGGGCTTGTTGTTGTAAATCTCATATTCGGAAATACAGCTCTTCCTCTCTAGATATGCTGCGCATGTGCAATGTGCTTTTAGAGAGATTTGGCCCTCCTAATCTCTCATGAATTGACACCCTGCTAAACTGGTTGTGTTGTACTATTGCTTCAAAATCATATGCTAAATGACTAAATTTAAGTGTATATATTTTTATTATGAATTATATGCATTGTTGTTGGGATACAAATTTGAATGGATTTATTATTTGTTTGTGTTAAATATAATGTAACATGTTACATATGGAAAAAAAATGCTTCACAATCAAATTTAAACTGGATTTTATAAACATAATATCACATATTTTGTTAATGAGATGACTCCAACTCCTGTGAGGACATCAGATGATGCAAACTCTGAATCAACATGCACCAATGCTAAATCTTCTATAAAATGTATCATGTTCACAACTTGTATTAATGACTTCAGTGATCTCATTGTTTCTGCCTAAAATTAATATGTTAGCTAACTCAACTGCATAATTTGTATATGTACATTTCTGAAATACATTACTTGAACATTGTCACCTCTGATAACAGATCACTCTAAATTGTAATGATATGCATTTTCTGTAAAGCTGCTTTTAAACGATATGTATTGTGAAAAGCGCTATACAAATAAATGTAAATTGAAAATTGAATTAATAGAATACTGGAATATTGAATTATATTATTTGTTATCTATTTCACATATAACAGGGTGTACAACATTACAACCACCATCATCCCAAAGGCCAGAGTCCTCTATAAGACCACAGTCTTGTACTCCTTTATAGTCATCAGGCTGACCAGGACCCCAGTTTGTAAAAGTCAAATGCTTTCCCTCAGTGTCCACAAACCGTCCCACAAACCCCCTATATGTGGTTTCTTCAGGGTTTCTTACCCCTTAAACCACTGGATAATACTAATTTCAGTAACGCTTGGTTTTCTGCAGCAGTTTTTGGCAAAACCATTGTTCCACCAACATCCTTGCAGACTTTTATCGCTTCGTCAAACGTTCCCTCAATGCCATCGGTAATGTAGTATTTCTGTCCAACTTTTCTGAAGTGGCTGACACTTGCAACTTTCTCAATCATCAATCAATCAATATTGATTTTGAATCAATATTGAATCAATCAAAATTGATTTCTCAATCAATCAATCAATCAATCAATCAATCAATCAATCAATCAAATTAAGCTATTTACAATGCAAAGACGTTAGCCAATCACAGCAGTGGGCGTTTACACTAAAGTCTCACAGCCTACACGCCCCTTCAAACAGAGTGGCTGCATCTGAAAACGTAGGCAGCTGACTTGTTCCCTATGGAAGGCCAAAAGAGCCAACACGTGTGAAACTGTTGTGTAAACACGTAATTACGGCAATGACTGCAGGCAGTGTTTGCGCAGGAAGGTAACTTACCTCACAAAACTGATATCAGACACACCTCTGAGGCAGCGTTTAATGATCTACAGCAAAATAGCGTGAGCTTTGGTGGTTTACACACAAACTACCAGACGCAACTTTCAGACGCCCAAAAAAATAAATTAATAAAAAAAAAAACTTAAAAAAAAAAAACTTTCAGACGCCATCTTTCTTTTTTTGCTCAGCTGTCACAGAATGGAAAGCACAGGATTGTGGGATATCAAAGGCAGCGAAGGATACATCTATGCTGCCTTAAAAAATCGATGAGATGATGAACGCATCTCATGAAACAGGAAGCTAACTTTGGATACGGGCGTTCCTTGGTGCCTTTATACCTCGGAATGCGTCCTCCGAAGGCAGCATTTTTTTAGTTTTCGGATGCAGCCAGAGCGTTCAAATCAGAGGGCTAAAATGGGTAGCAAAACACCTTTTATTTCTAAATTATGACAATTTTTGATGTAATAATCATACTAACATTATTAAGTTCACCCCAGGAAACTTTACAAAACAATAAAACAATACAGTTCATGTCATGACCCCTTTAAAATGTAGCTATTAAAATGAAAAAATGTAAGCATTGCATTAAAGAATGCAAATGTAATGTCTCTATCTATGCACAAGTGGATCACTGGATTTGAATAGCCTACTAAAATAAATTGATAGGCTACTATAGTTCCTGTTTTCTTTTAAAATACATTGCATCAACTGTTATTTTTAAACAACGTTCAATAACATACCAGTTTAATGGAGGAGCCTTGTTGAAATGTCGACAGCTTTCAGAACTAAAATCACTCGTGTGACTGGAGAAGGATAAACACAGAGACGCCTCCATGCATCTTTTATAATGCATCTATTTGGTTCATTACGGTAGTGACATAGTCATGACATGACAGGTGAGGAAGTTAACAAGTTTCACTGGTTATCTGCATTCTGCAGCTCACCGGTTTACTTCATTTTACACCAACACTTGGTCACGAAGCATTAAAAGGTGAGTTATGTCTTTATTTTTTAGTGACACAACTGAGCAAACCGTGTCGCACGTAATAATCCAAATAGTGCATGAGTTTGTTTACAACAGGGTTACTCGGCTGTCTCGGCAACTTTCATGTCTATAATTATTGCAGTCAGTGTCAGACATAGCCTACTGCTCAAACTTAACGTGTGTGTATGTCGTTTACCACAACGGATTTAGAAGGGTCGTTTTTAAATGCACGTGAAACATTAAATGAGAGAGTGGTGATTAATTTGTCTTCTTTGCGTGCCAATAAGGAGTCGACATTGTGAAAACACATTTTTATTGTTCTTCATTCGTTATCAGCTTGAGATAACGTTAGAGGATGCTCTTTGACCCGCACACAATCGACAGTAAGTGCCCTGCGAATTTAACTTTATAGCGTATTCCGAAATCTTGAAGAGCGGTTCTAATCCGACGGGAGCGTAGCAGTACCTGTACATGTCCAGTTGACACTGCTAACATCAGCATGAATAAGGGAATATCACATTATTTCATATGCAGTGCAGTGTATAGGGAAATATAGCTACCAGTACTTAAAGTTTAAATAGACTCGGTGAAAGGGTGAAAAGGAGTGGAGAAAGCTATTGTTTGATTTTTCTGGTGTGTCTACATTACGTTTGTTGTTTGCATAAGACACACCCATGCTTGTCAATGCTAGTGATTCTGAGTCGCATTACCTTCAGACAGAAAATCTCTGACTTTTGACAAGTTTATGGTTGACAAAATAACCATATTATTATTATTTTATATACATTTTTTTGTTTTTGTTTGCCTTGTATCTAGAGCCTAGTTATAATGAGGCAAATGATCTAAAATAACAAACAATAGGTTACTGTCGTAACTAGGGCTGAAACGATTAGTCGACATTGTCGACAACGTCGACAATAAAAAATTGTCGACAAATATCTTTGTTGTCGAGTAGTCGTTTGATCCCACGTGACCTAATGTAAGGGCCTGCAATATCGCGATTTGACCGCTACGGCGCTGTAGCGCTAGAGTGTAATGCAGCCGTTACAATGCTATTGCGGTAGAAGAAAACACAGCGCGAGTTATGACGGAGTGCAAACGAATCCGAACTAGCAAGGTGTGTGAAAGTTTCACAAAACTTCAAATCAAGAATGCTGTCGTGTGCAATACATGCAAGGCGTAACTTGCTTTTCACGGGAGCACAACATGCATGTTAAAGCACTTAAAGAGGAAAAACCCGGCGAGAGGTGAATGTTCTCCAGCTGGAGCTAACGTAAATAACTAGCAGTAAATCTCTTTTTAGAGAATGCAATACTACTAATAATAGCAATAATATTAACAATAATAATAATATAATTACAGTAATGTGATGATTATTTTTGCATAGAATAAAGCTTGATCGAGCTTAGGTGTCAGGGCTGTTTTTATTAACGTTATTGTAACTATTAAGTTAGTTATTACAGTCTTATCACTTGCCTGTATTTTGTTCCATATTCATGAAGACTTACAAAAAGAGATGTTATGAAGAATATCATGTCAGTTATTTTTTTTATACTGTAAATTAAAAGGTGAATGAGAATGTCTCTGTCAGCTCAGCTGTCATTTTTTTTTAAATTGTGTTCTTATAATAATTGTTTGCAGTTTAAGTTTGTCTGTAATGCTGCTGTTAATTTTTTTGTTTATTTTTTTCTATTGAAAGAGAACCGAATATTTAACCAATGCTTTTTGCATTTGTGTGTGATTTGAGTTGGACAGAAATCTGAAAACTTAAAGAGAATGACCTGTTTAGTTGGCTCAAAGTTCATTAAACCAACCATTTCAAAAGCTGAAGTGATTTTCTTTTTTTATATTATAGTTAGAATATGTATAACTCAGTGTTTTAACTAATTGAAAAGGCTGAATAATCGTTCCAAACTTACTGATTAGTCGGTGAAATAATCGATGATTAGTCGATTAATCGTTCTAATAATCGTTAGATTAATCGATTATCAAAATAATCGTTTGTTGCAGCCCTAGTCGTAACCCCGGTTCTCTGAAACATCGAGTGGAGAGATCCACCTATGGGAAGGGCATCCGTACCTGACCTCTGCAGAAGTATCCAATTGCACCAAGTCTGGCTAGACAGACAGAAGCGCGCAGCCAATGCCAAGTAAGGCCACACCCCTTACCCAGGCATGTATAACTTCTCTGCGCGCTGCTATTCCTCAGTAAGTATATTCGCTTCTCGTGCGGCAAGCGGGGCAACGCTGGTGGATCTCTCCACTCGATGTTTCAGAGAACCGGGGTTACGACAGTAACCTATTGTTCTCTTTCATCATCTCGTTTCGAGATCCACCTATGGGAGAGACATGGACAGCTCCCCGATTGGCCAATACACTCACAGAAAGGTTCTGAAGCCAGAGAAGGACGGTCACCTCAGAGAGGCGGTGCCTGTAACGTCCCATAATCATGAACCTGCAAGGGTGACTCCACACCTAACTGCTGTGGATAAGCAGGGCATGAAACATGCATGTGACACATACACGATAACCCCAGCACACCAACGCATATAATTACACCTATGAATGAATAAAAAATGCTTGGTGACAGGAATGAGCATGGCCAACCAGCCCATTCATTCCTTATTGGTTCTACCCAACGAGGTTACAGGAAAGGGTTAAGAAGACCCCACTCCTAAAACCGAATGTGCTACCGAGGTTCTGGTGACATCCAGCCGGTAGTAACGCACAAAGGTATGAGGAGATGCCCAACTAGCAGCGGAGCAGATGTCCTGCAGTGACACTCCCCTAAACAAGGCCCAAGAGGCGGCTAAGCCCCTTGTGGAATGTGCCCTGATGCCCCTAGGGGGCTGCACTCCCTTTGCTTCATAAGCCATAGTTATAGCGCCCACAAGACAATGTGAGAGGCGTTGCTTCGATATGGGACTCCCTCTGTGCGGGGGGGCCCATGAAACAAAGAGCTGGTCGCTCTTCCGGAAAGCACCGGTCCTAGTCACATATGTCTGTAAAGCACGGACTGGACACAGAGCATTCAGCCTCTGATCCTCCGAGGAGGCAAAGGGTGGAGGGTGAAAAGCGGACAGCTCCAACACCTCCGAAGTGAACGCAGGAAAGCACTTCGGCATGAAGGCCGGGTTAGGCTTAAGGGAAACCTTATCTCCACTGAGGGAGAATTTAGTGCACGAGGGATGAACCGAGAGTGCATGTAGCTCACTGACCCGTTTAGCAGATGCCAAAGCCAAGAGCAAAGCTGTCTTGAAGGACAGCAACTTAAGGGAAATACTCCCCAGAGGCTCAAAAGGATATTGAGACAGCGCTTCCAGCACCATGGAGAGGTCCCACTCCGGAACAGTTTTCCTGGTGACTGGCAGAGAGCGGCGCGCACCCTTCATAAATCTGCGGATTAGAGGGTGCTGCCCGACAGTAGAGCCCTCAAAACCCACATGACAAGCTGAA
Source organism: Scardinius erythrophthalmus (assembly GCF_964197995.2). NCBI lineage: Eukaryota > Metazoa > Chordata > Actinopteri > Cypriniformes > Leuciscidae > Scardinius > Scardinius erythrophthalmus. Next base: position 13,305,072 of record NC_138229.1, on the reverse strand, counting down.
ATAGCAGCTAGGTAGACCTTAGTAGTGGAAAAAGACCTCCCTTTTTCCATAAGGCCTTGAAGGAAACACAAAATATCAGGCACAGAGCACTGATAAGATGTGAGACCACGCCCATCGCACCACCCTTCGAACACTTGCCACTTACAGCCATATAGGGACCGTGTAGAAACGGCCCTAGCATTCTGAATAGTGGCAATGACACTCAGCGAGAGCCCCAGTGCATTTAGGTTCGTCCTCTCACGGGCCAGGCCCAGAGAGCCACCCTGTCCGGGTGGGGGTGGAAAATCTCCCCGTTGGCTTGGGACAGTAGGTCCGTGCGAAGGGGGAAGGCGCCACGGCTCGGCGTGTAACAGAGAAATTATCTCCGCCAGCCATGGAGCTTTGGGCCACCTGGGTGCTATCAGAATGAGAGACAGGCACTGCTCTCTCACCCTGGCCAGTGTAGGCATTATCAGGCACAGGGGAGGAAAGGCATACAGGAGCACTTTGGGCCATGGGTGGGCCAGTGCATCTATCCTGAGGGGCGCGTCCACGTCCCTTAGCGAGAAGAACATAGGACACTGGTAGTTTTCGCGCGAGGCGAATAGATCTACGGTCGCCCGTCCGAATCTCATCCATAGCATCTCCACTATCTGCGGGTGAAGACGCCAATCTCCATAGATTGTGTTTCCCCTCGATAGAAGATCCGCACCTCTGTTCAGAATGCCCGGAACATGAGTTGCGCGTAACGACAGGAAAACTCGCCTGCTCCACACCAAAAGCTTGTAGGCTAGAGCGTGAAGTTTCGACGAGCGTAAACCGCCCTGACGGTTGATATAAGCCACGGCCGTGGTATTGTCGCACCGTACGAGAACGTGATGTCCCTGCAGGCGAGGCAGAAAATGATTCAGAGCTTTCCAGATGGTCAAAAGCTCTAAATAATTTATGTGTGCTGAACGCAGTCTGCTTGGCCACAGACCGTTCACCGTTCTGCCCTCCTGGGTGGCACCCCAGCCTGTTAAGGACGCATCCATCGTCACAACTTTCCGCATCGTAACCGCCCCCAGAGGGGTTCCCCGTGCGTAAAAGTCTTCGCTCTCCCAGTGACGCACCGCTGCCATGCATGCGTGTTACTGTTACAAAGCGGCAAAGATCGCGAAGCAGGCTGAAATGTAGTGACAAAACCCATTTCATGAACGCTCGCATTCTCAGAAGTCCCAATGGCACAACTTGGATGGATGAAGCCATGAGACCCTGCAGCCTGAGGCATGTGCGTTGTAAACTGCAGCCTGTAACCCTTGGTTACGGTACGCATCACCCACTCGGGAGCTGAAACGGTTTGCCAAGCCGCTTCGTGACTCGCGAGCGCCCCCGCCCGGGCCGGAGCGGAGCTGTGTGGACCTAGTTGTTTTATTAGTGATGCCATGGCGCCATCTAGTGGACACACTAGGGGCGGCATGCATGGGTTCGGAGAGATTTCCGCTCTCTGCAATGAGATGAGATCTCTCCGAAACGAATTCATTTGATTCGTATTTTTTGTTTTGTGTGTTTTTTGTTTTTGTGCGAACACTGGGGCCGAAGCCTTTATAGACAGAGTGAGGGGAACAGAATGAGAGCGGTGTGGTGCCACTGCACTTAAACATTCCCTCACAATGCGTCCCCTGAACATGGGGGGAAAAAACACATTTCTTGAACACATAAACTGGGCAGTCTCGAGAGGCGGTGAGCTGACCCAGCCTCGGGAACCCCTGAGTCTTTTGGACGGGGGTCCTGAGCAAAGAGGGGAGTCCGAGGGGCTCGCGGCCCGTGAACATGGACTCAATGCCCCCATCCGGTGAACATCAGGCAGGCCGCTTTCGTTTCGCGTCGGTGGGGGTGGGATTAGTTGGTCTCCCGGTCGCGGCCGCGGCGGGAGTGGATTTCCCCCAGTGCTTGTTAGTAGACGCTGGGCTGTTGTGCCGTGGGGGGGGTTTGTTGCGGGGTCTTTCTTTGCCCTGACGAAACTGTCGTCCCGTGGCAGGTGGGTTAGGCAAACGTGCAGGGGGTGCCTGGCGTGGGGCCGCCTTCCGAGGAAGGCACAGCTTGAAAGCTTCATCCTCCTTTTTCTTATCGTCACATCTTTGTTGCATCAGTGCAACGGCGGGACCAAAGAGAGCCCGGCCGGCTCTACCGGTGCGCCCGCGATGCGCCGCTTCTCACTGTCAGGGAGTCCCGACAGGTTAAGCCAAAGCGCGCGCTCTCCCACCACGGAGGGCGCTCTATGGACGGCCTGCCGGGCGTTACGGAGGACGAGATCGTTCACAGTAAGGATCTCCTTCCACAGCACTTCGGAAGAATTTCCCTTCTCTAGCTGTTGCCCTAATTCGTCCAGGATCTCCGCCTGGTAGGCGGAGAGGAGAGAAGAGACATTTAGGGCTCTGACGGCCAAAGCCGAGGACTTGTAAGCTGCCTGGTGAACGGAAGCAGCAAAACGGTCCATTTTGTTAGGCAAGACCGGCTTAGGGGGAGCGACCAGCCCACCCTGAGTGAGGTTAAGGTGCCTGGCGATGGAAGGTTCAACAGCGGGGGGGTCACCCATACCGTGAACTGCCATATCCTTGACTTCGAGTCCCGTGAGGCCATGTTTAAAGTCGAGCGGGTCGCTCCAGTAGTGCCTCATGTGCTTCGCACACGCCGGGAGGATGGGGAAGAGTTGTCTCCTCGAGCCGGGAGTGGGTCCCAGCACTTTCCCATCATAAATATCTCTCTCCTGGTCGGTGGCACTCTGCGGTGCCGGCCAATCGATGTTGAGACGAGCGGCCGCTCGCTCACACACTTCCAGGAGGATGGTTTGAGGCAGCGCCGCGTGGGCGCTAGCCTGGGGAACACCAGAAGGCGGGGTGGCCTCCTCGTCCTCTGAGACCCCGAGAATAGCCGCATCCTCCTCTTCCACCGAACCGGGCGGTTCGAGGGCGAGAGCGAGGTTACCCGCGAAGATGTCCTCTTCGGGGAAAGCGGGATTGGGCTGGTCAGCCCAAACAAGAGAGGTGGCGCCCCGGGAGGCCCCCGGTAGCGCGTCGTCGTCATCACCGTGTCCACCGTCCGAGTCAGACGGGCTGAGCTCGGAGCACTGAGTGACTGCCACCTTAAGACGGCGTTTTAGCAACTTCCTAGGCAGCATGAGACAAAAGGTGCAGTTCTCCGGGTTCTCCAGGGCTTCCTGAGCATGCTTGAGACCCAAGCAGACCACGCAGAACTTGTGAAGGTCCTTTGCGGCAATAAGTGCACCACACGCGGCCGGGCAGGCCCGTGATAGGTTGTCACCTAGAGAGGCGGTAGGCTTAGATAGCGACATACCGGAGAAGAAGTCGGAGAAATCCGTAGCTGGCAGTTTCAGTGAGCGGAGGAACAGTGAATAGCGAGAGCGTGGGCGGCTCCGATGCAAAAACAGCAGGATTGAAAAGACAACTGTCACGTCTGGCGGAGGCTGATCTAGCTGATATTTCCTCCTGAAGACACGAGGTGAGCAGTGAAAAGAACAACCGAGCTGTGAGATGCAGAGATCGCGAGAAGCGAATGTCAACTGAGGAATAGCAGCACGCAGAGAAGTTATATATGCCTGGGTAAGGGGTGTGGCCTTACTTGGCATTGGCTGCGCGCTTCTGTCTGTCTAGCCAGACTTGGTGCAATTGGATGCTTCTGCAGAGGTCAGGTACGGATGCCCTTCCCATAGGTGGATCTCGAAACGAGATGATGAAAGAGAACTATTTCTTTACAATTTGTGACAGGGTTACATATAGCCAATAGGGGTAAAATATTAAATATTTCCATGGCAGGGCAGCTGGCATTGATACAGGTTTGGAACAACTTGAGGGTGAGTAAATAATGACAGAATTTTCATTTTTGGGTGAACTATCCCTTTAAGATTATCTACAGAAACATAGTACTCACCAGAGCCTGCATGGTCTTGTTGAACTCATAAAAAGATGGAAAGAGGACTTTTAGGATAAAGACTAACTTTGGCAATGTTTTTTTTTTTTTTTTATAAATCCGTTTATGTTAAGAGAACTGTATTGTGATCATCTCTGATTCAAGTTTCTTATTTAAAATCTAATTTGCAGGTAAAGTTGTGTTGCATATTTTGTTCAATATCTCAAGAATTAGTGATTAGAATTGTATTTTTAGCATTTGCAATATCTTTGGACAAAAACACACAATTTATGTTTCTCCTTTCTTCAAGCAAGCAGACATGAAGGCTCCAGCTCCTCTTCAGTCTGATCTGAAGGTGAATATGGATGCCAGACTACAGCTAAACTATAGCACTCCAAGGCTGGAAAACCGGTTTCTGGCTCAAGCGCCCTCAGCATTGTCTCACCATCATTACACATCTCCATCCTGGGTCAATCAGACCTCCACCTTCTCATCATGTCCAGCACTCCAGCCAACCAGCCTGTCCTCCACCATGGCCACCTCATCTCTTCTGTCATCCACAATGATGAGCTCAATCTCCTCTAATTCCTCTCTGCTGAGCACCAGGAATACCCTCCTAATGAAGCCTCCACTCCACCCTCCAGTCTCATCCTCTCTAACCTCCACCTATTCCCATAATCCTTTACTCTTTTGCTCCCAAACTTCCACTGCCAGTGCCATCCCAACACTCTGCCCCTATCTGTCACCTTCAAATGAGAATAAAGCGGGCACAAATGAAAAGAGAGAAGTGGAAGACATGCTTTTCTCACCTGAAGGCCTGCTGGGATATAGTGAGGAGCCCAGACAGGTATAGAGTGATTTCCTCTGTAATGCTTTGTAAAATTGCATGTGAATTAATGTAGCATAATTATTTTTTAAATTCTTTAATTCTCCACAAACTTGTATTCATATTTAATTAAAATAACAGAATCATTGCTACTAATTCAACTCAACCACTAAGCATAAGAAAGCACATTACGGTTAAGACAACTCTGATCAAAGACTTCTCTTTGGTTCTGCGTAAACGTACAGATATCTTGCAAGGACTGGTATTTTCTTCAGGAAATACAAATGTAGTTAATTATATTGTCTTTTATATTGTATCTTACCAGGATGCCATCAGGATGCCTTCCAAGGAAAGCTTAGAAGAGGAAGACCATATGCTGTCCTCTGAGATCCCTGTTTTGGATATGGATTTAGATAGAGAGGAGGAGCAGACTTTTGCTCCTCGTGAGGAATTTGGGGAGATTGAAGCAAGTGAGGATGAAAAACTTGTGGAACTGAGGGTCCGAAAGGTGAGCCAAATGGTCACAGTAATGGGGTTTGAATAATGATCACCGAGGTTGCATTTATTTGATCAAAACTACAGTGAAAACAGTAATCCTATTTCTGTTTTCTATTTTAATATGAATGCGCTTTACATATCATAGTATAAAACATATTTATAATATATTTTAAAATGTAATTTATTCCTGTGATGGGTAAGCTGAATTTTCAGCAGCTATTCAGTGTTACATGATCGTTCAGAAAAATCATACTGACCAAACTTATTTGTAATCATTCTTACACCACATAATGGATATACAGAGTGGTGAATGTGAAGTCAAACAACATTTATACGTCGACAGTTCTTTTGTTTGTCCTTCAGAACAACCTGCTGAATATGGTGTGCTGCTCCCTGGTTAATAAGAGCTGTACCCCGGGCCAGAAGGACTGGGATAAGAAGACGAGTGTGTGGAGCATTATTAAGAACCTGGCCACAGAGATTACCAGAGAAGACCCAGAGTTTCTCCTTAAGGTTGGTGATTTTGCATGTGTGAGTGCATGTGGGTTATGTTGTCAGGTGGTTATGTTGTTAATCTGTGTGGTTTTGCATATCTGTGTTGGTTTTAGGTTGCAGTCTATACTAGGCAGGAACTAAACATTCGAATCACAGCCAACTTCTTGCTAGCGCTGGCGGCCCATCTGCCTGCTTCTAAGCCACACTTGAGAAGGTACTTTTGTGCTGCTGTGCAGCTGCCATCTGATTGGCTGGAGTTGACAAGAATCTATAGCATGGTAAGTGTTAATATAGTAAATATCTTGCTGTCCTTTATTTTATGCTGTCCTAAATTTATCACCATATTCATATACCTTTATATTGTACTATAAGGAATATTATGGTGGATGTACAAATAAGGATTTTATTTCGCTTTACTGTATTATTCCTATAATTCTTGTTTTTTTCATGCTTTTTAAAATGTTTTTGTGCAGTGTTTCAGTAAATCTTTACCCTCCTGCCTGAAAAAAGCTCTAGTGGATAAATTTAAGCAGTTCACTGAATATCAGCTGGCCAAATACAATACACGGAAGCATCGCTGCAAACACAATAAGAAACAAAAGAAAGGAAAGGTAATATGTCAAAAAACACTTAATATTTAATATTACAGATCAAAACACATACAGTGGGGTTCACTGAACGTGGTTCTTTGAAAAAAATTTGGTTTGATCGTATTTTTTAAAATAATAAAAAAATTAAATTGTTCCATTTATTGTTTTAATATAGTTTTAAAGTCTTTAATTTATGTTTATTTCCAGGTTTAATTTTTTTTAAGATATTTTGAATCCTTTATTTTTTAAATGTTGTCTAATACTTTTGTATCTTACATCTTTAGAAAAGCACACATTCTACCAACATACAATAATGAACACATTTCTTCTTTCCACATAACTTTTAAAATGCTTTTGTTTTCTACCCTCTTCTTTCAGAAAATCTCTGCTGCACAGTGGAAAATGTGGGGTGACCTCGTCAGAGTGGACGATTCAATTCTCAAACAATATGTAAACTTTGCCATGTTTAGTTTCATCTGTTTGATTGCGCATGATTATTGCACATCAGAATGTCTTCTGAACATCTTTTAATTCAGTTCTGTATGTTATGATATAGTTGGAGAGCCAGAAGCGTGCTACAAAGGATAAAAAACAGAGTGAATTCAACTTCAAGAAGATGATAAAGCGCCTTCACATCAAAGATCCTGCAGAACATGTCATGGCCATTCTGGGAAAGAAGTTAGTCTTACAAACTGGCATATATATTTTAATCAAATCTGTTTAATGTTGGTAAACTGATTGCTTAGTCCAGTGTAACTTTCAGCCATGAGTGACTATGTTTGTTACCTGTTTTTGCTTGCAGATACCCGAGTGATCTGAAGGCCTTCTCTCGCAGTGGTCTTAGTGGGGTCTGGGAGAGAGAGCGATCTGGAAAACGGATGAAACTTAAGCAACCCGACACATGGGAGTGCAAACTAAGTCAGGAGGGAAACAAAGCTGCCACCTGGGAGAAACTCATCGGTCTGAATTAGGGTCCAAGATGCACTGGGTCCATAATGTACTTAATTCTTGAACATCTACTCATACTTAAGTATGTTTTTTTTTTTGTGATTTCAGATGGGAAGTCTCTTCCTTTTATGGCAATGCTGAGGAACCTGAGGAATATGATTTCTACGGGTATCAGTGAGAAACATCATTCTATGATCCTCAACAGACTGACCTCGAAGGTGAGCATTTCTTAAATTCAGTTTTTCGAACGTATATAAGATGATCAATTCGTTAACAGATTTAAATTAATCTTACAGAACGCTGTAATCAAGAGCAGACAGTTTCCCTTCCGTTTCCTGTCTGCTTATAAAGTTGTTTTGGAGCTCAGTAAATTTGGTAAGTTGGAGTAGCAGTGTGATTGTGTTCCTGATTTTAGGGTTAGGATGTTGGGGCTTCAAAAACATTCTCAAGCTGTCATTTCCATCTGATTTTAGAGGTTATTAAAATTTAGTTATAGGGCTATTTTTGTTTGTCAAGGATAATATACTGATCCAGAAACTGGTCCTGCTTGGCATAATTGTTAAAATAATAACTTTTATTTAACAACAATAATATATATGAAATTGGTCAAAAGGGACAGTACAGACAATTATAATGTTACACTTTTCTGCTTTAAATTGATGCTGTTCTTTTAATCTTTGTATTCATCAAAGAATCCTGAAAAATATGTATCACGGTTTCTTCAAAAATATTAAGCAGCAGTTTTCAATATTCATAGAAAATCAGCATGTTACACTGATTTCTGAAGGATCAGAACTCATTCATCAAAGGAATTAATTTCATAATGCTCATTAATTAAAATGTTCCCAATAACCGTAAAATCTTACCGAATGCAAACTTTTGAACAGTAGTGTACAGTTAATTCAGTCATGATCAAAGATTTGTTTATGGTGCTTTAGGGATTTTTAGTGTTTAAATCTACAAACCAAGGTTTTGAAAAACAATTTCATCAAGAAAAGAATCACAAATTAATAATGTAAATGTCTTTTATTGACGTCTTCTTGGGGAAGTTTAAGTGACATGTTCTCCCCTTTCAGCTGGTGGGCCTGCGGTCGAGGTGCCAAGCTCCAAGGTGATCCTACGAGACATTCTGAAGAAATTGCCGAAGAGCAAACGATTCCACCGACACAATTGGGACACAACAGTGCGCAAGAGACTGAGAGTTACAATGCGAGTGCCCTTCGTATACCGCATATTCAACGTCAAACGCAATCTCCTGAGAAAAGCAAAGTGTGTATTTATTATTAAAGAAAACTATTACTTAGTATTAGTTGTATGATCAAGTTTTTTTTTTTTTTACTCCTAAACTGACGTTGTTGTCTGTTGTAATTTGTTAGTCAGAGACTGTACACTCAGGAGCTTCTGGAGAAGTACTGCTGTGCTTTGGAGAAAGCTGTGCAGATCTCCTGCAAGTACAACATCCCCCCTCTCCCTGGACGCACTCTTGTGATCTGCTGTTCTTTTTCTTCAGAGGATCGAGACTGGAGTGGTGCTGAGGATTTCTGCTTGCCCCCTGAAAGCACCGATAACATTGACAGCGATAAACTCTCAGCATCGGTCAGATATGAACATCTGTGACTGTGGATTTATATTTTTGTGTTATAAATGATTACTATAGTTTGTTATGTCAAAATGAAACGTATTGTGAAGTATTTTTCATTTGCTTCTGCAGGTGCAGGAAGCTGCGCTGCTTTTATGCATGATGATTAACTACTGCAGTGAAGATTCCCAAGTCCTACTGCATAGATTCCAAGAATACCAGGAGTTAAAGTTGAAGTCTGACGTCCTTCTGGATAATGTGAGACAAGCAATGAAGCAATTGAATGTAAGGAATGTTCCCTTTTATTGTGTATATAACTTTAGAATCAAACAGGCTCCTGCTTTAAATAAAATTTAAATAAAAACAAAACACTGAAATAAGAAAATGGATGCAATTTATTTACATAAATAAAACATTAGAAAATAAAATCACTTATTTTAAATGCACTAAGTGAAGCATTACAACATTATAATGTACAGTTTGAAAAATGGATATTCAGTTTGAGATTGGCTGAAGATTACTTTTAACGCTGTTATTAAATTATTAGTGTTTTTAAATGTAAAAACAGTTGATAAGCATATGCACAATTAAATATCCAATGTTGTATAATAACAAAAACTTTTAATTATATTTTTGGATTGTGTCATACCTTTTTTGTGTTTTATCCTCTACGTCTCTCTGTCCCTCTCTCTCTTAGGATATGAATGATTGCGACATAGAATCTGAATTCATAACTTCGTCTACATTCTTTGCAAAGCTGACTGAAGAAAAGACAAAGGTGTGAGCCCCTTTTTAATTTATTGCTATACCAGGGTGCGTTTTTGCACAAATTTCTGCACATGGGTTAAAATAAGTGGCATGTCTGTTAAAACCTCTCTCCCCACAGCTGGATCGTATAGTTGTGTTTGGAAGTTGCTACTCCGACTGGTCTTTAATGGCAGATATCAATAACTATCGGCAAGACACTAACGCTGATGCTGTTGTGATAGAGGTGCTGCTCGGACAAACGTACGTTTTGTGAAACTTCTTCTATCTCCAATTTCCAAAATTGAAATTGAGTCTGATATGTTACTTTTATAAGAGCAGCTGCTTATGTTTCCTTGAAGCATCTGCTGTTTGGATCATAAATGCTTACAAAAATAGCTACAAATAAATCTTGTATTGTTTGTTTTTTAACAGGTCTCCACAAGATGATATTCAATACAGACATGAATCCAGCACAGTACAGATTTGTGGGTTTAGCGAGCAGATCCTGAAGTAAGTCTTTAGTTCATTCCTATGTTGTACTCGATATATATTCTCTCTTGTGAAAAGATTTAAGATGATTTTCTTTTGAAAAATAAAACATGTAATTGGCAGTAAGAGCTAGTGTAGGATCTAATATTCACAATATACACTACTGTTCAAAAGTTTTTTATGCTTTTGAAAGAAGTCTTTGTTCACAAAGGCTGCATTTAAAAAATAAAATAAAAATACAGTCAAAACAATTTAAAAACTTAAATTAATTTATTCATTTTCATTTAATTTATTCCTGGGATGCAAAGCTGAATTTTCAGCAGCCATTACTCCAGTCTTCAGTGTCACATGATCCTTCTTCTTCTTCTTCTTCTTCTTCTTCTTCTTCTTCTTCTTCTTCTTCTTCTTCTTCTTCTTCTTCATACAAAAAAATGAAATAACCTAATCAAATAGCAAAATAAAATACAGTTGGCTTACCTAAATCCATATCAAAAACAAAGCACAAACAGGTTCACCAAAAAAAAGAGACAGGACACCTCATACGCTCTGAGATCTTTTAACATATTTTTAACATAGTTGAACATGATCCACGTGTGTATGAATCAGAGTGAACTTCACGAGTTTGATCATCGGCTGGGGGAGAGATCCAGAAGCTCTCATCACGATCACAACCAGAAATGAGCTCTCCGTCGAGTGCTAGCAGCGTCCTTATAAAGACCACGCCATCGACTTAACAGCCAATGACTGTTGTACCCATCCTCAGACAATCTATCAGAAATCAAAGACAGAACAAGAAAGAAAAGCGCTAGAGAGAAAGAACCCAGCGCAACAACACAAATACAAATAGCGCAGGTCGTAACACACTTTTGATCAGTTTAATGCATACTTGCTATATAAGCGTTCATTTCATAATTTTTTTTTAAAAAAACGTACTGACCCCGAACTTTTGAATATTGCGATGATCTTAATATGTTTTTTGTTTATTTGTCTCTTAAAGGTTGTGTAATTATTTTAAACTTCAGGTGCTAAAACATTAGAGTTTGTAAGTTCAGTTAAATTCAAACTATCCGTTTCAATTAATCGGTTTAAAACTTTACAATCTACTCTTGAATCTATTATCAGAGATAATGGCGATAATGGAGCAGTTTCAGATGTTCATTCCGATCTGTTTTGTGATCGTAGGTTTGTCTCCGAGAGAGGCTCCTCAAGGATGCTGCAGCACGTGGAGCACATGGACAGAGTCTATAAAATCCCTCCACCACAGGGGCGCAAAACTGAACCTGAGAGAGCTGCCAATGTCATTGCACTTCCAGCAACACCAAAGTTCAGGTAAGTTCCAGTAACACCAAAGCTCAAATATCCATAAATTACTTGTATTAAACAAAATTTATGTCAATTACTTTAAGGTGAGACACTACAGGTGAATAGTGTAAAATTTTTAACTAGCAGATATCACCATGAAACTTTCCCAGTTGATTACCTACATTAAGATGAGAAAAAAATGTATTACAAGTTTTCTGTAATTTAATGTTTAAATATGCAAATTAGGCAATATATAATTAAATATGCTCTAATTTGCATATATTTTAAAAAACGAAATCTGAGTATTGGATAAAGCCAGGTTAAAAATTATTTTTTCATTGTGTTCACATATTAGATGGGGAAAAATTACAGAGGGATTTATGGATATCTACTTTTGTTATCCTGTAAATCAGAATATACTGTCAATAGCCTTAAAAAAATGATTTTCACCATGTTTTTTGGAATAAAATGTTATATAAATCAGGCTAGGAATAATATATTTACAAATCCCTCTGTAAATGTCTTCATAATATAACTAGGAACAAGACTGGAAAGTTTGGTGTATATAGGTGCTACTGAAGTGGAGATTTCGGACTTGGAGTATGAGAGAAAAGTCATTTTGAGAAAACGGGCTTTAAATATTTATCATCAGCCAATGAGATTGCGCATTCAGCCCTTTTACTTTCACGATTGGTTGCTGATAAAAAGGAAATGACCATATTTGGATCCAACAGCATTGTACAGGAGAAAGAGAGCTTTCCAGCGGTGCATGTGATGACAGGGAGCAGACAGCGATCGCGGAGCAGCATGTTGATTAAGAACGGCAACTTTTGTTGAATTCATGAGAAATCTACAGACGCAAACAGACAAAGTGTAGTAAAATAAAGACCTAAATGTGTATTTCAGACTTTTTTTCACCACAAGTCTGAAAGAAGACATGTTTTTGCAGACAAATATCCAAAAATCTCAATGTCACGCCTTAAGTCTAAATTGGGTGGTTGTGGTCCAGAATATACTGCAATGTAGACCACACTAGATATACGTACATTGGAAATGAAATGCTAAACAAAATTTTGTCCTTGTCAATTTTCTTTTCATTATTTTCTCTCTTTATAGATGGAAAGGTGTGCGAGTGTTCATCTCTTCTACGTTTAGGGACATGCATGCAGAGAGGGATGTTCTTGTGCGTAGTGTGTTTCCAGAGCTCAGAAGGCGGGCAGCGGCACACTATCTGTACCTGCAGGAAGTGGAGCTGCGTTGGGGCGTTACGGAGGAGGAGTCTAACCGTGCTGTGGAGCTCTGTCTATCGGAGGTCTGTCGCAGCCAGCTGCTGCTGGGGATTCTGGGGGAGAGATATGGCCTAGTGCCGCCCCACCCCACACTACCTGAACTTCCTCAATACAACTGGGTAATAATTTAATTTATTTATCTGATAGATACTTTTGATTAGTCATGTGCTGCACTTCTAAAAGTGTACAACTTCAAGTTTAAATGTGCAGTAAGTAATTTCTGATAAATTCTGTTCAAAGTGGATTGGACCGAGCATCACAGCACACTTGTAGCCAATCAGCAGTAGGGGATTTATACACTCATGATGGGGGAGGAGAGAGAGTGAGCAAGAGGGAGATTTGAAGAAAGACTGTAGTAAGAGAGATGACTGAGAGACATTACAAAAGAGAAAGGGTCAAAGGAATATGAATTGGCTTGAAAACGGACGCCAAGGTTGCATTGTTTCTGCTCCATATGTGAGTGACGTTGGTTATGCTGCTTCTGTAATGTTACCTATAGTAACAGGACAGTTTTGTGTGTCATTGTTTGTCTGGCGCTGGTGTGCCGCTGGCAACTAACAATGAACTCTTGCTTCCTGTGTACTATGTTAATTTATTGCTCTTCCTTGTCATTCGTTCATCGTCTTCACTTTATTTTTTGTGAAGATTTATTTTTCTTTGCTTCAGCTATGACAGAGACATCCACTCTTGGGTTGTGTGTTTGTGCATTTTGGGGGCGGAGCAATGAAGGGAGGGGTTTGTTTGATTGGGTTGATTTCAAATATCAACATTGTTTCTCAGAAATCACTACTGCACCTTTAATATTCACCAGAGTTGACGTTGAAATATATGAGCTAGATAAGAGAAGAAAGGTGAAAAGTAAAGATTTCTATTTCAACTTTCTATTAGTTGAATTGTAAAAAAAAAAAAAAAAAAAAAGGGACACTGAAGTCTAGAGTAATGGCTGCTGAAAATTCAGCTTTGTCATCACAGGAATAAGTTGTATTTTAAAATATATTAAAATAGAAAAGTTATTTTAAATTAGAATATTTCACAAAATGACTGTTTTTACTATATTTTGTAATTTTTGACTATCAAAGGCTTTAAAACGTCGGTAGTGTACCCTCTGAGCTTGGTCAGAAGTTTTAAATAAGGGTCCAGTTTTAAAAACTAGTATAGTCTTGCCCTTTATGTTCAGAGTCAGTCTTTTACATATTTATTTAAAAAGACTAGGGATGCACAATACATTAGTGCTATCGTGCTATCATGTATATTACTTTTGCCGTAATCTAACGCTCACTTAAAGAAAATCTTTAAAAAAAACAAATAGTTTACTAACACCGTTTAATGTAATGTTTAGCAAATCTCAAAATGATTATAATTTTTTTTACTGTACATTATAATGCTGTGATGCCTAAATTCACTTGTTGTTTTAAAAAATTATTTTTGTTTTTTATATTTAACTTTTACTTTAAAATGTATTTTGACAAAATAGTATAGAATTTAATTTATTTAGACAAAGCATAGATTTTAATATCGCCATTTATTGGTTATTAGCCATAACATTATCACCCATAACATTATTCGTATCAATCAGAATTTTAATATTGGGTTCATCCCTAAATTACTAATATGTAGCCAAAGCAATATAAAACGACATTGTATACTTGTTTGGGCCCCTTGTCCTGAAGTTTCATGAATTGCTTTCATGCTTCACTCTGTCAGCTGAACTCTGCGCCTGATGGGTTATCCATTACTGAAATGGAGATTCGACAGTTTCAAGCGCTGTATCCCGACTCTGTCCAGAGCCGCATGTTCTTCTACTTCAGATCACCCCATCTCACCAGGTATACATTCATTTATCATTTGTCAGCTGATCTGATTCGTTTTTGTTTCTGCAGGCTGTTCTCAGTCAGTTTTGATGTAATGAAATGAAATAATGTATGAAAAACAATTACAGCTGCCAGCTAATGTTTCTGAGGCTATGTGATTTAAGTACAGTATGTCATATCATCTACATTTTGTGTGTTTGTATGTTTAGTTCAGTGCCAGTGGCATGGAAAACAGACTTTGTGGCAGAATCCAAAGAAGCTGAAGCTAAAATGAACAGCCTAAAAACATGGATCCAGAACAATGAGTTTAAAGTGACAGAAAAGTGAGTTCTGTATATTTGTTTTGCCTTGCACAATGAGGAATGACATTGCATTTATTATTTGTGCCCTGCTTCATATTCTCTTAGTTATCCCTGTGAATGGGGTGGGGTGGTGGATGGAAAGCCCTATGTGAAAGGACTGGAGGACTTTGGGAGAGCAGTGCTGGAGAATATCTGGGAAGCAGTGCAGCAGCTCTTTGTGGAGGTCAGAGTCTCATTAAAATGAATTAAAAGAATTGTTTTCATATGCTCTACTTTATGGGGGCCACTCACAGTTTGGAATAACAATTGAAAGATAAATCAATTAAACGATGAATAAGGATGTTGAGGATAAATAGATACAACAAGTCTGCAATATGATCATTAAAATAATTTAATCTTAGATGAGTAAATTGAAAATGTAATATTCATTTTAATTCAGTACTCGCCTATATTTATTGTATTCTACTTGTGTGTATATATAAATATTGGGATTGGGATATTCGGCAGTCTACATATTGGGGTTATCTACATTATTTGCTAATGAATAGAATTGGCAAAATTTGTTTATTAGGTCCCAACTTCTCTGATAATAGTAGATATTAGAAAATGCAAATATTCAATTACCAATCACTTCATAGTCACATGTCATTATTTCTATAATATCAATTTGGTAAAATTTATTTTCTATTTGATTATTTATCAATGTTTTATTAGATTATTTTTGTATGATCAAGTCATTCATTCTATTCACATCTCTGTATTTTTGTTTACACATTTCATAATTTATTTGATTAAATTTATTTTTCTTGACATATGGGCCCCATATATCCCAGTGCTTATTTTACATTTATTAATTAGTGGAGTGATTTTCAGGAATTTTTTTCTCTCCTTTTTTTTTTTTTGTAGGAGACAGATGAAGATTTGATCTCAGAGATTAAAGAACAGGAAGTCCATCAGGATTCCCAACAGCGACAGTTTCACGGCAGGGCAAAGCTTATTTCTATGGCAACAGAGAAAGTTCAAGAATGTCAGCAAAAAGGAGGAGTTCTGATTGTTGAGGGAAAACCTGGAGTGGGCAAAACTGTGTTCATGGTAACTGTACATTTGTACAATAAACCATCTGAATCTTCATGTATTAATGCCCAATGTATGATGAATTACTAGAAGTACATCTGAATATCTCTCTGTATCTTCTGTTTTATTAAGGCTGCCCTGGCCCAGGCACTCAAAACCTCTGTCAAAAACAAGAAAGCCCCTCTTTTTGATGTCATATCCTACTCCACAGACGCTAGCCAGTCTGCTTGCAGTGTTGAGCAGCTTCTGCGCTGTCTTGTTCAGTGGCTGAGGAAAAGAAAAGATGATGTGGAGTTGCCTCCAAACACATCTTATAAGTAAGGAAGGATCTGATGTAACATGCATTGTTATATGCAAACACAAGCAAACTCATTTCATAATTATTCTCTTGTTGCATTACAGGGACTTGTTGTCTGAGTTCCAGTTGAACTTGAAGGACCTGAACAAAGAGAAGCCACTGGCCTTGCTTGTTGATGGGGCGGACCGTTTCCATGACGGTCGTGGTCAAAGGGTGTCAGAATGGATACCGCAGCACATCCCTAAGGTAAGAGAGAGAAACGTGCACACTTGAAAGGGGTAGTTCGCCCAAAAAAATGTTGTTCCAAACCTATAAGACTTTCGTTCATCTTCAAAACAAAGGTTTTTTTTTTTTTTATTTTTGGCTCCTGCGATGGGTAGGGGGGCGTCCCATCCCTGTGCGTTGAGCCGACCAGATGAACCAGTTGTTTCCAATGCTGACGGTCTTGTGCCAGCTGCTCTGCATCCTCCATAGCAACTCCATGTTGTTGGAGGTCGCCCGCAAGGACGTCAAGCCATCGGGTGCGGGGTCTACCTCGTGGTCGTCTCCAGCCTGCAGCCTTCGGATCAAACTGGAGAATGGCTCTTGTCGGATGGTCAGGAGGATGGCGGAGGACATGGCCAAACCAGCGGGTGCGACGTTGCGCAGCCAGGCAGGATGCTCTGGGCTGGCATGTGCGGGCTCTAAGCACTTGATTGGAAACCCGCTGGGGCCACCTGATGTTCTCGATGGTTCTGAGAGCCCTGCTATCAAAGCCATCTAATCTTGCAGCCAGTGTCTTATTTAAGGGCCAAGTCTCCGAGCCATAAAGCAGGATGGAGAGTACTGCTGAGTTGTAAATCCGGATCTTCGTCTTGCGTGAGATGGTCTGGTGCCGCCAGAGTGGTTTCCAGAGAGACTGCAGGGCTGATGCAGCCAGGGCTCTTCTGCGGGTAATTTCTGGTTTTAGGTCCCCGTTGTCTGTCACTATGGATCCCAAATACACAAAGTTCTTGACAGGCTCTACAATGTTATTGCCAAGCCGCAGGGAAGGTGGATGCGGTCCATCACCGACATACATGAACTTGGTTTTCGTCCAGCTCACCTGGAGGCCAAGCTTCTCAGCCTCTTCACTGTATATGCCCAGAGCGTCTCTCAGCTGGCTGTAGGACGTGCTGAGCAGGATGGTGTCGTCAGCGTACTCCAAGTCAGTCAGGTGGTAACTGCCGAAGTTCACTCCGGGGACCCGCTCACAAACCCTGGACATCAGATGGTCAATGATGCAGTTGAAGAGGTCAGGAGCAGCCACGCAGCCCTGGCGAACGCCACTGGAGATGGGAAACCAGTCTGAGTCTCTGCCGTTGATACGGACACAGCTCTGAGCGTTGCTATAAAGCAACTTGAACAGGGCAACGATCTTGGGTGGTGCTCCAAGGGCATGTAGGATACTCCACAGTGAAGTATGGCAGACGGTGTCAAAGGCAGCCTTAAGATCTATGAACCCGATATAAAGATGGCGATCTTTACGGAATTCATAGGTCTTCTCTATCAGCAAGCGAACGGCGGAGATTTGGTCTGTTGTGGAGCGATTAGGCATGAAGCCAGCCTGCTGGGGACGGCGGCTGCTTCTGATGGCTGGGAGAGCACGGGTGAGCAAGATCCTGGTAAAGAGCTTGCCGGGGATGGAGAGAAGGGTAATGCCTCTGTGGTTGCCGCAGACTAGCCTGTCACCCTTACGTTTCCAGAAGGGCAAGATGACTCCTCTGGTCCAGTCGCTGGGAATCCTCTCTGTCTCCCACACCTCATTGAATATGTGGGTAAGCCACTCGACGATGCTTTCACCGCCTGATTTTAGCATCTCAGCGGTTATTGCACAGATGCCGGGGGCTTTCCTGTTGTTAAGTTTTTCCAGAGCGGCTCTGACTTCCTCAGGTGTGACAGGGTCTGTACTGCAGACAACACTAGGGGCTGCAGCGTTAGCGGCCGATGAGATGGCGGGATCAGCCGGGGAGGTACCGTGCTGCAGAAGGAGGCTGAAGTGCTCTTTCCAGCGTTCGAGGCAGTTTGCTTCAGTTGCTATAAGGTTGCCATCAGAATCTTTCACCAGGGCTGTCTTGATGCGTGGGCCATTACGGGCTTGGCGCAGCAGACTGAAGACACGGCTCATGTTGTTGTTATTGGCCGCGGACTCTAGGTGTTTAGCTTCTGCTTGCCAGAACTTCTCCCTATCCTCAGCTATAGCCACATTGCGCTGGCGGTTCAGTCGCTGATACTCCGTCAGGTCACCTCGGAGCCGGGCCTCCCTCCGCTGGTCAATGATGTTGAGTGTCCTCTCCGATATCCAAGGCTTATTCGGGGAAGGTCGAAAGCATCCAAAGACATTGTGAGCTGACTGGATGACACTTTCCTTGAAGGTCTTCCAGTCCTTCACCTTGTCGGTAGCCAGGTTATCAAAGGTGCGGCGGATGGCGCAACTGAAATATGTGGCGATGTTTGGATCACTGAGTAAGGAGGAGTCCAGGCGAGGCTTAGTCTTGGTGTGCTGGTTGGCTCGCAGCTTTAACTTAAGCTGGGCCACCAGCAGGCAATGGTCTGTGTTGCCAAGCTCTGCTCCTCGGTACACACGGCAGTTAGTGACAAACGGCTTCCAGCGTCGTGAAATGAGGATATGGTCCAGCGCTTTCCTGGTTCTGCCATCTGGGCTGTACCATGTCCAGTGATGGATAAGCTTCCGGGGAAACCAGGTATCAGCAACGCAGAGGTTGTTGAGGTGGCAGAGAAGGAGAAGGCGGTTACCGTTGTCGTTTGTGGACCTGTCAGCAAAGGTTGTGCCGACAGGTGAGCCTGTGGACCGATCACTGCTGGACAGAGTGGCGTTGGCATCAGTGAGGATGATGGTGATGTCGTGTGGTGAGGCTTTGCCAACAGCCTGATGGAGTTGGTCAAAGAAGACATCCTTCGCATCCTCATCAGCGACATCGGTGGGGGCATAAGCAACGATTACTGTCATCTTGCCGTGTTGGTGGAGAAAGCGGGCCGACAGTAATCTGTCGCTCAGGGGTGTCCAGCTGATGAGGGACTTGCGGAGGGCCTTTGGGATGGCAAGTGCCACACCATAAAGGCCTGTCCGTCTTTCGGGACCACTCCAGAAGTAGCAATGGTCGCCTGCTGTTATTTCGCCATTGCCATGCCATCGGACTTCACAGAGCCCTGCCAAGGAGATGTTATAGCGGCAGAGCTCTCGGGACAGCAGGGTGGCAGCTCCGGGGCGAAGGAGTGTCTGGACATTCCATGTGGCGACTCGGATCCTGCGGCGAAGGTTGATCCGTACTCGTTGGTCGGGGGCAGGCTGGGGTCCGTTACCGTGTTGGGAAGTCCGGCTTCTTTCTCTGATCGGTTTCGTAACAAAAGAGTTTCTCCTGGGTGGGTTGTTAGCCCTCCGCAGGATAGTCGGTTGGTGGGGCTGCCACCTCACAGCGTACCGACATGCTGGGGTCTTTGTTTGTCTGGAACCTACCCTGGAGACCGGCCCGCCTAGGGTGACCCTACCAGGAGCGAGCTCCCGACGGTATCGCTCTCCAGGGTCACTGGAACGCGCAAGCCCCCTCGCCACATCAAGGCCAGACCCAAGAGAGGGAGGCCAGACCCAAGAGAGGGGAAATCTGAGAGATCAGAATCAGAATCAGAAAGAGCTTTATTGCCAAGTATGCTTGCGCATACAAGGAATTTGTCTTGGTGACAGTAGCTTCCAGTACACATACAATATAAAGTGACAAGACAAGTGACAAGTAACATAGGTATAAATAAAAAAATTAAAATAAAAGATTATAAATTATAAATATATATATAGTAAAGTTATAAGGTGCTATAATGAAATGTCGGAGGGAAGTATTGCACATGTTTGTTCCACAGTAGGGGAACATTAAGTGTTCATGAGGTAGATGGCCTGGGGAAAGAAACTTTTCCTGTGTCTGGTTGTTTTTGTGCTCGGTGCTCTGTAGCGTCGACCAGATGGTAACAGTTCAAACAGAAAGTGTGCTGGGTGTGACGGGTCCAGAGTGATTTTGCGAGCCCTTTTACTCACTCTGGATGAGTACAGTTCTTTGAGTGTGGGAAGGGTAGTGCCAGTGATTCGCTCAGCAGTCCGAACTATCCGCTGTAGTCTACGGAGGTCGGTTTTGGTAGCAGAGCCGAACCAGACGGTGATGGAAGTGCAGAGGATGGACAGAGATTTCTGTCCCTCCATTGAAAGTCTATTCACCCAAAACTCTGATGCTTTAAAACAATCATAAAAGAAGTCCGTATGAATCGAGCAGTTTAATCCATGTCTTCAAAAACACACAATTGCTTTATATGATGAACATATAATTTAGGCTTTTATTCACAAGTAAACATTGATCAGCGGACTTACATAGAGCACTCAAATATGATAAGCGGAAGCTCAAGCATGCTTGCCAGTCAATTTTTATATGTGAATAAACTTTCAAATAGACTGCATGGACTTTCAGTGGAGGGAGAGAAATCTCTCAGATTTCATTAAAAATATCTTCATTCGTATTTCGAAGATGAACAAAAGTCTTATGGGTTTGGAACAACATGAGGGTGAGTAAATGAAAACCGAATTTTCATTTTGGGGGGAACTAACACTTTAAATAAGTGTATTAAGAAAATGATGGAACCTTCTCATCAACCAATTACTGTGTTCACTGTCCTCTCAGGGTGTCTGTTTGGTCCTGAGTGTTACTTCAGAATCATCCCTACAAAACACTATTAGCAAAAGGAAAGGTGCCTTGTCATTTCCACTGGGGCAGTTATCTTTACCTGACAGGAAGGAGATTGTGCAGAAGCAGCTTGTTGGATTTGGAAAGAAACTGAGCGATTCTGCTTTCAATAACCAGGTGAACTTCCCTTTTGCTCTCTGGCTGTTGGAGTACTATAAAGAAATATTGAGAACTGTTTTTGCTTAACTAGTGGCTTTATTGTTGTGTTCCCCTGTAGCTTCAGACACTGCTGATGAAGAAAGGGTCTGTGAGTCCACTCTACCTCCATTTGGCCTGTGAGGAGCTCAGGAATTATGCCTCCTTTGAGAAGGTAAATTTTTGTTAAATAGTTTTTTTATAGTGATCCACATAATGTTATTTAGCTTAAGAAATGTAAAGTTGAACTTAATGTTGATGATGAAATTTATCATTTAGATGAAGGACAGCCTCCAGTCTCTTCCTCAGTCCCTTGGTGAGCTGGTGCAGCACAGTCTGCTGAGGCTGGAGACTGAATATTGCAGAGCAGGACTGGGATGGGCATTAGCCACTCTTGCCGTCAGCTCCACCGGTACAAGACATTTATTTATTGCTGACTTAGTGCAGTGCACTTCTGCAAGAACTGTTATACGTTATCTTAATTTAACCCTGTTTTACACATTTTTATTTCTTTAAAATTGTCTCCACAAGGGACAAGCTCAAATTAAATTGTCCAGCCCTTCTCTCTTTAAAGGGGCAACATGGGACAGTGATTAGTATCAAATCGTAATATTAATATGGCATTGAATGATTCATATATCATTGCATGGTACATATCTAGAAAGCATGATATTGCCGTGTCCAAAAATTCAGGGTCATACCATGGTACTTGTTTTACTTATTGTTTTATTCCAAACAAAGATCTGTGGCCCAATTGATATCACAAATTGGACGTGTATCAGTTTTATTAAAAAATGTCATTGGTTGCACCTTTTTAAAATTGCACCACACAATTTTAGAGGTTCTATTAAATATTAAACATTAAGCTAAAGCTTAATTTTAAGCTGTATCCCATATTAAGATCTTATATAGTTTTATTGTAAGTTTTCTGTATGTTGTTTCTTTTTTTAATTAATTTAAATAGTTTAATGATTTAAATAACATTATCATTTTTATGTAGATGTATTGAAAATAAGTATTTCTCATCACTAATCTGTTTTTTCCACAGGGATGCGCGAGAGTGATCTTTACACTATACTGAACATGTGCAATGATTTAAACTCCAGAGGAGGGCTGGTGTCATGGCAGGAAATTCTCCATATAGCAAGGCATCCACAGAGCCGTGTTCCCATGGCATTATTCTCTCAGCTGGCACAATCTTTGCACAGGTACAGCACAGTGAAATGTGTGGACATAAGAAATAGCTTCTGTTTTATACAATGAATGATTTATTCTTGTTGTATCGCCAGTATAATTGGACAGTCTCACGGTCAGGGGTCAGATGACCTCCTGACTTTGACCCATCCAGAGGTGAGGTCAGCCTTTGAACATCTGTACCTGTCTACTGAGGAGAGTAGAACCAGAAGTCATATGATAATTGCAGGTAAAACAGGATGCATGCAAATTGTGACATTTTATGTGTTTTATACACTACTATGGTGGCCGAGAGAGCTCAACGCGCTGCAACTGAAGAAAATACATGCAAAAAGAAAAAACTCCTGAAAATTAAAAAAACTTCTTCATTAGTTTTACAACACATGTCTGCTCCAAATACTCACAACACAAACAAATACAGAAACGCACTGCAAATAACACATTACACAACGGAAATGTTCCCAGGGGACCCTAATAAGTGACGAGCCCGTCTGGGACATGCTTATTGTTCGTGAGCATCCCTATGCCCTACTCCCTTTGAAGGGCAAAGCAGTAGTGAGCATTATGTAGCCATTTGGAACCCACTTGGTGAAGCGAAGTAACGAAAGACAACGTAATTAATGTAACAAACTATACTTAATTTGCGGGTGTTTTTCTATTTGTATGTGTTTTCTTCAGTTGCAGCGCGTTGAGCTCTCTCAGCCACCTACACTACAGTTTGGGAGCAGTAAGGTTTTGTTTTTTTAAAAGAAATTAATACTTTTATGCAGCAAGGATGCATTAAATTAAAGTGACAGTAATGACTTTTATGCTGTTGCAGAAGATTTATTTTTTTTGTTTATAGATTATATTTTCATAAATTATGTTCTTTTAAACTTTGTAATCATTAAAGAATCATGAAAAATAAAGCGTCATGGTTTCCACAAAAATATTAAGCAGTACAACGGTTTTCTACTTTTGCAATGAAAAAAGAAATCTTAATTGAGCACCAAATCAGCATATTAGAATGATTTTTGAAGGATCATGTGACACTGAAGACTGGAGTAATTGCCATCAGAGGAATAATTTACATTAGCTGTTTTTACAACCGTTCCGTTACAACCGTTATATTTTCACTTGAGCTTGGTTCAGCATGGCACGATTACAAACCGTGATCATCCTCTATGACAGTTATGTATTACATTCCAAAGAACTCTGTTATCAGCCCCACAGTGGAAAATTAAACCATATCATGGAATGAAACGGTTAAGCAATGAGAACGGATTGGTAGCAGCTATTTTAAAATATATTAAAGTAGAATACATTTCTTTTAAATTGTAATAATATTTCACAATATTATTGTTTTACTGTATTTTTGATCAAATAAATGCAGCCTTGGTTGACCATAAGAGACTTCATTCAGAAACAGACTTTTGAACAGTAGTGTATGGGTTTTTATATATTTATTTCTAAATAACTTTTTTTTCCCAGCTCACCTTTGGGTGCGGTCAAATCCTGAGGGGAAGGACACATTTCTTCACTCTGATGCTGATATTCTGTCTCATCTCCCTGCCCACCTGGTCAGTATCCCCCTACTCTCTTCTTCAACCTTTCAGCTTCAGTTACTAAACTTATAAGAGATGTCTATTCTCTCTCTCTGATCAGATGGGTGGTAATCAGTGTGAGCCTTTGCGGTTTCTGCTGTCGAGTTACTACTTCCTCTATGCTAATGTGCGGTATGGACTGCTTCACCAACTTCTGGAGACCTACATTTTGTTTGGTAAAGCGCCTGATGTTTTTCAGTACTGCATTTTTCTGTTTAGTTCACAGGTTCTCATATTGATTGTTTTTCATTTTATCCATTTAGACCAAAAATATGGGACCGATCATCTGCAATCCAAAAAATCAGCAGGTATTTTACTTTTATATTATTGTATGTTTATGAAAACCCAACAACACTGACATTTAAAAAGATCTCAAAATGAATTCATGATCTGAATATGTACTGAAACTACAAATTATAGTTTTCGCGGTAAACCTATACCAAATTTGTGTGTTTTCAGATAACCTGAAGGATTTTAAAGACTGTCTCAGTTTTCTGAAGCGCCACAGCCTCCTCTTCTCTCAATGGCCCGCTCTCTTCGTACAAACAGCTCTTAATGAACCATGTGACAGCTCTGCACACTTGTGGGCTGAAAGCATGACAAGAAATGGAGGGGTGCATGCTGTAAAATGGCTAAACCTCACAGATGCAGCACAAAAAGAAGTCAGGTACTAATATTGTGTCTGATTAATAGCATTTTCTTCTCAGATTCAGAATTTCAGATTAATTCTGGCTGACCCACAGTTATACACTTATAAAGAAAATCCTAATATCATTTTTTTTAGTTTTTAGTTTTAGAATTTAGATTTAGAATTAGATTTCAATTAATAATGTGGTTTCAGACTTCCTGGACACCACTTTGTGCAAAGGTTGTTTATCTAGAATTTTTCTATGTATGTTAATTGTTTCTTCTGCTCAGTGAGCTGGTTTCCACCTTCCACTCTGAGCCAAGTTGTGTGGTGGTGAGTCCTGATGGAAAACTTGTGGCAGTGGGAACCGTAGAGGGAACACTTCAATTTCTGCATACAGAGACTGGACAGGTATTATTTCAAAACGTATTTAAACATACATCTACTATGATTTTCGGCATTTTTAGGATAGTTCAATCACAATTACAATCACATTATTTTTTCAAACAGGAAGTGAAGTCATTGATGAGCAGTGGTGATGGCATCTCTGGATGTAT
Organism: Scardinius erythrophthalmus; assembly: GCF_964197995.2. Classification (NCBI taxonomy): domain Eukaryota; kingdom Metazoa; phylum Chordata; class Actinopteri; order Cypriniformes; family Leuciscidae; genus Scardinius; species Scardinius erythrophthalmus. Next base: position 13,280,079 of record NC_138229.1, on the reverse strand, counting down.
TTTCCTTGGGGAGGAGCTTTTGGCAACAACCTCGTTTGATGGGCAGGTGGAGGTGTGGGATGTTGCGAGTGGGTGCAGGTAATTCGTTTTTCTGGCTCAAATGTACAATTTACATAGAACATTTTGCCCAGCTTTGTCATCTTTGGTTTATTTTTTTCGCTGTCACTTTAAGAACTGCCCACATGAATGCCCACTCCAACAAGATCACAGGATGTGATGTCAGTCCAGACAGAAAACTCTTTGCTACCGTTTCATTAGACCTAAACTTAAAGGTAAAACCAAGGAAAAAATCATTTAAAATCTGAAATAGGTGTGGTGTTGTACTATTCTAAAATATACATCATTTATTTGGGTGTACTCAGGTGTGGTCAGCGCAGAAGAGCACAGAGGTGGCCTCTCTCATGAATCCCTCCCCCCTGAACTGTGTGAACTTTGACCTTGAGGGCCAGCTCTTGGCAGTGGGCTGCTGGGATGGAGCTGTTCGTTTGTGGAACTGGCTTGAACAGAAAAACGTTACGGTGAGGAACGACTCGAGGAAAACGAGGAAAGATATGTTGCTACGCCTGATATATTAAAACTTAATTTCCCTCCCAATGCTCTCTCTTTTTCAGACTCTGTTAGGTCATCAGAGTTCAGTGCGGAGTCTGTCTTTCTCTCCCTGCTCCTCCATATTGTGCTCAGGCTGTCTGTCAGGAGAAGTGCGGCTCTGGTCAGTGGCAGCAGCTGCTTGTGTGGGCAGTTATCATGCTCACCGCGGCTCCACGCAGTCACTGAACTTCCTGCAGGGAGGAAACCTTTTGCTGAGCGCTGGATATGACAGTGTGGTGAGGACTATGGTCTTACATTCTTAATTTTCAATTGTTAGATTTTTTTTGCACTCTACCAGGCATCCTAAAACACTCCATAATGAGGTATTTTTTGTTGTCCAGGTTAATGTGTGGTCCGGTGGTCTTGGGCGATCTGTCGCTGTACTGGGAGAGAAAAAGGTACTTTCATGTTCTTAAATTAGAATTGCTACTTATAAGCAGTATAAATAGTATAATAGGTATTAAATTCAGCAATAAATTCAGCCTGAACTGCTTGATGTACAGACTCCAAACAGACTTTTTCTGCCCTTGCATACCTGAATGTTTTAATGATGTTTAGGCCTGTTAATTGAACTTTTTAATTTTGTGTGAATTTAATATTCTAATTTAGGGGCCTATGAAGATAATTCAAATATTAAATCACACTATTTTATTATTATTATTATTTATTTTGTGTGTGCAAATACTGATGAATGTAATCAACTTAATCATGTCATGTTATTGGATTATATTTTCTACTTATAATATGTATCTCACATCTAATAAAACAACTATAGCATTCTTTACACTGCAAAGGCTGTGATTTTCATGCACAGTGAATCAGCTCTGATGTGTTTCATATATGCTGAACCAGAGCTTAAGCTTTCCTGAAACATCAACACTATTCATTTGCCGCATTGGAAGCATGGCTATTTCCTTCAGGAAATGAAAACCTTTTTTTGAGTGCCTATAAGGATGATATTAATTAATCATCATTTGCAGGTAACAGTATTACAGCAGCAACAAAAGCGCACCAGACGTGGAAATGAAGATGAAGCTAATGCTCTGTGTGTGGCTGTGGCCAGTGGGTACGCTTCTGTGGGTTACCATGGAGATGGTATCAAAATGTTCAATTTGAAGTCAGGTACATAAACATTTGCATCCAGCATTTACAGACGTACTCATCCAGAAATACTTGGAGCTCATAAATTCAAACTGCTTCTCAATCTCGCTTGTTCTCAAAAGCCATAACATGAACGAAATAAAGTGCAAAAAACAATCCACACTTAATAATAATGGAGAGGACTGTGAGTAACCAGAAGTAGAACCCATCCCAAAATGCTCTGTGCTGTAGGAGAGAAGGTCTGGGCCAGTGAGGGGCTGCAGGTGTCCATGCTCTGCCTCATGTGGATGGAGGGAGGAGGAACAGAGCTGCTACTGTCTGGGGGCATGGACCATCGTCTCAGAGTCTGGGAAAGGCAAGGAGAAAATTCGGAAAGCCTTGTGTCAGTAGGATCTTTTGGCGTGCAAAAGGGAGCTATTCTCGCTCTGGCTCAAATCTCCACTTGTGTGGCATCTGCATCTGGTCAGTAAACACAAAACATTTTGTCGATTGATTTTGGTCCATACTGGATATTTAATTTTTGCATGCTCGTTTCAACCTTCTTTTCTAACACTCACTTAAAGTTATTCTTTAAAAGCACTAATAATTTGATAACACTAAAATATAGTCTTTAGTTAATCTCAGAATGAATATCAATTTCATACTGCACATTATAGGTGGCCATTTTTAGATAACTGAGTAGTTTTTAGAAATTTTTATTTTATTTATTTCATGTTTTAAAATGTTATTTTATTGAAAAATGTAATTTTGTTTTAGATGACTTCACTATTGCTCTGTGGTTGAAGAGTGAATTGACTTCTAAGCCCTGGATCGACCCTAAGGTGATGTGTATTCTGAGAGGTCACAATGGAGGGGTCACATGCCTTGCTTTCAGTCCTAATGAGAAAGAGTTGCTGTCAGGAGGGAAAGATCAGGTACTTGGTCCACTCCACATCTATCACCGAAAAAAATGGAAGAAAATACACTATCTCTCTCACAAGATATTTTATCATAATCTCTTCCACTAGGCTTTGATGATATGGAATGTAAACTCCTCCCCTCCAGTTCTTTCCAAGTCTTTTTCCCATTGCCATGGAGACTGGATTACGGGATGTGCCTGGACATCAACTGCAGTGGTAAGCCATTTGAAAGGGCAGTTAGTTCATTTCAGTAACATCTAACTCTGTGTGTCTGTAACCAAATACAAAACTTCTCTTACACCTCAGCTTAGCTGCTCCAGTGACTGCAAGCTGCGGATGTGGGATATCCAGACGGGAAGTTTGCTGAGAGAGATCCTGTTTAGTTCATCTTTGAGCACATTGTGCTGTTGGGTAAGGCAGTTGCACCTTAAAGCAAGGTCACAAAAATACACAATAAGAGGAACCTGTTGACATTTATGTAATTTTTAATGACTTTAGGAGGATCATGTAATGGCAGGCTCTACGGATGGACTGCTGATGGTTTGGAAGTGGGAATCAGGTATACAAGTAACCAGGATCCAGGCCCACAAGTCCCGTCTCAATCACTGCACTGTTGTCTCTCAGCCAGGTACTGAGGCTAATACACACATTTACACACAAACAGAAGCTTGATATCTAAATAGTGTATCTTGCTTAAACAAACCTTCTTAGCAAAACCATTTGTTGCACACAGATGTGGGAGAGAGTTTAAAACCAGAAGACTTATTGGTAGCTTCAGCATCAGAAGATGGAACTGTTAAACTGTGGCATCCACTGCAGGTAACCAACTCTCACTTCTGTATTTTTTTCATTAACCATTTATTTATATTTTATTTAAAAAATGAATTGCAAATCAGATATTTTAAATAATTCCCAGAGATTAATTCTAGGAATGCATAATATATCGCTACCGTATTGTTGATTAGTTGATGCTGTATATTTGATTATAAAATAATTTCCCCTATATTTCGTAAATTTAGATCTTTGCAGCTCTTAAAAGCGCTCAAATTTAATAATTTAATAACAATGATAAATGTAATCTTTAGCAAATCTCAAAATAAATAGTCATTTTCATTATGTATAATGGTGTGGTGCCTAAATTAACATCTAGTATTTAAAACAACTGGTTTTAGTTTAGTGTTTTATTTTTACTTTGTTTTGATAAAATGGTATACAATTTTAATATTGGCCATTTGTTGTTATTAGCCATAAAATGAAAATAACTCTCATCTTATCTGCATCGGTCAGATTTTTATATCAGTGCATTGCTAATTTATTCACTAAAATTTCATTTTCATAGGTACATCATCATAATACTCTGCATGGTCACAGTGCAGAAATCCAAGCTTTAGTGTGCAAAGAGGCCGGACTGCCGGAGTTTCTCACTGTCTCTGTGGATCGTTCCCTCAGGTCATGGAATGTCACCACGGCAATGGGTACGGCAAAATGGTCATTCCCAATTAACTCGACTAAACTCTCACATAAATCCTCAGAACACTCTGTTAGTGAACAAAAGCAGAATCTAAACTGATGTGAAAAGCGGTGACAACATTGCAATTTCTTATTAAACTACAGCTGTACATCCAAATATATCATTTGATTGGCATTAATAACATAACTTTTTTTATATACAATCATCCACAGATGCTCCTCCTTGCCAGAAAGGCAGTGTCAGAGCTGTGTGCTTCCTTGATACTGATGACTTCATGGTCTGTGGTTATGACACAGGCAGATTGGAGATATGGCATCAGAATTCAGTGGTTTACTGGAAGAAGGTAATCATGGGTTGGGAACTGAATTTATTGTTGATCAGTTAGTAAAAATAACTTTACCCTCTTTCGGTTGGAAATTTCTGAATGAACGGCTCTGTTTGTGTTGCACTAAGGTCAGTGATGGCGGCTTATGTGCAGTCACCGGTATGCCAGAGGATCAGCTAGCTGTGGGTTGCAGCGACTGCTCTGTACTTGTCTGGAAACTGGAGAGAGACACCAAGAAGTGCTTTGTGAGGTATCAACTTCTATCCCTCCTCATTTTCATATTTCAATTTCAGGTTTGCAAGCAAATTGCAATTGCAAGATTAATGCAAAAAGTGGCAAACATTTCGGTCACATAACCTTTCTCATTGCCTATTTAAAGGTGCTTAGTGCAGGAGTCATCTTGTTATAAGGAATCACATGATTACATGGATCACATGGCTAACATTTTATTTTCTTCCAGACTCGATAAGATGTCTTCATACAAAGTGGAGGTTCCTGTGAGCTCTTTGTTCTACTGTGGCAGTCTGTTTGGAGTTTGTGTGAATGGACCAGTCGTCGATTTGATCTCTACTAGCTCGTCGACCAAACAAACTTATTCGTAAATAAACACCACATCATTTTTACACATATAAAAGATGTCCTACACTCTTCTGTTAAGCCTTTGTTCGGTGCAAGGTGGCACATGTGCAGTGAATGTTAACATTACTTTATTGGATAATAAAAAGTGTGTGTTTTGTTGTAGCTGGACAAATGATGTACGTCCTATTGGCGTGGTGCCAAATGATAAAAAGAGCTTTTGGCTGTTGGGACAGAAAAAGAGTGTACTGTACATTGGATTGCTTGTGAGTTCATCTATCATTATCATGTGACACTGACATTGTAAAAAGTGTCTGAAAACGAAATGATCTGAAACGGTCTGTCTTTCAGTTGTTGGTAAATCAAAATCGTTACGACTTAAACTTTTGTTACGATGCGGTGGGTAAGACGCCTGAGGAATTGGAGCAGGAGGAGAATATGTGGGAGCAGCAGGAGAAGCAGGAGCAGCAGGAGAAGGAGGAGCAGCAGGAGAAGGAGGATCAGCAGCAGCAGCAGGAGGAGGAAGAGGAGGAGGAGGAGCAGCAGGAGGAGGAGCAGCAGGAGGAGAAGGAGCAGGAGAAACCCAGCAAGGAACAGATTGAACAATTGCGAATTGCAAACCGGAAGGCTGGGCAGATTAGCTCCTGGATCACAGCTGCAGCAATGCAAAATGGTACACTTGTTCTTACACTTTAATGTATAGCACAAATGAATCAATTTGTCAGAAAGTCAGTAAAATGTGAAGAGAGCTGTCTGTTCAAGCCCATTTCTCTCTTTTATTGTGAGAATAAATTACTATTAACCATATTCACAACAGTTTGAGGCTGTTTACACTGGACACATCAAAGTAAACATTATAACCTGATACATTCGTCGTTGCAAACGGACACATAATGTTGTATTGAAGTGTCCATTGTGCTCTGTCTCTGACTGCTACAGTAGCCACGCCCCAAACTGTCGCTATAGGTTGAGCTAGACAGAGACTGACAGATCTGAGCGGACTGCGCTCATCTTTTTGATAGTGCCTGGGAGGCTCAATGATTACAATTTTGGGGAATTGTAATTTTTTTTTTTTTACAGACTTTATTGTGTGTGGTGATTATAAAGGGAACATATGGTCAAACCAGCCTCCTAATATTTCTTCCTGGACTGAAAGAAAACCGGCAAGTATCCTTTAGCTTTCCTGATAGATATAAGGATCATAAGTCATGAATGCATGGGTTGCTGATAAATTGGGTGGCTGTTGACTGGTCTCTATAGGCACACACAGACAAAGTGAGTGTACTGCGGCTTACAGAGAGCCTCATCATCTCAGCATCTTATGACAGATCCGTCAAACTGTGGGACAGACACACTAAGAAACAGGTATTTTTATTATTTCTTTTATTTTTTTCTTATATTGAAGGAGTGGATTTGCAATCACTTCCACCAGTTTATATTCAATTTAATTTCTGTTTCCCACTCATTTTCTGCCTTTCACAGGTTGGCATGTTTGTGTGTGGAGGCCCTGTCAAGGTGCTGGAGGTGAACCCCCGTGACCCCAAGGAATTTGTTTGCGGAGATACGCAGGGTCAACTGTACTTCCTGTCCTGGAAAGGTTGATATCCTCATAGTCTGTACGTTCGTAATCTTTAATCAGTTGTAATGTTGCATTCTGTTCATTTACTTCACATGCATGGAGCATTTTGCACTAATGATACTATTGCCTTAAACTAAGCCATGATATGAAGAATATTTGCTTTGTTTTTATTATATGAAAATGACAACCACTTGATTTAATATTTAGTTATATTCAGTGAATTGATTTTTTTTTTTGTTAAGGATTGTACATCCTTTCTGTATGAAAAGCTTTTTGGGTGAATAAACTACCTGCAAGATCACATGGGGAAAAGCAGATGTCCACTGAATGTGCTGTGATGGTGTTCTCCATTGTCAAAAATCCATTGGCCAGGATAGAGATTTACTTTTACTTTATCCCCTTCTTCTAGCAGCAGAGAGACTCTATTTGAAGTACTGATAAAACCACCTTCTTGGTGTCCATGTGTAGAAATGATATGCTGGTCATTTTTAAACAGGCCTGCGGTAACGGCTTTCAGTGGATTTCCGAACGCTTTTGAGAAAACCCTGAATGCGTACACTCCCCTCACAGGTGCTGTGAAGATTCCTGTATCGAACAAAGGTTAATTAGATACATTCAAATGAGAGCATTATAAAAAATTACAGAGAGATATTAACACTATATGAATTTATTCACCTGTATTTGCATCATAGGTGTTTCCAGTGTTGAGGAAGATGTGTTTGTAAATCAGGGTGTGTAAATCATTAAAGGGTCCAACGCTTTGTGGTCCAAAAGAGGTCAACAGAGAGGCTGAGAAAGCCACTTTAGGAGCTAAAACATAGACTTGTACATTAGATTACAAATTATTTCATTATATTTACACTACAGTTCAAGGTTTAGATTTTTTATGTTTTCTGCTTATTTGATCAAAAATAAAATAAAACCGTAATATTGTAAAATATTTTTACAATTTAAAATAGTATGTTTTCTGTTGTTCTGTGATGGCAAACCATGATAAGGTTTGGGATAAGTAATATATGAAATAATAATAGTAATACTTTTATTCTGCAAGGACGCATTCAGATGATCAAAAGAGACATTTATATTGTTACAAATGATTTCTATGCTCGTTGCTGTACTTTTTACCTTTCTATTCATCAAAGAATCCTGACAAAAATGGGTAACACTTTAAAATAATGGTTCATTAGTTAACATTAGTTAACTACCTTAGTTAACATGAACTAAGAATGAACAATACTTATTCAGCATTTATTAATCTTAGTTAATATTAATTTCAACATTTACTAATACGTTATTAAAATCAAATGTTGTATGTGTTAGCATTAGTTAATGCACTGTGAAATAACATGAACAAACAATGAACAGCTGTATTTCTATTAACTAACATTAACAAAGATTAATAAATACTGCTACAAATGTATTGCTCATTGTTAGTTCATGTTAGTTAATATGTTATCTAATGTTAACTAATGAACCATTATTTTAAAGTGTTACCCAAAAATGTATCACGGTTTCCACAAAAATATTAAGCATGCAAAAGAAAATAAGACCCATTATTAATATTTGAGCACCAATACTAGTTGATGATAATTGAGCACAAAATCAGCATATTACAATGATTTCTGAAGGATCATGTGACACTAAAGACTGGAGTAATGATGCTGAAAATTCAGCTTTGATATCACAGAAATATATTACATTTTAAATTCTATTTAAAGCGAAAACAATTTAAAGTGTAATAATATTTCACGATATTACTGTTTTTACTTTATTTTACATCAAATAAATACAGCCGTGGCGAGCTTAAAGGTACAATATGCAAGAATTTTGCATTAAAATATCCCATAATCTCAAGGCCAGTGTTATATATTTTGTTAAGTTGATTACTTACAATATCCCAAATGTTTCCAACTATTTTTAAATCGTGAGAAAATTGCGATTTTAACCAAGGAAACGGGGCGTTAGAGCAGGGGGGTGGGAAAAATGGCGGAAGGAGGAGCGGAGTGGGGAGACACCTCGGATGATGATAATGGTCAAGATATGGAGTATCAGGAAGTAAGATACAATAAAAGGAAAAAAAAGAGTAGTTTGGTTGATGGATCTGATTGTGAACAAAGAAGACACACGAGAAGTGAAGCTACTAAAGAGATGTCAGGGAAAGAAATCAAAGTGATTATTACATTTGCTAAGCAGACAGAACAGCAAGCCCATCCTGTCAAAATATCGAAAATAATCGAGAAAGAGATAGGAGTAGTGAAAGCTGTATCCTGTCTTAGCAATGGAAGAATAATGATTAAATGCATGGATCAGAAGCAGAAGGAAAAAATAATGAAAATGAAAATGCTAGCAGGGGCACGGATAACGTGCACAGAAATAGGCAATAAAGTTCAAGGTGTTATTTCGGGAGTACCTCTTAATGTAAGTATGGATGATATCAAAGGCAGCCTGAGTGGAGGCACAGTCATTTCTGCTAGAAGGCTACAGATGTGGAAAGACAATAAAAAATGTGAAAGCATGAGCGTGATGATACAGTTTGAAGGGAAAAATCTTCCGATAAGAGTAAAACTAGGATTTGTAAGCTTCTCAGTGAGAGAGTACGTACCTCCGCCTTTAAGGTGCTTTAAATGCCAACGCATGGGACATACTGCTAGTATCTGTAAAGGGAAAATGCGTTGTGCAAAATGTGGGGGAGAACATGATTATGGAAAGTGTGAGGAGGGTGCAGAGATAAAATGTTGCAATTGCGGAGGAAGACACAGTGCAGCATATGCAGGATGTCCAGTGCAACAAGAAGCCCGTGAAGTACAAAAAATAAAAACGGTACAACATTTAACATATGCAGAAGCAACTCGTAAGGTGAAAGGTGCAGTTGAAACAAAAATGACTAATGTGCAAGGAACTATGGCAGAATCCTTTCTTCAGAAAGATGTAAATGATGTGAGAAATAAACCAGACCAACATATTGTGATGAACAAAATTGATTTTGTGGCTTTTATTTGTGCGGTGGTTAATGGTACCTCGCAAGTGGAAAGGAAGTCAGATAAGATAAAGATTATTGTTGGGTGTGCTAATAAATTTCTGAAGTTAGCAGGTGTTACAGCAGAGGAGGTCCATGAGATTTTGAAAGCTAAGGAAGGAAATGTTGCTTTGGATATGACTCAGAATAATACTTAGGTATATAATGTCTTTCCTATTACTACATTGGAACGCCAGGAGCTTAATATCAAATGGGCAAGGTTTTAAAAAACATATCGTAGAAATGGGAAAATTGCCAGACATCATGTGTATTCAGGAGACATGGTTAAATAGCTCCTTGGATTTTAAGATCGATGGATATGTAGTTGAAAGGAAAGACAGAGAAGCTGGAAGAGGTGGAGGGTGTGCAACATTTATTAAAGAGAGCATTGCATATAAAAGAGTATTCACAAGTAATAGTTTAGAATGTGTAACCATAGACGTATTGGGAAAACAAGAAGGAATCAGAATTACAAATTTCTACAATCCATGTAAAGAAATAAGTAATGATATATTAAAAGAAATGATGGGTAGTATTCAGGGCAAATTTATCATATGTGGGGATTTTAATGTACATAATGGTTTGTGGGGTAGTGAAAATACAGATAACAATGGGGTAATCGTAGAAGAATTTATAGAAGAAAACTCACTTGTGTGCTTGAATGATGGGAAACCAACAAGAATGGATATAGTAAAAGGTGGTATGTCATGTTTGGATCTAACAATAATGTCAGCAGCTTTAGCTGGTAAGTGTACTTGGAGTGTACTTGAAGATAACTTGGGCAGTGATCATTGGCCTGTAATATGTGAGATCCAGAGTACAGTGCAAAAGGAAAATATGGGTCAATTTGCAAGATGGGGATTTAGGCAGGCAAATTGGGAGGAATTTTATATGTTGTGTGAAGAAAATTTCAAAAACATTAAGCTGGAAGGAAATATTGAAGAGAAATATAATAAGGTAGTAGGAGGAATAATTTCTGCAGCAAATCAGACTATACCATTAATAACAGGTAATGGAAAGAAAAAGAAAAATGTGCCATGGTGGTCTGAAGAGTGCTCAGTGGCAGTGAGAGAGAGGAATAAGGCATTCCGGATTTTAAAAAGAGTAATAACTCAAGATACCGTAATAGAGTATCAGAAAAAAAAGGGCTATTGCAAGGAAGGTAATTAAAAGCGCAAAGAGAAAGGCTTGGCAGGAATTCTGTAATACAATTGGGAGAGAAACTGGAATGAATGTGGTTTGGAGAATGATTAGGAAAATGAATGGTGTTAATAGTTGTAAGAAGATTCCTGTAATTGAAGAGGAAGGGAAAGTGGCCATAACAAATAAAGAGAAGACAGAAGTCCTAGCTAAAACATTTTCTAAAGTCCATAGTATTGAAAATTTAAGTGACAAATTTTTAAATAAAAGACAGGAATTAAGCAGAATATATGAGAATGTTCGTGTGAAAAAACAAGGAGCTGAAAATAGTTTGGATGAGGATTTTAATGTTTTTGAGTTAAAAATAGCTATTAACAACTCAAAGAATACAACTCCAGGGAAAGACATGATTACTTATAGTATGTTAAAGAATTTACCAGAGGTAGCAATTAAAACAATGTTGGATTTATACAATCATATATGGAATGAAGGTTATTTACCCAAAGATTGGAAGAGTGCAATAGTAATACCAGTAGTGAAACCAGGTAAGGATGCAACAAAATCTAATAGCTACAGGCCAATCGCTCTTACATCTACATTATGCAAAGTAATGGAGAAAATGTTAGTAAGAAGGTTAAATTATTTTCTGGAAAAGAAAGAAATATTAACACCAGTTCAGTGTGGTTTTAGAAAAAAAAGATCAACAATGGATGCTCTTTTATTGTTTGAAAATGAGGTTAGGAAGGCATTAATAATGAAGGAGTTTCTTGTAGCAGTTTTCTTTGATATTGAAAAAGCGTATGACACTCTATGGAGGGAAGGTCTGTTAATTAAGTTAGATAGAATTAATGTAGGAGGGAAAATGTATAACTGGATATTAGATTTTTTATTTGAACGTACATTTCAGGTAAGAATAGGTGAGGAAACATCAGCATCATATGGTATCCTGAATGGGACCCCACAAGGAAGCGTGATTAGCCCAATTTTATTTAATTTAATGATCAATGATATATTTGAAAAAGTTAAACCAAGCATTGGGAAGGCGTTGTATGCGGATGATGGTGCTATATGGAAAAGAGGTAGGAATATAGGAAATGTAATTAAAGGAGTACAAGAAGCTATAAATGAAGTTGAAAGATGGTCAGTAGATTGGGGAATGAAGTTTTCAGTATCAAAAACTCAATATGTGGTTTTCTCAAGGAAAAAGAAAATTGAACAGATTACATTGAAATTATATGATCAACTTTTAGAGAGAGTGACAGAGTTTAAGTATCTTGGTTTAATCTTTGATGAGAAGATGACTTGGAAACAACATATTAAGAAAATTGAAAATAAATGCAAAAGAGTAATAAATTGTATGACCTCAATAACTAAATATGAATGGGGAGCAAGGAAAAGTGCAATGTTATGTATATATCAAGCCCTTGTACGTTCTAGCATAGATTACGGATGTGCAGTGTATGGTGATGCAGCTATATCTCAGTTAAAGAAACTGGAGAACATACAATCTAGAGCACTTAGAATCTGCTGTGGAGCTATAAGATCAACTCCTCTAGATGCTGTCAGGGTTGAAATGGGGGAAATGCCATTAGACCTGAGAAGAGAAAAGCTTGCAATGATGTATTGGGCTAACTTAAAAGGTGGTAAGAAGAATCATTGTACACGCGTAATACTAAATGACTGTTGGGAATACAAAAAGAATGGAGGAAATAGCTTTGGCTGGAAATATGGACAGTGGGTCAAGGATTATGGTATAGAGGATGAAGCAATTTGTCCTAACATGCCATTAAGTGGTGTGGCAGTGTGGAATATTACTGAACCTGTTGTTGAAATGAGATTATTGGAGGCTCGGGAAAAAGCAGAAGAAATATGCAGTAATAGTTATAGAGTTAATGTTTTTATGAGAGAAAACTTTAATTCTTTTGTGCAGATTTACACAGATGGATCTAAGGATCCAATTGAGCAAAAAGTGGGCATAGGAGTGTATATTCCCAATTTTAAGACAGAAATAAGCTTGAGGCTAAGTAACAAACTGTCTGTGTACACTACTGAGTTAACTGCAATTATAGTAGGACTACAATGGGTTGAACAGGTTAGGCCAAACAGGATTTTAATTTGCCCAGATTCTTCATCAGCTCTTAAAAGTATAAAATCTACAAAAAGTGATAGAGAAGATTTGTTAGTGGAAATTTATACTTTATTGTACAGACTGAAAATGGAAGGTATAACTGTATATTTTTGTTGGGTGCCAGCACATATCGGGATAATAGGGAATGAAACAGCTGATAAATTAGCAAAAGAGGCATTAAAGAAAAACGTGGTGGAAGTTAAAGTCCCTTTGGGTAGAAGTGAAATAAAATCTGTGATTAATAGGAAATTAATACAAAAATGGCAACAAAGATGGGAAAATAGCAGTACAGGTAGGTGGTTTTATAGTATTGAGAAATCAGTAGGGAAAAAAGTGCAGTTTTTTGGAAGATATAGAAAAGAAGAAGTAATGATATCTAGATTAAGAATGGGACATACAGGATTAAACTCAACATTAGCATTAATGGGGAAGCATGACAGTGGGATGTGTAACGAATGCAATATTTTAGAAACAGTTGAGCATGTGCTTTTTAAGTGTGGTAAGTATGATGGTCAGCGTGACAGTCTTTTTAATAGTATTAAAAATAGGCCAGTGAGTGTTGTGGATCTTCTGGGGAAGGGTTTAAGTGACAATCAGATATATAGGGCTGTTCTAATCTTTTTGGAGGTTACAGGTATATGTTACAGGATATAGGAATATAGGGTCTGAGGGTGAGATGTATGGTGCCTCTGCCTGCCTTAGAGGCTGAGGAGCCCAGTGTGGAAGCTGGAGGAGCTGAACACGCAGCGTCAGCTGAAGCCTGGGCTCTGATCCTTTGGGGTGGGTGGGATATTCACCCCCCTTCAATAATTTTTTTTTTTTTTTTTTTAAGAAAGGAAAGGAAGGAAAGGTGAAAGAAAGAAAAGAAAAGAAAACAATACAGATTCATCACCCAGGTGGATAAAAAAAAAATTCAGTAGGTGGCGGTAATGCTCCTATGGAGTAAACGGCCAGATAACTAAAAGAAGAAGAAGAAGAAGAAGTTAGAGCAGGGGGGATATGGGAGTCGCCAGTCAATTGCGTCATATCCGCGTTACCCTTGGTTTCCGCTCGTACTGCGTGGAGTCCTGGACAAATGCGGAAGTTGTAGTTGTAGCGTCTATCAAGCAACAAACGTTAGCTTGCAGTCGTTATGGAACACAATTATTCTTTACCGATTGCAGCTGGTTCTGTCGACAAAGCATGCTTAATTTTATATTTTCCAAATGTAGCATTCTGTAATAGTAATGTTTATGTAAGGGAAGTATTATTGCTTTAGATTTGTGTTTAGTTTATTGGCATTGTTTATCACGTCTGGTGTTTATGGCCATGTAAATAAATATACTGTAGCATGTGTTATACATAAAGATTAGTATTTTGGCAAATGATGTGGGTATGTTCGAAATGTACTTTTACAACAATTGTTTAGAACACGTAAAACTGCGCCGCGTTATTACAGCAATGAATTCGACATACAGTAACATCTATGATAACCGATTTAGTATTAAACCTTACTTTTCTTGCGGTTAATTCATTTTAATGAAACAAAAGTGTGATGAGGTTCAAGAGTCAGGAAGGAAGAAGACAGGGATCGGCGTGACTGGGACTCGTCCTTTATTAAAATAAAGCAAAACAAACAAAAGTCGAGCCCAACGCGCATTCACCTTGGCAACCGCGACGGCACAAAACAGTTCAAAAATGAGAGTTCGGATCCACCGGTTTTCTTTCTCTGCGTCCAATTTTCTCTTCAGTCTCTCTCTCGTTCCAGCGCGCGAGACCAAGATGGCTGCCAAATCCTATATGGCCGCCACCTGAAAAGGGATTCGGCTGCATATTTTGAACCAGATGAGATACAAATGTAAAGTTAATATATATTTCACGTTTTCTGGCTATGGGAAACACAAAAAAAAATCTATATTTATGATTGGGTATATGTGGACCCTCAAAGTCCCCAAATCCAATCTGGCTACTGTCCGAAAAAGGGTTTTGACTACAACTTTTGAACCAAATAAGCTACAGATGAAAACTTAATGTCAATTAATTTTTTTTACCTTGACAAACACACGGGAATGCTTACATTTGTGATTGCCTATGTTTAGACCCCACCTTTGCATTTACAAGAGAGCAACTACCTGATAATTCATACTTTCCAAATATTCCCACCAATTTTTTAATTGAGAATGTAGGGAAGGCATATACGAGGGAGAGTCAGAATTCCAGCTTAGATTTAGGCAATATAGAGCAAATATTGAGAATACTAGTTGACTGTATGGACTGTGGTGGAGCGGCTGTTTAGTGCTACTCCATGCTTGTGAGCAAGATGCACAACAACGGTGAAAGATGAAGATGACCAACAACAGTGTTTAGCCAACTACTTCCTTTCCTACCAACTTCCTTCCTTGTGTAAGTAACCAGGTGTACTTTTTACTACAAGTGTTTTGTTCTTAAATGTCTGCAATATGTATTGAAAAATATGCTATACTGTAAAATATGATTGAAAATAAAGGAATTATAATGCAAACCAATGGTTGTGAGGAGTATTTAAAAAAAAGTTTAGAGGATTTAAGTAAATCCTTAAACATTAATTCATGATTGAATTAAAAGAAAAAAGTACTATAGTAATGAATCAACCCAGTATGCTGGGTAAAATAACCAACATGTGTTCTGTCCTATATTTACCCAGCCCTTGGGTTGAAACGACCCAAATTGGTTTGTACTGAGTAGACTATAGGTTTGTTTTATAGTGTAAATTCTATCTTATTTCTATTTCACATATAATGGGATTTTGACCATTACAACCGACATCATCCCAAAGGCCAGACACTGTGATAGCTCCACAGTCTTGTACTCCTTTATAGTCATCAGGCTGACCAGGACTCCAGTTTGTAAAAGTCAACTGCTTTCCCTCAGTGTCCACAAACTGTCCCTCGGTTTCTCTATCTGTGGCTCTAATATATGGCTGGATACTAATACTTTCAATAGTGCCTGGTTTTCTAAAGCAGTACTTGGCAAAACTATTACTCCACCAAAGTCCTTGCAGTACCGCATCCCATTATCAAAAGCGGCCTCAATACCATCAGTGACGTAATATTTCTGTCCAACTTTTCTGAATGTACTAAAACTCACAGCTTTCTCAATCATAGAAATCTTGGCATTAAGATGCTGGATCTCAGATTTCAGGGAGTCAGCCGTGTTTCCACGTCCAGGCAAGCCTGAAAATAGAATAATTACACTTAGATATTAGGTACAGGGTTGAAATCTCCTGGGGTGTTACATAAATATTAACAGGACCAAAAAAAAGAAGAAACATCAACATTTCCACACTCACTGAAGCTCTACAGTAATTTCAACATGAGGAATTTTGAAATATCTAAATTACTTATAAAAATGTTTAATGTTTCATACCTGGTTGACCTGGGGGTCCCCTTTCACCCTTGGCTCCAGTCGGGCCAGACGGTCCTGCTTTACCTGGCGGTCCCTGCACATTCACTCCTGAGACAGTAAAGTATGAAAAACATAACCACATCTCTCTCCCTTACACAAGGAGGTGAACCACTGACTTACTCTCTCACAGACAAACACAAACCTGGCTCTCCTTTCTCTCCTTTGGGTCCAATTGCTCCATCTCTCCCAGGCAGGCCGTTGTGTCCAGGAGTGCCTGGAACGCCACCATAAGTAGGGCAGTTCAGGTTCTGAGGTTCAGCTCCATCCAAAAGCTGCATTGCAAATTGAAGGAGCAGAAAAGCCCTGAGGAACATCTTTAACAGCGCCATCTGGTGGAACACAATGGGAAAACTTAAAGGACAAGTTCGGTATTTTACACTTAAAGGGTTAGTTCACCCAAAAATGAAAATTCTGTCAGTAATTACTCACCCTCATGTTGTTCCAACCGCGTAAGACCTTCGTTCATCTTCGGAACACAAATTAAGATATTTTTGATGAAATCTGAGCTGTCTCACTCCTCCATAGGCTGCTATGTGACCGAAACTTGCTGGCCCAGAAAAGTCATTAAAGAGATCGTTAATATAGTCCAAGTGACTCCAGTGGCTCAATCTTAAGTATATCAAGCGACGAGAATTTTTTTTGTGCGCACAAACAAACAAAAATAACGACTTTATTCCACTTTTCATTTCCTTCTCTCTGGGCCTCTAGTTGGTTCGCGTAGTCTTTTTGCGCAGCGCGTCTGTGTTACACGTCACCACGTAGGCTCACTATTGGCCGACGCCGGTCATGTGTGTGATGCGTGATGACGTGCAACACAGACGCACAGCGCAAAAACACTACGAGGCCCAGAGAGAAGGAAATGAAAAGTGGAATAAAGTCGTTATTTTTGTTTGTTTTTGCGCACAAAAAGTATTCTCGTCGCTTGATATACTTAAGATTGAGCCACTGGAGTCACTTGGACTATATTAACGATCTCTTTAATAACTTTTCTGGGCCAGCAAGTTTCGGTCACATAGCAGCCTATGGAGGAGTGAGACATAGCTCTGATTTCATCAAAAATATCTTAATTTGTGTTCCGAAGATGAACGAAGGTCTTACGCGGTTGGAACAACACGAGGGTGAGTAATTACTGACAGAATTTTCATTTTTGGGTGAACTAACCCTTTAAAGCCCTGTTTACAGATCGTTTCTGATCAAATAGAACGGTTAAGATTAAAATTTGGACACATGCTGCTGTCCCGAGAATTTTAGGTTTCTTTTGCTTTCCCAAAACCTCTAAAATGGGTGTAACGTTATAGGTGCACTGGAACAATACTTCATAAAACGCATTAAACTTTCGTTTACAAAGACGTGAAACTCACCGAGTGGTCAGGGGTGTTCACTGATATGCTCACACAAAAATCGCTGCAAAAGATGCTTTCCAACAGGTGTTTTACCATTCGTTGTAAAACTGTGGATCTTTCCAAACGTCTCACACCGGTAGATTATTCCATTGAGAGCAAAATAGACACTCCAGCCCAGTTTGTGGCGATAATTCACCTTTGCCAATTGCAAGCAAACCGCTGGCATTTCATTGAATACACAGAAGAAGCAGAAGAAGAAGCGGCGGAGTAATATCGTACCTCACAAAGCACATTCAATACAAGTCAATGGAGTTGGACAAAAACTACGATAAAACCTGTTGGAAAGCATCTTTTGCAGCGATTTTTGTGTGAGCATACCAGTGAACACCCCTGACCACTCGGTGAGTTTCAGGTCTTTGTAAACGAAAGTTTAATGCGTTTTATGAAGTATTGTTCCAGTGCACCTATACACCCATTCTAGAGGTTTTGGGGAAAGCGAAAGAAACCTAAAATTCTCGGGACAGCAGCATGTGTCCAAATTTTAATCTTAACCGTTCTATTTCATCAGAAACGATCTGTAAACAGGACTTTAAGTGTAAAATACCGAACTTGTCCTTTAAGAGAAAAATGAATTACATGTGTTTTGTTCTGCCGTAGTGTCTTGCCTTAAACATACAGAAATAAAACAAAAACAAAACAAAAGCTTCAAGTATTTAGCAGTGAATAGCATTTTTCTTTACAATTTGCCTTGTAATGACTCATCAAATACATTAGAAAATATATCACTTACAGGCATATATTATTATATATCTTATGTTATGTGTATTGGGATTTTATCTGGGTTTTGGAATTGAATTCCATGTTTCTTTTTTAAAAAGTCATTATTTGTGTTTGCATAAACCCCTTCATTAGCAGGGAGCATTCTGAATTGCATCTTAATCTGAAGACTATTAACTTCGATCTATAATTTATTCATTTTTATGATAGGAGGGAAATTAGTCTATATTTAATTGTGTGGCAGCGGCAGGATAAAGGTACAAAATGTTGTGAATGAACATGAACCACAGCAGTCTCTATGCAGTTATGCTGAAAAGCTGTGCACTTTTCTTATATGTGTGACTCAATCCCACAATTTTCCCCCTAAATCTGCATGGAAACAGAAACACATCCTTTAAATCCAAATCCAAGTCTCGTGAGAATATAGAAGAAAGGATTTGTACGGAGTAAACAGGGAATATTTGCTTCAGGCGGATAGACACAAGTTCCCATACAAAGTCTTTTCATTTGCAACATTTTAAAGCTTGCCCAAAATGAGATTTTGAGACAAAATTGCCCTGATCAGTTTGTAAATCTTGATATAAATTAATTAATTTAATTCACTTGTATAATTATACAACGCACAATAATTTTAAATAATTATTTATCATTATCTAATTTCTAAAAGTTTATTCATGGGTCGTCTGGATAAATTGGAAGTTATTATTGCACTAACAAATAAAATAGCATATTGTGTTATCGCCATCCATTTAATGTCTCTTTACTAGATAAGTTCAAGCCACTTTTTTGGTTCACTGTTCCTGTGTTTTCTTTCTTTTATTAACTTACTGCAATGGTTCTCATATTAAAATAACATTCAGGTACTTACCATTTTTATGGAGGAGTCCAGGTGACAACCAATGTCTGTTGCCCAGCAAGTCCGCAAGACTACATTCGCACAAGTGACTGAAGAGAGGAAGGTCTTCTTGCTTTAAATCTGAGGGGCTTGTTGTTGTAAATCTCATATTCTGAAATACAGCTCTTCCTCTCTAGATATGCTGCGCATGTGCAATGTGCTTTTAGAGAGATTTGGCCCTCCTAATCTATCATGAATTGACACCCTGCTAAACTGGTTGTGTTGTACTATTGCTTCAAAATCATATGCAAATTATACAAATATAATTTGTATGTACATTTCTGAAATACATTACCCGGACATTGTCACCTCTGATAACAGATCACTCTAAATTGTAATAACATGCATTTTCTGTAAAGCTGCTTAAACGATATGTATTGTGAAAAGCGCTATAAAAATAAATGTTAATTGAAAATTGAATTAATAGAATACTGGAATATTGAATTATATCATTATCTATTTCACATATAACAGGGTGTACTTCATTACAACCACCATCATCCCAAAGGCCAGAGTCCTATAAGGGGACATGATCCCCTGATCCTCCGTGGAGGCAAAGGGTGGAGGGTGAAAAGCGGATAGCTCCAAAACCTCCGAAGTGAACACAGGGAAGCATTTCGGCATGAAGGCCGGGTTAGGCTTAAGGGAAACCTTATCTCCACTTAGTGAGAATTTGGTGCACGAGGGTTTAACCGAAAGTGCATGTAGCTCACTGACCCGTTAAGCAGATGCTAAGGCCGAGAGCAAAGCTGTCTTGAGTAGAGGTCGACCGATATGGTTTTTTTCAGGCCGATGCCGATGCCGATCTTTTGAAATCTGGGTCGGCCGATGGCCGATAAATGCTGCCGATTTATTTTGGCCGATATTTGGCCGATTATGTGCTTGTTTTTAACCTCTATTTGAAAGATAAAATGTAACACAAATAATTACTTAAGATAGACAAAATTTCTCAACAAAAACATTTATTGAACACTTTACCAATCTGCACTTGTACAAAAGACAACAAGAGATATGTTTGGCAATTGTACCTGAATGAATTGAAAATTAATTTGCTACATTTCAGATTAATATATTTGTTTTCCTTAACATTTTAATTAACAGTAACTTAAACACTTTGCAGTTTGAATGATGTCCTGATAAACAAAATGACGGAGTATGTTTTTTATGTTTCCACTGTTCGATCGCGCCCGCGCCTCACACACACACACGCGCGCGCGTTTGCACAAAAATATAAGTAAACACTTTGCGACTTTAAACACACGCGACTTTTCGATCTCGATCGCGCCCGCGCCTCTCTCTCTCTCTCTCTCACACACACACACAACAAATTCCAGCATTGCAATCTTTACATCGCAGCCGGCGGCAGATTAGGTGTCCCTAAAGAACCCGCGTATCTAACAGTAGTTCCGCATTACTTTGCACGCGAGTTTTATTTATTTTTATAGCGTGTATTCTCCGTGGAAATGTATACATCGAACCGTGACGCCTGTACCGTTTCGGTTCAATACGAATACATGTACCGTTCCACCCCTAGTCTACAGTGAAATACAGTCACACATTACACTACTGTTTGGCCAGCATTTTAACCGTGTTGAATCCAGCTACTAGCTAACGGAATGCTAAAGTTAACTGCTGACTAGTGTCAAGTGCAGCGAAGCGATGTTTCTGTTATTCTAACGTCCGTTTTCAGAGCATCCAAGAGAAGCACAGACATAACAGTAGCACTGAAATGAAGCACAGAAATGCGCGTTGATATTCGGTCCGGTAAATAACGGTCGTTAAGGCACCAGTGCCGTATTAGCTCCGGGTCTGTCTGTAGCTACCCAACCCTAGCGACAACGACGCTAGCAAAGCAAAGCCAGTCCTTCACTAGCATATAGTTGGTCTCTTTTTTAATTACTTATTTCTCTGCATTGAGTGACAACCCTCTCAAATATAAGACACACAAACAGAACAAATAAAAGTCTCAGATTCTCTGTCTGTAAATTCTTGCTTACTTATTGTGACATGATAGCAACCCTTCTGCTGTGCTAATGCAACCTCTACTACGCTATCAATTTCAAAGTAGCCGAACGTCATGTCGCCTATTCATGTTTTTTCTCTAAGTTGGCAGTAACATATCAAAAGTTTTTAATTAAATATAAAGGAGTTTTCTCCAAGGAACTTAGCTCCTTCCTTAAGCACTGGATGAGGTCTGCTCACTCTGCTGGAGAATGACTCTAGGCGCAGCGTGCGTCGAACGCGTGTTCCACAACAACAACAACAACAACACTAGGCTGCCCACAGATGCGCCTGCCTAATAATCGGCTTGATACACTTGGATATTGGCCGATGCCGATTATGTTAAAAATGCAAAAAATCGGCCGATTAATCGGCCGACCGATGAATCGGTCGACCTCTAGTCTTGAGGGACAGCAGCTTAAGGGAAATACTCCCCAGAGGCTCAAAAGGATAAAGAGACCGCGCTTCCAGCACCATGGAGAGGTCCCACTCTGGAACAGATCTCCTGATGACCGGCAAAGAGCGGCGTGCACCCTTCATAAAACTGCGGGTTAGAGGGTGCTGCCTGACGGTGGAGCCCTCAAAACCAGCCAGGTAGACCTTAATGGTGGAAAAGGACCTGCCTCTTTCCATGAGGTCTTGCAGGAAACACAAAATATCAGGCACCGAGCACTGATAAGATGTGAGACCAAGCCCATCACACCACCCTTCGAACACTTGCCACTTCCAGCCATATAGGGATTGTGTGGAAACGGCCCTGGCATTCTGAGTAGTGGCGATAACACGCGGCGGGAGCCCCAGTGCATTTAGGCTCGTCCTCTCACGGACCAGGCCCAGAGAGTCACCCTGTCCGGGTGGGGGTTGTAAATCTCCCCGTTGGCTTGGGACAGTATGTCCGTGCGAGGGGGGAGGCGCCATGGCTCGGCGTACAACAGAGGGATTATCTCTGCCAGCCACTGGGCTTTGAGCCACCTGGGTGCTATCAGAATGAGAGACAGGCCGTGCTCTCTCACCCTGGCCAGTGTGAAATTATCAGGCACAGGGGAGGAAAAGCATACAGCAGCACTTTGGGCCATGGGTGGGCCAGTGCGTCTGCCCTGAGGGGCGCGTCCACGTCCTTTAGTCGAGAAGAACATAGGACAATGGTGGTTTTTGCGCAAGGCGAAAAGATCTACGGCTGCCTGTCTAAATCTCATCCATAACATCTCCACTATCTGCGGGTGAAGACGCCAATCCTCTTAGATTGGGTTTCCCCTCGATAGCAGATCCCTCTGTTCAGAATGCCCGGAACATGAGTCACGCGTAATGACAGAAAAACCCGTCTGCTCCACACCAACAGCCTGTAAGCTAGAGCGTGGAGTTTTGACGAGCGCATGCCGCCCTGACGGTTGATATAAGCCACTGCCGTGGTATTATCGCACCGTACTAGAACGGGATGTCCCTGCAGGCGAGGCAGAAAATGATTCAGAGCTTTCCAAATGGTAAAAGCTCTAAATAGTAAATGTGCGCTGAACGTAGTCTGCTCAGCCACAGACCGTTCACCATTCTGCCTTCCTGGGTGGCACGCCAGCCTGTTAAGGACGCATCTGTCATCAAAACTTTCCGTATCGTAACCGTCCCGAGGGGGGTTCCCCGAGCAAAAAAGTTCTCGCTCTCCCAATGGCGCAGGGCCGCCGAGCAGGCGATCGTCACTGTTACCGAGCGGCAGAGATCGCGAATCGGGCTGAAATGTGGTGACAAAACCCATTTCGTGAACTCTCTCATTCTCAGTAGACCCAACGGCACAACTTGGATAGATGAAGCCATGAGACCCTGCAGCCTGAGGCATGTGCGATATTGTACTCTCGCCCCTTCTCTGAACTGAGACAGACAGTTCATCAGAGAGTGAACGCGCTCTTGAGAGAGACGCGCTCGCAAGGAGACTGAGTTCAATTCCAAGCCCAGGAAAAACACATTCTGACTGGGAGTCAGATTGTTTTTGCTCGCATTCACCTTGAAACCGAGGGATGTGATGTGCGCGAGCACCCAACCCGTGTCCAGCGACACCTTCTCCTTCGATTTGGCTATGATGAACCAATCGTATATGTAATTCAGAATTCTCAGCCCTAATAGTCTCAGGGGCGCCACGTCCGCCTCCGCACACAGACAGAAAGTTCGGGGCTCATGTGTTCAGGAGATATGTGTAATCTCCTGAGCGTGTTAAGCCCAAGCAAACCGCGCAGAACGAGAGGGTCCTTAGCGGCGATGAGAGCACCACACGCGGCCGGGCAGGCTCGTCGTGATAGGCTGTTCCCTGGATCACTGGATTTGAATAGCTTGAATAGATTTCCTTTTAAAATACATTGCATTAACTGTTATTTTTAAACAACGTTCAATTACACACCAGTTTAATCACTCAGTAAATCACTCGTGAGACTGGAGATAGAGAAATGCTCTAGAGACGCCAATGCATCTATTTGGTTCATTACGGTAGTGACATAGTCATGACATGACAGGTGAGGAAGTTAACAAGTTTCACTGGTTATCTGCAGCTCACCGGTTCAGTCATTTTACACCAACACTTGGTCACAAAGCATTAAACGGTGAGTTTATGTCTTTATTTTTTAGTGACACAACTGAGCAAACCGTGTTGCACGTAATAATCCAAATATAGTGCATGATTTTGTTTACAACAGGGTTACTCGGCTGTCTCGGCAACTTTCATGTCTATAATTACTGCAGTCTGTGTTTTAGACATAGCCTACTGCTCAAACTTTTAACGTGCGTGTATGTAGTTTAGGCTACGACAACAGATTTAGAAGGGTCATTTTTTAAATGCACGTGAAACATTAAATGAGGGAGTGGTGATAAATTTGTCTTCTTTGCGTGCTAATAAGGAGTCGACATTGCGAAAACACATTTTTATTGTTCTTCATTCGTTATCAGCTTGAGATAACGTTAGAGGATGCTCTTTGACCCGCACACAATCGACAGTAAGTGCCCTGCGAATTGGACTTTATAGCGTATTCCGAAATCTTGAAGAGCGGTTCTAATCCGACGGGAGCGTAGCAGTACCTGTACCTGTACATGTCCAGTTCGAAAGACACTGCTAACAGCAACATCAGCATGAATAAGGGAATATCATATTATTTCATATGCAGTGTATAAGGAAATATAGCTACTAGTGCTTAAAGTTTAAATAGACTCTGTGAAAGGGTGAAAAGGAGTGGAGAAAGTTGTTTGATTTGGTGTGTCTACATTTGTTGTTTGCATAAGACTATGAATGCTTGCCAATGCTAGTGATTTTGAATCGCATTACCTTCAGACAGAAAATCTCTATAAGTTTATGGTTGACAAAATAACCATATTATTATTATTATTATTATTATTATTATTATTAGGCCTATTATCACCCTTTTTTATAAAGCTTTTTTAAAGGTATTTTTATAGCTACTAGAGCCTAGTTATAATGAGGCAAATGATTTAAAATAACAAACTATTTCTTTACAATTTGTGACAGGGTTACATATAGCCAATAGAGGTAACATCTTTCCATGTCAGGGCAGCTGGCATTGAAAAATTGTGTCCCCTCTCCATATAACAGTGACAAGTTAGTACACTTACTAAAAAGGGATAATTCACCAAAAAATTAAAATTAAATTACTCACCATCCTCAACTTGTTTCAAACCTGAATGAATTTCTTCTGTTCTGAAGCTATTTTGACCATAGTATTCTTTCCACCCCATGCTATGGATGTCATTGGGGTCCATCAACTGTTTGGTTACCCATATTATTCCAAATATCATCTTCTGTGTTCAGCAAAAGAAAGAAATTCATACAGGTTTGGAACAACTTGAGGGTGAGTAAATAGTGACATAACTATCCCTTTAAGATTATCTACAGAAACCTAATACTCACCAGAGCCTGCGTGGTCTTGTTGAACTCATAAAAATATGGAGAGAGGACTTTTAGGATTAAGATGATTAAGACTGACTTTGGCAATGTTTTTTTTTTTTTTTTATCCATTTATGTTAAGAGAACTGTATTGTGATCGTCTCTGATTCAAGTTTTTTATTTAAAATCTAATTTGCAGGCAAAGTTGTGTTGTGTTGCATATTTTGTTCAATATCTCAAGAATTAGTGATTAAAATTGTATTTTTAGCATTTGCAATATTTTTGGACAAAAACACACAATTTATGTTTCTCCTTTCTTCAAGCAAACAGACATGAAGGCTCCAGCTCCTCTTCAGTCTGATCTGAAGGTGACTGTGGATGCCAGACTACAGCTAAACTATAGCACTCCAAGGCTGGAAAACCGGTTTCTGGCTCAAGCGCCCTCAGCATTGTCTCACCATCATTATACATCTCCATCCTGGGTCAATCAGACCTCCACCTTCTCATCATGTCCAGCACTCCAGCCAACCAGCCTGTCCTCCACCATGGCCACCTCATCTCTTCTGTCATCCACAATGATGGGCTCAATCTCCTCTAATTCCTCTCTGCTGAGCACCAGGAATACCCTCCTAATGAAGCCTCCACTCCACCCTCCAGTCTCATCCTCTCTAACCTCCACCTATTCCCATAATCCTTTACTCTCTTGCTCCCAAACTTCCACTGCCAGTGCCATCCCAACACTCTGCCCCTATCTGTCACCTTCAAATGAGAATAAAGCGGGCACAAATGAAAAGAGAGAAGTGGAAGACATGCTTTTCTCACCTGAAGGCCTGCTGGGATATAGTGAGGAGCCCAGACAGGTATAGAGTGATTTCCTCTCTAATGCTTTGTAAAATTGCATGTGAATTAATGTAGCATAATTATTTTTTAAATTCTTTAATTCTCCACAAACTTGTATTCATATTTAATTCAAATAACAGAATCATTGCTACTAATTCAACTCAACCACTAAGCATAAGAAAGCACATTACGGTTAAGACAACTCTGATCAAAGACTTCTCTTTGGTTCTGCGTAAACGTACAGATATCTTGCAAGGACTGGTATTTTCATCAGGAAATACAAATGTAGTTAATTATATTGTCTTTTATATTGTATCTCTTAACAGGATACCATCAGGATGCCTTCCAAGGAAAGCTTAGAAGAGGAAGACCATATGCTGTCCTCTGAGATCCCTGTTTTGGATATGGATTTAGATAGAGAGGAGGAGCAGACTTTTGCTCCTCGTGAGGAATTTGGGGAGATTGAAGCAAGTGAGGATGAAAAACTTGTGGATCTGAGGGTCCGAAAGGTGAGCCAAATGGTCACAGTAATGGGGTTTGAATAATGATCACCGAGGTTGCATTTATTTGATCAAAACTACAGTGAAAACAGTAATCCTATTTCTGTTTTCTATTTTAATATGAATGCGCTTTACATATCATAGTATAAAACATATTTATAATATATTTTAAAATGTAATTTATTCCTGTGATGGGTAAGCTGAATTTTCAGCAGCTATTCAGTGTTACATGATCGTTCAGAAAAATCTTACTGACCAAACTTATTTGTAATCATTCTTACACCACATAATGGATATACAGAGTGATGAATGTCAAGTCAAACAACATTTCTACGTCGACAGTTCTTTTGTTTGTCCTTCAGAACAACCTGCTGAATATGGTGTGCTGCTCCCTGGTTAATAAGAGCTGTACCCCGGGCCAGAAGGACTGGGATAAGAAGACGAGTGTGTGGAGCATTATTAAGAACCTGGCCACAGAGATTACTACAGAAGACCCAGAGTTTCTCCTTAAGGTTGGTGATTTCTCATGTGTGAGTGCATGTGGGTAATGTTGTCAGGTGGTTATGTTGTTAATCTGTGTGGTTTTGCATATCTGTGTTGGTTTTAGGTTGCAGTCTATACTAGGCAGGAACTAAACATTCGAATCACAGCCAACTTCTTGCTAGCGCTGGCGGCCCATCTGCCTGCTTCTAAGCCACACTTGAGAAGGTACTTTTGTGCTGCTGTGCAGCTGCCATCTGATTGGCTGGAGTTGACAAGAATCTATAGCTTGGTAAGTGTTAATATAGTAAATATCTTGCTGTCTTTTATTTTATGCTGTCCTAAATTTATCATCATATACCTTTATATTGTACTATAAAGAATATTATGGTGGATGTATAAATAAGGATTTATAATTTATAAAGGAATAAAAATAATTTTTTTCTTTACTGTATTATTCCTATAATTCCTGTTTTTTTTTCATGCTTTTTAAAATGTTTTTGTGCAGTGTTTCAGTAAATCTTTACCCTCCTGCCTGAAAAAAGCTCTAGTGGATAAATTTAAGCAGTTCACTGAATATCAGCTGGCCAAATACAATACACAGAAGCATCGCTGCAAACACAATAAGAAACGAAAGAAAGGAGAGGTAATGTAAAAAAAAAAACACTTAATATTTAATATTACAGATCAAAACACATACATTGGGGTTCACTGAACATGGTTCTTTGAAAATTTTTTTTTTTTTTTTTTTTTAAATAATAAAAAAATTAAATTGTTCCATTTAATGTTTTAATATAGTTTTAAAGTCTTTGTTTATTTCTAGGTTTATTTTTTTTAAAGATATTTTGAATCCTTTATTTTTTAAATGTTGTCTAACACTTTTGTATCTTACATCTTTAGAAAACCACACATTCTACCAACATACAATAATAAACACATTTCTTCTTTCTACATAACTTTTAAAATGCTTTTGTTTTCTACCCTCTTCTTTCAGAAAATCTCTGCTGCACAGTGGAAAATGTGGGGTGACCTCGTCAGAGCGGACGATTCAATTCTCAAACAATATGTAAACTTTGCCATGTTTAGTTTCATCTGTTTGATTGCGCATGATTATTGCACATCAGAATGTCTTCTGAACATCTTTTAATTCAGTTCTGTATGTTATGATATAGTTGGAGAGCCAGAAGCGTGCTACAAAGGATAAAAAACAGAGTGAATTCAACTTCAAGAAGATGATAAAGCGCCTTCACATCAAAGATCCTGCAGAACATGTCATGGCCATTCTGGGAAAGAAGTTAGTCTTACAAACTGGCATATATATTTTAATCAAATCTGTTTAATGTTGGTGAACTGATTGCTTAGTCCAGTGTAACTTTCAGCCATGAATGACTATGTTTGTTACCTGTTTTTGCTTGCAGATACCCGAGTGATCTGAAGGCCTTCTCTCGCAGTGGTCTTAGTGGCGTCTGGGAGAGAGAGCGATCTGGAAAACGGATGAAACTTAAGCAACCCGACACATGGGAGTGCAAACTAAGTCAGGAGGGAAACAAAGCTGCCACCTGGGAGAAACTCATCGGTGTGAATTAGGGTCCAAGATGCACTGGGTCCATAATGTACTTAATTCTTGAACATCTACTCATACTTAAGTATATGTTTTTTTTTGTGATTTCAGATGGGAAGTCTCTTCCTTTTATGGCAATGCTGAGGAACCTGAGGAATATGATTTCTACGGGTATCAGTGAGAAACATCATTCTATGATCCTCAACAGACTGACCTCGAAGGTGAGCATTTCTTAAATTCAGATTTTCGAACGTATTTAAGATGATCAATTCGTTAACAGATTTAAATTAATCTTACAGAACGCTGTAATCAAGAGCAGACAGTTTCCCTTCCGTTTCCTGACTGCTTATAAAGTTGTTTTGGAGCTCAGTAAATTTGGTAAGTTGGAGTAGCAGTGTGATTGTGTTCCTGATTTTAGGGTTAGGATGTTGGGGCTTCAAAAACATTCTCAAGCTGTCATTTCCATCGGATTTTAGAGGTTATTAAAATTTAGTTATAGGGCTATTTTTGTTTGTCAAGGATAATATACTGATCCAGAAACTGGTCCTGCTTTGCACAATTGTTAAAATTATTACTTTTATTTAACAACAATAATATATATGAAATTGGTCAAAAGGGACAGTACAGACAATTATAATGTTACACTTTTCTGTTTTAAATTGATGCTGTTCTTTTAATCTTTGTATTCATCAAAGAATCCTGAAAAATATGTATCACGGTTTCTTCAAAAATATTAAGCAGCTGTTTTCAATATTCATAGAAAATCAGCATGTTACACTGATTTCTGAAGGATCAGAACTCATTCATCAAAGGAATTAATTTCATAATGCTCATTAATTAAAATGTTCCCAATAACCGTAAAATCTTACCGAATGCAAACTTTTGAACAGTAGTGTACAGTTAATTCAGTCATGATCAAAGATTTGTTTATGGTGCTTTAGGGATTTTTAGTGTTTAAATCTTCAAACCGTGGTTTTCAAAAACAATTTCATCAAGGAAAGAATCACAAATTAATAATGTAAATGTCTTTTATTGACGTGTTCTTGGGGAAGTTTAAGTGACATGTTCTCCCCTTTCAGCTGGTGGGCCTGCGGTCGAGGTGCCAAGCTCCAAGGTGATCCTACGAGACATTCTGAAGAAATTGCCGAAGAGCAAACGATTCCACCGACACAATTGGGACACAACAGTGCGCAAGAGACTGAGAGTTACAATGCGAGTGCCCTTCGTATACCGCATATTCAACGTCAAACGCAATCTCCTGAGAAAAGCAAAGTGTGTATTTATTATTAAAGAAAACTATTACATAGTATTAGTTGTATGATCGAGGGTTTTTTTTTACTCCTAAACTGACGTTGTTGTCTGTTTGTTAGTCAGAGACTGTACACTCAGGAGCTTCTGGAGAAGTACTGCTGTGCTTTGGAGAAAGCTGTGCAGATCTCCTGCAAGTACAACATCCCCCCTCTCCCTGGACGCACTCTTGTGATCTGCTGTTCTAATTGTTATTCAGTGGATCAAGACTGGAGGAACGCTGATGATTTCTGCTTGCCCCCTGAAAGCACCGATAACATTGACAGCGATAAACTCTCAGCATCGGTCAGATATGAACATCTGTGACTGTGGATTTATATTTTTGTGTTATAAATGATTACTATAGTTTGTTATGTCAAAATGAAACGTATTGTGAAGTATATTTCTTTTGCTTCTGCAGGTGCAGGAAGCTGCGCTGCTTTTATGCATGATGATTAACTACTGCAGTGAAGATTCCCAAGTCCTACTGCATAGTTTCGAAGACTGCCAGGAGTTAAAGTTGAAGTCTGACGTCCTTCTGGATAATGTGAGACAAGCAATGAAGCAAATGAATGTAAGGAATGTTCTCTTTTATTGTGTATATAACTTTAGAATCAAACAGGCTCCTGCTTTAAATAAAATTTTAATAAAAACATTTAATTCGCCGCTCTGTCCCTCTCTCTGTTAGGATATGAATGATTGCAACGTAGAATCTGAATTCATAACTTCGTCTACATTCTTTGCAAAGCTGACTGAAGAAAAGACAAAGGTGTGAGCCCCTTTTTAATTTATTGCTATACCAGGGTGTGTTTTTGCACAATTTTCTGCACATGGGTTAAAATAAGTGGCATGTCTGTTAAAACCTCTCTCCCCACAGCTGGATCGTATAGTTGTGTTTGAAAGTTGCGACACCGACAACGCTTTAATGGAAGATATCAATAACTATCGGCAAGATACTAACGCTGATGCTGTTGTGATAGAGGTGCTGCTCGGACAAACGTACGTTTTGTGAAACTTCTTCTATCTCCAATTTCCAAAATTGAAATTGAGTCTGATATGTTACTTTTATAAGAGCAACTGCTTATGTTTCCTTGAAGCATCTGCTGTTTGGATCATAAATGCTTACAAAAATAGCTACAAATAAATCTTGTATTGTTTGTTTTTTAACAGGTCTCCACAAGATGATATTCAATACAGACATGAATCCAGCACAGTACAGCTTTGTGGGTTTAGCGAGCAGATCCTGAAGTAAGTCTTTAGTTCATTCCTATGTTGTACTCAATATATATTCTCTCTTGTGAAAAGATTTAAGATGATTTTCTTTTGAAAAACAAAACATGTAATTGGCAGTAAGAGCTAGTGTAGGATCTAATATTCACAATATACACTACTGTTCAAAAGTTTTTTATGCTTTTGAAAGAAGTCTTTGTTCACAAAGGCTGCATTTAAAAAATAAAAATAGTCAAAACAATTTAAAGGGCACCTATTATGACCCTTTTCACAAGATGTAAAATAAGTCTATGATGTCCCCAGAGTATGTATGTGAAGTTTTAGCTCAAAATACCCAACAGATATTTTTTTTACAGCATGTTTAAATTGTCATTTTTTGGGGCTCAGAAAAACGCGCCGTTTTAGTGTGTATCCCTTTTAATGCAAACGAACTGCTGCTGCCGGCCCAGGGGGCGGAGCCTCACGAGCTCGCGCTCAGAGCCATAGACTGCTCAGAGGCAGGACAATCTCATCTGATAATATCAAAACAGAAACTCTCAGTAGCGGTGTTCATTTCGACTCGGGAGTCGGACAATAATGCCCACAGAGCCAGAGAATAGGCTGTATGGAGATTGAACAGGTATAGTTCAGCTTAATTATGGTTATAACTTATTTGTCATCTGCTTTTATCCACTATTAATACAAGCCTGCTGTAGCAAACCCCGTCCGAATGATGACCAAAATATACTGATGAGTTCAATTAAGTTTATTGTACATGACACAGAAGATGAAGCGTTAGTTTTACTCAAGAAAATCACTGTAAGAGCAGCTAAATAAACACAGTATAAGATGTGAGCATTTAAGTCTTAACCAAAACTCTCTCTCTCTCTCCCTTTCATTAGCATGGAACATACACAGCGAAGTACACAAAACACTCGTTAAAATTAACAGTAAACAAATATATACACACCTTTTCAGTCTGTGCTTAATAAACTGGTACACTGTAACGTTATATCCGTAAAACTATTCGATGAGCTGCCATAAAGTGCGCACTCTCACTTTCATTTCTGCTGTGATCAGTAACGTTAGGCCTGTCTCTCCGGAGACTGTAAGCTGAATCACGAACAGTACAGATCCATCCTCGAGTAACAACGAGAGTAAATGAAGACTGCTATGTTCATTCTTACATCCAACAACAAAACACCTCAATCGCTTAGGAGACATTCTTGTCTACAGCTGCTCAAGCGTCGAAACACTGGTGGACTGTGTCCTGCTCAGGGCGGGGCTATGCTCAAACTGCAGTGTCAATCAACAGTCGTGGGAGGGGCCTGTGCAGTTCTACGTCACATTGCATAGAATTTTAGAACAGCTCGTTCTGAGACAGTGTTTATGATTTATTGAAATTGTAAAAAAAATCACTGGGTGGATTTTTATCATTCTAGGGTGGTTTTGCTCACACACAGCCAACACACATTTATGTTCAAACACCATGTAGAAGTGAATTTTGCATAATAGGTGCCCTTTAAAACCTTAATTTATTCATTTTCATTTAATTTATTCCTGTGATGCAAAGCTGAATTTTCAGCAGCCATTACTCCAGTCTTCAGTGTCACATGATCCTTCTTCTTCTTCTCCTTCTCCTTCTCCTTCTCCTTACAAAAAAATGAAATAACCTAATCAAATAGCAAAATAAAATACAGTTGGCTTACCTAAATCCATATCAAAAACAAAGCACAAACAGGTTCACCAAAAGGCAGGACACCTCATACGCTCTGAGATCTTTTAACATATTTTTAACATAGTTGAACATGATCCACGTGTGTATGAATCAGAGTGAACTTCACGAGTTTGATCATCGGCTGGGGGAGAGATCCAGAAGCTCTCATCACGATCACAACCAGAAATGAGCTCTCCGTCGAGTGCCAGCAGCGTCCTTATAAAGACCACGCCTCGACTTAACAGCCAATGACTGTTGTGCCCATCCTCAGACAATCTATCAGAAATCAAAGACAGAACAAGAAAGAAAAGCGCTAGAGAGAAAGAACCCAGCGCAACAACACAAATACAAATAGCACAGGTCTTAACACACTTTTGATCAGTTTAATGCATACTTGCTATATAAGTTTTCATTTCATAAAAAAACAAAAAAACGTACTGACCCCGAACTTTTGAATATTGCAATGATCTTAATATGTTTTTTGTTTATTTGTCTCTTAAAGGTTGTGTAATTATTTTAAACTTCAGGTGCTAAAACATTAGATTTTGTAAGTTCAGTTAAATTCAAACTATCCGTTTCAATTAATCGTTTTAAAAGTCTGCCATGTTCACAAAAATGTTCATAGAAGCCCCCATCTCGCGTTTGCATATAAATAGAAGTTATAAACATTCTTCCTTGTGTTTGATTTGTAAACAACAATGTATTTTGCTCTTTGCATTAAGCATTCTACAACTTTACAATCTACTCTCGAATCTGTTATCAGAGATAATGGCGATAATGGAGCAGTTTCAGATGTTCATTCCGATCTGTTTTGTGATCGTAGGTTTGTCTCCGAGAGAGGCTCCTCAAGGATGCTGCAGCACGTGGAGCACATGGACAGAGTCTATAAAATCCCTCCACCACAGGGGCGCAAAACTGAACCTGAGAGAGCTGCCAATGTCATTGCACTTCCAGCAACACCAAAGTTCAGGTAAGTTCCAGTAACACCAAAGCTCAAATGAATTAAACAAAATGTATGTCAATCACTTTAAGTCTAAATTGGGTGGTTGTGGTCCAGAATATATCGCAATGTAGACCACACTAGATATACGTACATTGGAAATGAAATGCTAAACAAAATTTTGTCCTTGTCAATTTTCTTTTCATTATTTTCTCTCCTTATAGATGGAAAGGTGTGCGAGTGTTCATCTCTTCTACGTTTAGGGACATGCATGCAGAGAGGGATGTTCTTGTGCGTAGTGTGTTTCCAGAGCTCAGAAGGCGGGCAGCGGCACACTATCTGTACCTGCAGGAAGTGGAGCTGCGTTGGGGCGTTACGGAGGAGGAGTCTAACCGTGCTGTGGAGCTCTGTCTATCGAAGGTCTGTCGCAGCCAGCTGCTGCTGGGGATTCTGGGGGAGAGATATGGCCTAGTGCCGCCCCACCCCACACTACCTGAACTTCCTCAATACAACTGGGTAATAATTTCATTTATTTATCTGATAGATACTTTTGATTAGTCATGTGGTGCACTTCTAAAAGTGTACAACTTCAAGTTTAAATGTGCAGTAAGCGATTTCTGAGAAATTCTGTTCAAAGTGGATTGGACTGAGCATCACAACACACTTGTAGACAATCAGCAGTAGGGGATTTATACACTCATGATGGGGGAGGAGAGAGAGTGAGCAAGAGGGAGATTTGAAGAAAGACTATAGTAAGAGAGATGACTGAGGGACATTACAAAAGAGAAAGGGTCATAGGAATATGAATACACTAGTGTTAGAGAGACCTAAGTGGGAAGGCTTGAAAACGGACGCCAAGGTTGCATTGTTTCTGCTCCATATGTGAGTGACGTTGGTTATGCTGCTTCTGTAATGTTACCTATAGTAACAGGACAGTTTTGTGTGTCATTGTTTGTCTGGCGCTGGTGTGCCGCTGGCGACTAACAATGAACTCTTGCTTCCTGTGTACTATGTTAATTTATTGCTCTTCCTTGTCATTCGTTCATCGTGTTCACTTTATTTTTTGTGAAGATTTTTTTTTCTTTGCTTCAGCTATGACAGAGACATCCACTCTTGGGTTGTGTGTTTGTGCATTTTGGGGGCGGAGCAATGAAGGGAGGGGTTTGTTTGATTGGGTTGATTTCAAATATCAACATTGTTTCTCAGAAATCACTTACTGCACCTTTAATATTCACCAGAGTTGACGTTGAAATATATGAGCTAGATAAGAGAAGAATGGTGAAAATTAAAGATTTCTATTTCAACTTTCTATTAGTCGAATTGAGAAAAAGAAAAAGAAAAAAAGGGACACTGAAGTCTAGAGTAATGGCTGCTGAAAATTCAGCTTTGTCATCACAGGAATAAGTTGTGTTTTAAAATATATTAAAATAGAAATAGTTATTTTAAATTAGAATATTTCACAAAATTACTGTTTTTACTATATTTTGGAAATTTTGACTATCAAAGGCTTTAAAACGTCGGTAGTGTACCCTCTGAGCTTGGTCAGAAGTTTTAAATAAGGGTCCAGTTTTAAAAACTAGTATAGTCTTGCCCTTTATGTTCAGAGTCAGTCTTTTACGTATTTATTTAAAACGACTAGGGATGCACAATATATTAGTGCTATTGTGCTATCATGTATATTACTTTTGCCGTAATCTAACGCTCACTTAAAGAAAATCTTTTTAAAAAAAACAATAGTTTAATAACACCGTTAATGTAATGTTTAGCAAATCTCAAAATGAATATTATTTTTTTACTATACATTATAATGCTGTGATGCATAAATTCACTTGTAGTTTTAAAAAATGTTTTTGATATTTAACTTTTACTTTAAAATTTATTTTGACCAAATAGTATAGAATTTAATTTATTTAGACAAAGCATAGATTTTAATATCGCCATTTATTGGTTATTAGCCATAACATTATCACTCATAACATTATTCGTATCAATCAGAATTTTAATATTGGTTCATCCCTAAATTACTAATATGTAGCCAAAGCAATATAAAACGACATTGTATACTTGTTTGGGCCCCTTGTCCTGAAGTTTCATGAATTGCTTTCATGCTTCACTCTGTCAGCTGAACTCTGCGCCTGATGGGTTATCCATTACTGAAATGGAGATTCGACAGTTTCAAGCGCTGTATCCCGACTCTGTCCAGAGCCGCATGTTCTTCTACTTCAGATCACCCCATCTCACCAGGTATACATTCATTTATCATTTGTCAGCTGATCTGATTTGTTTTTTGTTTCTGCAGGCTGTTCTCAGTCAGTTTTGATGTAATGAAATGAAATAATGAATGAAAAACAATTACAGCTGCCAGCTAATGTTTCTGAGGCTATGTGAATTAAGTACAGTATGTCCTATCATCTACATTTTGTGTGTTTGTATGTTTAGTTCAGTGCCAGTGGCATGGAAAACAGACTTTGTGGCAGAATCCAAAGAAGCTGAAGCTAAAATGAACAGCCTAAAAACATGGATCCAGAACAATGAGTTTAAAGTGACAGAAAAGTGAGTTCTGTACATTTGTTTTGCCTTGCACAATGAGGAATGACATTGGAATTGCATTTATTATTTGTGCCCTGCTTCATATTCTCTTAGTTATCCCTGTGAATGGGGTGGGGTGGTGGATGGAAAGCCCTATGTGAAAGGACTGGAGGACTTTGGGAGAGCAGTGCTGGAGAATATCTGGGAAGCAGTGCAGCAGCTCTTTGTGGAGGTCAGAGTCTCATTAAAATGAATTAAAAGAATTGTTTTCATATGCTCTACTTTATGAGAGCCAGGTGTTTTTGATTGGAGTCAGTACTCACCTATATTTAGTTTATTCTACTTGTGTGTGTGTGTGTGTGTGTGTGTGTATATATATATATATATCAGACGCGTCACATTCATTATTTGTTTAAATATAGAGTAATGGCGGCTTCTGCTCCCGCTCATGGTGAAAATGACAGACCACGATCATCCAAAGTATGGGAATACTTCAAAACTACGGCCGAACAGAAAGGTGTGAGACCTGCACTCCCGCGCGACCCAACGCAACAGAGTGCGGCGCGGGAACATAAATCTGATGGCTGAGTGCGGGCGCGGGCGGTAATGCACTCGTGTGTGTGCTGGTTGCGGGAGAATAAAACGATTTGCGGGACTCCCGCAAAATTGAACATCTAAAAACGAATAAATTGTCATTCATCTGTTGCACAAAAGCAACAAGAACAACTAAAACAAAATAGAAACGATTTACAGGCCAGAGTCTATATCTATTTATAACATGTTTGCAGCGTTGAACAATGTAGCCAATCACAGACAAATGTGTTGGTTTCTTGAACGCTAATCAGATGCATTTAATATAGAATCCCCTCACCGCTCAAAATGGACTTTTTGTTCAGTGCTGAATTCTGCATACTGGCAAATCATTGATTATAGCAAACAAAGTGTAGATATTATAAAAGATTCATTGTGCACCCAGTTTAATTTATAATAACAGAGATTTGTGAGATCGCGATGAACTGAGATGTCAGCTTTTTAGGAATTATTAAGGGAAAAATCCTTCCCGTGCAGGTCTCTAATGTAGACTTTAGAAACAAACGACTAACGTTATATTTACATTAACAGTAGCCTAGGCTGCAATCTAGTGTATGTGAACCTTTTTGCAGATAAACACAAGTGCATTTTCGGACAAGTTAATGGACAAGTTAATTGAGTAAATCATACTCCCACTAGGGTAATTAATAACAGACTATAGTAAACACATTTCCTAAATAGGCCTGTGACTGTATCTTGCATTTTATGAAATAGTACCATTAGTTAAAAATAAAGTTTAAAATGCTTCCTGCTCGCATATTTCATAATAAAATGACAAATACCCTTTCTGAAATACAATTTTTTTGTCATCATTCATAGATTTCATGTTAAAATAATATACAGATGTACTACCCTCTTCAAAATCTTCACTCTTCTCTTCACTTATCCCGTAGTCTTTTGGACCGTAGGGGCACCACTGAAGACTTGGCAACCAGCTTCTTCCATTCCTCCCGGTTCTCTGCTTTCCGCACTGTGTCACTCAGCTCTAGACCTGTCCACTCTCTGATGTTGTCTTCCCATCTCTTCCTCTGTCTGCCTCTTCGTCTGCTTCCCTGTACTGTGCCTTGTAATATTATGTGGGCAAGTCCTGATGATCTTGTGACGTGCCCGTACCAATTCAGCTTGGTACTCTTCAAAATACAGCCGATATATTGTTGTACTTATTTATTGGAAAGTTTGCCAATGGATAAATCAACTAATCCCAAAAATAATCATTAGATTAATCGGAAAAATAATCGTTAGATTAGTCGACATGTCACATGTCATTATTTCTATAATATCAATTTGGTCAATTTATATTTTCTATTTGATTAATTATCAATGTTTTATTAGATTATTTTTGGATGATTCAATTGTTCATTCTATTCATATCTCTATATTTTTGTTTACATATTTCATAATTTATTGGATGAATTTTTTTCTTGACATTCCCAGTACATCCCAGTGCTTATTTTACATGTATTAATTAGTGGAGTGATTTCCAGAAATTTTTTTTTTCTCTCCTTTTTTAATTTTTTTTTTTTTTTTTTGTAGGAGACAGATGAAGATTTGATCTCAGAGATTAAAGAACAGGAAGTCCATCAGGATTCCCAACAGCGGCAGTTTCACGGCAGGGCAAAGCTTATTTCTATGGCAACAGAGAAAGTTCAAGAATGTCAGCAAAAAGGAGGAGTTCTGATGGTTGAGGGAAAACCTGGAGAGGGCAAAACTGTGTTCATGGTAACTGGGCATTAATACATGAAGATTCAGATGGTTTATTGTACAAATGTACGATGTATGATGAATTACTAGAAGAACATCTGAATATCTCTCTGTATCTTCTGTTTTATTAAGGCTGCCCTGGCCCAGGCACTCAAAACCTCTGTCAAAAACAAGAAAGCCCCTCTTTGTGATGTCATATCCTACTCCACAGACGCTAGCCAGTCTGCTTGCAGTGTTGAGCAGCTTCTGCGCTGTCTTGTTCAGTGGCTGAGGAAAAGAAAAGATGATGTGGAGTTGCCTCCAAACACATCTTATAAGTAAGGAAGGATCTGATGTAACATGCATTGTTATATGCAAACACAAGCAAACTCATTTCATAATTATTCTCTTGTTGCATTACAGGGACTTGTTGTCTGAGTTCCAGTTGAACTTGAAGGACCTGAACAAAGAGAAGCCACTGGCCTTTCTTGTTGATGGGGCGGACCGTTTCCATGACGGTCGTGGTCAAAGGGTGTCAGAATGGATACCGCAGCACATCCCTAAGGTAAGAGAGAGAAACGTGCACACTTGAAAGGGGTAGTTCGCCCCAAAAAATGTTGTTTCAAACCTATAAGACTTTCGTTCATCTTCAAAACAAAGGTGAAGATATTTTTATGAAATCTGAGAGATTTCTGTCCCTCCATTGAAAGTCTATTCACCCAAAACTCTGATGCTTTAAAACGATCATAAAAGAAGTCCGTATGAATCGAGCAGTTTAATCCATGTCTTCAAAAACACACAATCGCTTTAAATGATGAACATTTAATTTAGCTTTTATTCACAAGTAAACATTGATCAGCGGACGTGCATAGAGCACTCAAATATGATAAACGGAAGCTCAAGCATGCTTGCCAGTCAATGTTTATATGTGAATAAACTTTCAAATAGACTGCATGGACTTTCAGTGGAGGGAGAGAAATCTCTCAGATTTCATTAAAAATATCTTCATTCGTGTTTCGAAGATGAACAAAAGTCTTATGGGTTTGGAGCAACATGAGGGTGAGTAAATGAAAACCGAATTTTCATTTTGGGGGGAACTAACACTTTAAATAAGTGTATTAAGAAAATGATGGAACCTTCTCATCAACCAATTACTGTGTTCACTGTCCTCTCAGGGTGTCTGTTTGGTCCTAAGTGTTACTTCAGAATCATCCCTACAAAACACTATTAGCAAAAGGAAAGGTGCCGTGTCATTTCCACTGGGGCAGTTATCTTTACCTGACAGGAAGGAGATTGTGCAGAAGCAGCTTGTTGGATTTGGAAAGAAACTGAGCGATTCTGCTTTCAATAACCAGGTGAACTTCCCTTTTGCTCTCTGGCTCTTGGAGTACTACAAAGAAATATTGAGAACTGTTTTTGCTTAACTAGTGGCTTTATTGTTGTGTTCCCCTGTAGCTTCAGACACTGCTGATGAAGAAAGGCTCTGTGAGTCCACTCTACCTCCATTTGGCCTGTGAGGAGCTCAGGAATTATGCCTCCTTTGAGAAGGTAAATTATTGTTAAATAGTTTTTTTTATAGTGATCCACATAATGTTATTTAGCTTAAGAAATGTAAAGTTGAACTTAATGTTGATGATGAAATTTATCATTTAGATGAAGGACAGCCTCCAGTCTCTTCCTCAGTCCCTTGGTGAGCTGGTGCAGCACAGTCTGCTGAGGCTGGAGACTGAATATTGCAGAGCAGGACTGGGATGGGCATTAGCCACTCTTGCCGTCAGCTCCACCGGTACAAGACATTTATTTATTGCTGACTTAGTGCAGTGCACTTCTGCAAGAACTGTTATACGTTATCTTAATTTAACCCTGTTTTACACATTTTTATTTCTTTAAGGTTGTCTCCACAAGGGACAAGCTCAAATTAAATTGTCCAGCCCTTCTCTCTTAAAAGGAGCAACATGGGACAGTGATTAGTATCAAATCGTAATATTAATATGGCATTGAATGATTCATATATCATTGCATGGTACATGTCTAGAAAGCATGATATTGCCGTGTCCAAAAATTTAGGGTCACACCATGGTACTTGTTTTACTTGTTGTTTTATTCCAAACAAAGATCTGTGGCCTAATTGATATCACAAATTGGACATGTATCAGTTTTATTAAAAAATGTCATTGGTTGCACCTTTTTAAAATCGCACCACACAATTTTAGAGGTTCTATTCAATATTAAAGATTAAGCTAAAGCTTAATTTTAAACTGTATCCCATATTAAGATCTTATATAGTTTTTATTGTAATGTTGTTAGAAGTTTTATTGTATTGTTTCTTTTTTTTATTAATTTAAATAGTTTAATGATTTAAATAACATTATCATTTTTATGTAGATGTATTAAAAATAAGTTATTCTCATCACTAATCTGTTTTTTCCACAGGGATGCGCGAGAGTGATCTTTACACTATACTAAACATGTGCAATGATTTAAACTCCAGAGGAGGGCTGGTGTCATGGCAGGAAATTCTCCATATAGCAAGGCATCCACAGAGCCGTGTTCCCATGGCATTATTCTCTCAGCTGGCACAATCTTTGCACAGGTACAGCACAGTGAAATGTGTGGACATAAGAAATAGCTTCTGTTTTATACAATGAATGATTTATTCTTGTTGTATCGCCAGTATAATTGGACAGTCTCACGGTCAGGGGTCAGATGACCTCCTGACTTTGACCCATCCAGAGGTGAGGTCAGCCTTTGAACATCTGTATCTGTCTACTGAGGAGAGTAGAACCAGAAGTCATCTGATAATTGCAGGTAAAACAGGATGCATGCAAATTGTGATACATTTTATGTGTTTTATACACTACTACGGTGGCCGAGAGAGCTCAACGCGCTGCAACTGAAGAAAACGCATGCAAAAAGAAAAAACACCGGAAAATTAAGAACTTCTTCATTAGTTTTACAACACATGTGTGCTCCAAATACTCACAACACAACTAAATACAGAAACGCTCTGCAAAAGTTCACAACACAACCAAATACAGAAACGCACCGCAAATAGCACAGACCATGTTTCCAGGGGACCCCAATAAGTGGTGAACCCGGCTGGGACATGCTTCTAGCTCAAAGGCTACTTTTTTATTTTACTTTTTTTTTTTGCAAAGCACAAAGAGATGACATGTTTATGACACATAACTTTGTATACAATTTACAAAATGTATTAATATATTCAGTGTCATCAGAATACAAATGAGGAAATAGTTAAAGCTGCAGTCCGTAGTTTTTCCTATTTGTCGCCATCTCCGTTCAAAATCTGCAATTGCAGTTATTCGCGGAATTACAGTGCTATGCATAAGTTTAGGCACCCATGCTAAAGTTGACTAAAAAGAGGAATAAAAAATCATCTTTTGGAAATTGAACTTAATGCCTTAATTCAAAAAATTAGGAAAAATCCAACCTTTAAGGACACCAATTTTCTTTGTGAATGAATAATGTATCATAAATAAATAAATGTTCTTCCTTAAAATACAGGGTGCATAAGTTTGGACACCCCTATGTTAAATTCCCATAGAGGCAGGCAGATTTTTATTTTTAAGGATTTAAAAAAAAACAATTTTTAGGATACTATGCATCCTGATCATTCCAAAGGCCAAGGGAACTTTATCAGGATGCATAGTATCATAAAAAAAAAAAAAAAAAATACTTAAAAATAAAAATCTGCCTGCCTCTATGGGAATTTAACATAGGGGTGTCCAAACTTATGCACCCTGTATTTTAAGGAAGAACATTTATTTATTTACGATACATTATTCATTCACAAAGAAAATTGGTGTCCTTAAAGGTTGGATTTTTCCTAATTTTTTTAATTAAGGCATTAAGTTCAATTTCCAAAAGATGATTTTTTATTCCTCTTTTTAGTCAACTTTAGCATGGATGCCTAAACTTATGCATAGCACTGTATCAACTTTACGTGCGTTGTGCCTCGGCACGGCACAGCGCGGATGAATCCAATGTTTTGAGGAGAATGTGCAGCTGTCGGTCACCGCGCCGGTGTGGATACTGTCATTCGGAATCACAGATTCTACTTTTTGGAAGTATGACCAGCATAAGAATTTTCACCAGAAAATGTCACCTGAACAAGTAAGAAGCAACTACTGACCAACTAAGGGAAAAAAAAGCATTGCAGTAAATCGTGCTGATTAAATCTAACGATCGCTTATCATATCACGTCAAACCGTGCAAATTAAACTTTGTTCAACATGTTAACAACATCAGCATTGCGTGACTACATTTAATGCCCTTCCGATATTTATCCTTGTTTTCGCATGGGCCCGGTTGCACCCTCTTTTTTTCTGTAGCCACTCCGAAGTCTGAATGAAGTCTTTTGCATTTTACAACGGGTGAATCTCCAGTTGTCACTGGTGATTGTTGTTTGAACCTTTTTGGATCTGCCATCAAATTGATAAGTTTAATTATATCAAGTGCTGTGAGAAAAGACTATAAATCTCCACCTCCAACATCCTCACACACAATATAGCCTACTAGCCGAGACACCTTCTTTATGTGTACAGATGTGACGTAACGACGCAAAGTCATGCTCGAATATCCCACGGAAATATATTTATTTCTAAATAACTTTTTTTTTTCAGCTCACCTTTGGGTGCGGTCAAATCCCGAGGGGAAGGACACATTTCTTCACTCTGATGCTGATATTCTGTCTCATCTCCCTGCCCACCTGGTCAGTATCCCCCTACTCTCTTCTTCAACCTTTCAGCTTCAGTTGCTAAACTTATAAGAGATGTCTATTCTCTCTCTCTGATCAGATGGGTGGTAATCAGTGTGAGCCTTTGCGGTTTCTGCTATCGAGTTACTACTTCCTCTATGCTAATGTGCGATATGGACTGCTTCACCAGCTTCTGGAGACCTACATTTTGTTTGGTAAAGCGCCTGATGTTTTTCAATACTGCATTTTTCTTTTTTTCTGTTTAGTTCACAGGTTCTCATATTGATTGTTTTTCATTTGATCCATTTAGACCAAAAATATGGGACCGATCATCTGCAATCCAAAAAATCAACAGGTAATTAACTTTTATATTATTGTATGTTTATGAAAACCCAACAACACTGACATTTTAAAAGATCTCAAAATGAATTCATGATCTGAATATGTACTGTAACTACAAATTATAATTTTCGCGGTAAACCCATACCAAATTTGTGTGTTTTTTCAGATAACCTGAAGGATTTTAAAGACTGTCTCAGTTTTCTGAAGCGCCACAGCCTCCTCCTCTCTCAATGGCCCGCTCTCTTCGTACAAACAGCTCTTAATGAACCATGTGACAGCTCTGCACACTTGTGGGCTGAAAGCATGACAAGAAATGGAGGGGTGCATGCTGTAAAATGGCTAAACCTCACAGATGCAGCACAAAAAGAAGTCAGGTACTAATATTGTGTCTGATTAATAGCATTTTCTTCTCAGAATTTCAGATTAATTCTGGCTGACCCACAGTTATACACTTATAAAGAAAATCCTAAAATGCTTTTTTTTGTTTTCAGTTTTAGAATTTAGATTTAGAATTAGATTTCAATTAATAATGTTGTTTCAGACTTCCTGGACACCACTATGTGCAAAGGTTGTTTATCTAGAATTTTTCTATGTATGTTAATTGTTTCTTCTGCTCAGTGAGCTGGTTTCCACCTTCCACTCTGAGCCAAGTTGTGTGGTGGTGAGTCCTGATGGAAAACTTGTGGCAGTGGGAACCGTAGAGGGAACACTTCAATTTCTGCATACAGAGACTGGACAGGTATTAGTTCAAAACATATTTAAACATACATCTACTATGATTTTCGGCATTTTTAGGATAATTCAATCACAATTACAATCACATTATTTTTTCAAACAGGAAGTGAAGTCATTGATGAGCAGTGGTGATGGCATCTCTGGATGTATTTTCCTTGGGGAGGAGCTTTTGGCAACAACCTCGTTTGATGGGCAGGTGGAGGTGTGGGATGTTGCGAGTGGGTGCAGGTAATTCGTTTTTCTGGCTCAAATGTACAATTTACATAGAACATTTTGCACAGCTTTGTCATCTTCGGTTTATTTTTTTCGCTGTCACTTTAAGAACTGCCCACATGAATGCCCACTCCAACAAGATCACAGGATGTGATGTCAGTCCAGACAGAAAACTCTTTGCTACCGTTTCATTAGACCTAAATTTGAAGGTAAAACCAAGGAAAAAATCATTTAAAATCTGAAATAGGTGTGTTGTTGTACTATTCTGAAATATTCATCATTTATTTGGCTGTACTCAGGTGTGGTCAGCGCAGAAGAGCACAGAGGTGGCCTCTCTCATGAATCCCTCCCCCCTGAACTGTGTGAACTTTGACCTTGAGGGCCAGCTCTTGGCAGTGGGCTGCTGGGATGGAGCTGTTCGTTTGTGGAACTGGCTTGAACAGAAAAACGT
The DNA here is from genome assembly GCF_964197995.2 of Scardinius erythrophthalmus. Taxonomy (NCBI): domain Eukaryota; kingdom Metazoa; phylum Chordata; class Actinopteri; order Cypriniformes; family Leuciscidae; genus Scardinius; species Scardinius erythrophthalmus. The sequence continues at coordinate 13,235,151 of NC_138229.1, read as the reverse complement.
TATGGTGAGGAACGACTCGAGGAAAACGAGGAAAGATATGTTGCTACGCCTGATATATTAAAACTTAATTTCCCTCCCAATGCTTTCTCTTTTTCAGACTCTGTTAGGTCATCAGAGTTCAGTGCGGAGTCTGTCTTTCTCTCCCTGCTCCTCCATATTGTGCTCAGGCTGTCTGTCAGGAGAAGTGCGGCTCTGGTCAGTGGCTGCAGCTGCTTGTGTGGGCAGTTATCATGCTCACCGCGGCTCCACGCAGTCACTGAACTTCCTGCAGGGAGGAAACCTTTTGCTGAGCGCTGGACATGACAGTGTGGTGAGGACTATGGTCTTACATTCTTAATTTTCAATTGTTAGATTTTTTTTGCACTCTACCAGGCATCCTAAAACACTCCATATTGAGGTATTTTTTGTTGTCCAGGTTAATGTGTGGTCCGGTGGTCTTGGGCGATCTGTCGCTCTACTGGGAGAGAAAAAGGTACTTTCATGTTCTTAAATTAGAATTGCTACTTATAAGCAGTATAAATAGTATAATAGGTATTAAATTCAGCAATAAATTCAGCCTGAACTGCTTGATGTACAGACTCCAAACAGACTTTTTCTGCCCTTGCATACCTGAATGTTTAAATGATGTTTAGGCCTGTTAATTGAACTTTTTAATTTTGTGTGAATTTAATATTCTAATTTAGGGGCCTATGAAGATAATTCAAATATTAAATCACACTATTTTATTATTATTATTATTATTTTTGTGTGTGTGCAAATACTGATGAATGTAATCAACTTAATCATGTCATGTTATTGGATTATATTTTCTACTTAATATAATATGTATCTTACATCTAATAAAACAACTATAGCATTCTTTACACTGCAAAGGCTGTGATTTTCATGCACAGTGAATCAGCTCTGATGTGTTTCATATATGCTGAACCAGAGCTTAAGCTTTCCTGAAACATCAACACTATTCATTTGCCGCATTGGAAGCATGGATATTTCCTTCAGGAAATGAAAATATTTTTTTGAGTGCCTATAAGGATGATATTAATTAATCATCATTTGTAGGTAACAGTATTGCAGCAGCAACAAAAGCGCACCAGACGTGGAAATGAAGATGAAGCTAATGCTCTGTGTGTGGCTGTGGCCAGTGGGTACGCTTCTGTGGGTTACCATGGAGATGGTATCAAAATGTTCAATTTGAAGTCAGGTACATAAACATTTGCATCCAGCATTTACAAACGTACTCATCCAGAAATACTTGGAGCTCATAAATTCAAACTGCTTCTCAATCTCGCTTGTTTTCAAAAGCCATAACATGAACGAAATAAAGTGCAAAAAACAATCCACACTTAATAATAATGGAGAGGACTGTGAGTAACCAGAAGTAGAACCCATCCCAAAATGCTCTGTGCTGTAGGAGAGAAGGTCTGGGCCAGTGAGGGGCTGCAGGTGTCCATGCTCTGCCTCATGTGGATGGAGGGAGGAGGAACAGAGCTGCTACTGTCTGGGGGCATGGACCATCGTCTCAGAGTCTGGGAAAGGCAAGGAGAAAATTCGGAAAGCCTTGTGTCAGTAGGATCTTTTGGCGTGCAAAAGGGAGCTATTCTCGCTCTGGCTCAAATCTCCACTTGTGTGGCATCTGCATCTGGTCAGTAAACACAAAACATTTTGTCGATTGATTTTGGTCCATACTGGATATTTAATTTTTGCATGCTCATTTCAACCTATTTTTACATTTATATTATCTTTTCTAACTCTCACTTAAAGTTATTCTTTAAAAGCACTAATAATTTAATAACACTAAAATGTAGTCTTTAGTTAATCTCAGAATGAATATCCATTTCATACTACAAATTATAGGTGGCCATTTTTAGAAATTTACATTTTTTTTATTTCATGTTTTAAAATGTAATTTTATTGAAAATTTTAATTTTGTTTTAGATGACTTCACTATTGCTCTGTGGTTGAAGAGTGAATTGACTTCTAAGCCCTGGATCGACCCCAAGGTGATGTGTATTCTGAGAGGTCACAATGGAGGGGTCACATGCCTTGCTTTCAGTCCTAATGAGAAAGAGTTGCTGTCAGGAGGGAAAGATCAGGTACTTGGTCCACTCCACATCTATCACTGAAAAAAATGGAAGAAAATACACTATCTCTCTCACAAGATATTTTATCATAATCTCTTCCACTAGGCTTTGATGATATGGAATGTAAACTCCTCCCCTCCAGTTCTTTCCAAGTCTTTTTCCCATTGCCATGGAGACTGGATTACGGGATGTGCCTGGACATCAACTGCAGTGGTAAGCCATTTGAAAGGGCAGTTAGTTCATTTCAGTAACATCTGACTCTGTGTGTCTGTAACCAAATGCAAAACTTCTCTTACACCTCAGCTTAGCTGCTCCAGTGACTGTAAGCTGCGGATGTGGGATATCCAGACAGGAAGTTTGCTGAGAGAGATCCTGTTTAGTTCATCTTTGAGCACATTGTGCTGTTGGGTAAGGCAGTTGCACTTTAAAGCAAGGTCACAAAAATACACAATAAGTGGAACCTGTTGACATTTATGTAATTTTTAATGACTTTAGGAGGATCATGTAATGGCAGGCTCTACGGATGGACTGCTGATGGTTTGGAAGTGGGAATCAGGTATACAAGTAACCAGGATCCAGGCCCACAAGTCCCGTCTCAATCACTGCATTGTTGTCTCTCAGCCAGGTACTGAGGCTAATACACACATTTACACACAAACAGAAGCTTGATATCTAAATAGTGTATCTTGCTTAAACAAACCTTCTTAGCAAAACCATTTGTTGCACACAGATGTGGGAGAGAGTTTAAAACCAGAAGACTTATTGGTAGCTTCAGCATCAGAAGATGGAACTGTTAAACTGTGGCATCCACTGCAGGTAACCAACTCTCACTTCTGTATTTTTTTTCATTAACCATTTATTTATATTTTATTTAAATAAAATGAATTGCAAATCAGATATTTTAAATAATTCCCAGAGATTAATTCTAGGAATGCATAATATATCGCTACTGTATTGTTGATCAGTTGATACTGTATATTTGATTATAAAATAATTTCCCCTATATTTACATAAATTTAGATCTTTGCAGCTATTAAAAGCGCTCAAATTTAATAATTTAATAACAATGATAAATGTAATCTTTAGCAAATCTCAAAATAAATCGTAATTTTCATTATGTATAATGGCGTGGTGCCTAAATTAACTTCTAGTATTTAAAACAACTGGTTTTAGTTTTACTTTTTGTTTTGATAAAATGGTATAAAATTTTAATATTGGCCATTTGTTGTTATTAGCCATAAAATGAAAATAACTCTCATCTTATCTGCATCGGTCAGATTTTTATATCAGTGCATTGCTAATTTATTCACTAAAATGACATTTTCATAGGTACATCATCATAATACTCTGCATGGTCACAGTGCAGAAATCCAAGCTTTAGTGTGCAAAGAGGCCGGACTGCCGGAGTTTCTCACTGTCTCTGTGGATCGTTCCCTCAGGTCATGGAATGTCACCACGGCAACGGGTACGGCAAAATGGTCGTTCCCAATTAACTCGACTAAACTCTCACATAAATCCTCAGAACACTCTGTTAGTGAACAAAAGCAGAATCTAAACTGATGTGAAAAGCGGTGACAACATTGCAATTTCTTATTAAACTACAGCTGTACATCCAAATATATCATTTGATTGGCATTAATAACATAACTTTTTTTATATACAATCATCCACAGATGCTCCTCCTTGCCAGAAAGGCAGTGTCAGAGCTGTGTGCTTCCTTGATACTGATGACTTCATGGTCTGTGGTTATGACACAGGCAGATTGGAGATATGGCATCAGAATTCAGTGGTTTACTGGAAGAAGGTAATCATGGGTTGGGAACTGAATTTATTGTTGATCAGTTAGTAAAAATAACTTTACCCTCTTTCGGTTGGAAATTTCTGAATGAACGGCTCTGTTTGTGTTGCACTAAGGTCAGTGATGGCGGCTTATGTGCAGTCACCGGTATGCCAGAGGATCAGCTAGCTGTGGGTTGCAGCGACTGCTCTGTACTTGTCTGGAAACTGGAGAGAGACACCAAGAAGTGCTTTGTGAGGTATCAACTTTTATCCCTCCTCACTTTCATATTTTAATTTCAGTTTTGCAAACTTGTTGCCTTTCAGAGAAATGTGCATTTTGAACCAAGAACATGTCAATCACGTGATTCAAGCAAAGCCAGTTTTTACAAGGGGGTGGTGAGAAGAGGGTAAACAATTTGACAAAAGATTTGTCAACATAAGACCACTGAAGATTTTTTGCATTGTTCACTATAAATACATCATGTCAGTCTTAAAAACGCATTTTGCTCTTGAATTCAGCAGTGTGATTACAGGCATAATAATATTTGTTATTTCATAATAATACTGTGTATGTACAAAACTTTAAAATGGTTAATTTTAGTGTTTTGTTTTTAATTTATTTAAAAATAAAAATAGCACAGATTTTATTTTCTGCGATTTATTGGTTATTATATCAGCCAGTGTCATTTTATGTTCAATAAACATAAAACACACCGTGGCTAAAGAAAACCAAGCTCTTATAAAGGATGATATAATGATTGCTTCACCCCTGAGTGGTTGTCTGTAGCTATTTTTATGTTTGTCAACTTCACACAATTTTATGTGTGGATTTTATTTTGTAAATAGGAAAGCACACTCTAACAATGAAAAAAAAAAAAAACCCACAATTGCAAGATTAATGAAAAAAGTGTCAAACATTTCGGTCACATGACCTTTCTCATTGCCTATTTAACAATGCTTAGTGCAGGAGTCATCTTGTTATAAGGAATCACATGATTACATTGCCAACATTTTATTTTCTTCCAGACTCGATAAGATGTTTTCATACAAAGTGAAGATTCCTGTGAGCTCTTTGTTCTACTGTGGCTGTCTGTTTGGAGTATGTGTGAATGGACAAGTCATCGATGTGATCTCTACTAGCTCGTCGACCAAACGAACTTATTCGTAAATAAACACCACATCATTTTTACACATATAAAAGATGTCCTACACTCTTCTGTTAAGCCTTTGTTCGGTGCAAGGTGGCACATGCGCAGTGAATGATAACATTACTTCATTGGATAATAAAAAGTGTGTGTTTTGTCGTAGCTGGACAAATGATGTACGTCCTATTGGCGTGGTGCCAAATGATAAAAAGAGCTTTTGGCTGTTGGGACAGAAAAAGAGTGTACTGTACATTGGATTGCTTGTAAGTTCATCTATCATTATCATGTGACACTGAAATTGTAAAAAGTGTCTGAAAACGAAATGATCTGAAACGGTCTGTCTTTCAGTTGTTGATAAATCAAAATCGTTACGACTTGAACTTTCGTTACGATGCGGTGGATAAGACGCCTGAGGAATTGGAGCAGGAGGAGAATATGTGGGAGCGTTTGGAGCAGCAGCAGGAGAAGGAGGAGCAGCAGGAGAAGGAGGAGCAGCAGGAGAAGGAGGAGCAGCAGGAGAAGGAGGAGCAGCAGGAGAAGGAGGAGCAGCAGGAGGAGAAGGAGGAGCAGCAGCAGCAGGAGGAGGAGCAGCAGCAGCAGCAGCAGGAGAAACCCAGCAAGGAACAGATTGAACAACTGCGAATTGCAAACCGGAAGGCTGGGCAGATTAGCTCCTGGATCACAGCTGCAGCAATGCAAAATGGTACACTTGTTCTTACACTTTAATGTATAGCACAAATGAATCAATTTGTCAGAAAGTCAGTAAAATGTGAAGAGAGCTGTCTGTTCAAGTCTTTTTCTCTCTTATTGTGAGAATAAATTACTATTAACCATATTCAACAGTTTGAGGCTGTTTACACTGGACACATCAAAGTAAACATTATAACCTGATACATTCGTCGTTGCAAACGGACGCATGATGTTGTATTGAAGTGTCCATTGTGCTCTGTCTCTGACTGCTACAGTAGCCACGCCCCAAACTCTCGCTATAGGTTGAGCTAGACAGAGACTGACAGATCTGAGTGGACTGCGCTCATCTTTTTGATAGTGCCTGGGAGGCTCAATGATTACAATTTTGGGGAAGATAAACCCATGAATGCCATACAAAATAGTACTTAAACAATAAACTGGGTTAAGAGAATGTATTTTTTTAACAACAAAAAAAATCTTACATGCCCATGAACCATTGACCTTTTTAGTGGTCATTATGTGAACTGTTCATGACTGATAAATTATTTGATGATTGATTTGGTTGGTTTCAAATCGTGTTTTTTTGTTTGTTTTTTACAGACTTTATTGTGTGTGGTGATTATAAAGGGAACATATGGTCAAACCAGCCCCCTAATATTTCCTCCTGGACTGAAAGAAAACCGGCAAGTATCCTTTAGCTTTCCTGATAGATATAAGGATCATAAGTCATGAATGCATGGGTTGCTGATAAATTGGGTGGCTGTTGACTGGTCTCTATAGGCACACACAGACAAAGTGAGTGTACTGCGGCTTACAGAGAGCCTCATCATCTCAGCATCTTATGACAGATCCGTCAAACTATGGGACAAACACACTAAGAAACAGGTATTTTTATTATTTCTTTTATTTTTTTCTTATATTGAAGGAGTGGATTTGCAATCACTTCCACCAGTGTATATTCAATTTAATTTCTGTTTCTCATTTTCTGCCTTTCACAGGTTGGCATGTTTGTGTGTGGAGGCCCTGTCAAGGTGCTGGAGGTGAACCCCCGTGACCCCAAGGAATTTGTTTGCGGAGATACGCAGGGTCAACTGTACTTCCTGTCCTGGAAAGGTTGATATCCTCATAGTCTGTACGTTCGTAATCTTTAATCAGTTGTAATGTTGCATTCTGTTCATTTACTTCACATGCATGGAGCATTTTGCACTAATGATACTATTGCCTTAAACTAAGCCATGATATGAAGAATATTTGCTTTGTTTTTATTATATGAAAATGACAACAACTCGATTTAATATTTAGTTATATTCAGTAAATTAATTTGTTTGTTTTGTTAAGGATTGTACATCCTTTCTATATGAAAAGCTTTTTGGGTGAATAAACTACCTGCAAGATCACATGGGGAAAAGCAGATGTCCACTGAATGTGCTGTGATGGTGTTCTCCATTGTCAAAAATCCATTGGCCAGGATAGAGATTTACTTTTACTTTATCCCCTTCTTCTAGCAGCAGAGAGACTCCATTTGAAGTACTGATAAAACCACCTTCTTGGTGTCCATGTGTAGAAATGATATGCTGGTCATTTTTAAACAGGCCTGCGGTAACGGCTTTCAGTGGATTTCCGAACGCTTTTGAGAAAACCCTGAATGCGTACACTCCCCTCACAGGTGCTGTGAAGATTCCTGTATCGAACAAAGGTTAATTAGATACATTCAAATTAGAGCATTATAAAAAATTACAGAGAGATATTAACACTATATGAATTTATTCACCTGTATTTGCATCATAGGCGTTTCCAGTGTTGAGGAAGATGTGTTTGTAAATCAGGGTGTGTAAATCATTAAAGGGTCCAACGCTTTGTGGTCCAAAAGAGGTCAACAGAGAGGCTGAGAAAGCCACTTTAGGAGCTAAAACATAGATTTGTACATTAGATTACAAATTATTTCATTATATTTACACTACAGTTCAAGGTTTAGATTTTTTTATGTTTTTTCTGCTCACCAAGGCTGTATTTATTTGATCAAAAATACAGTTAAAACAGTAATATTGTAAAATATTTTTACAATTTAAAATAGAACGTTTTCTGTTGTTCTGTGATGGCAAACCATGATAAGGTTTGGGATAAGTAATATATGAAATAATAATAGTAATACTTTTATTCAGCAAGGATGCATTCAGATGATCAGAAGAGACATTTATATTGTTACAAATGATTTCTATGCTCGTTGCTGTACTTTTTACCTTTCTATTCATCAAAGAATCCTGACAAAAATGTATCACGGTTTCCACAAAAATATTAAGCATGCAAAAAAAATAAGACCCATTATTAATATTTGAGCACCAATACTAGTTGATGATAATTGAGCACAAAATCAGCATATTACAATGATTTCTGAAGGATCATGTGACACTGAAGACTGGAGTAATGATGCTGAAAATTCAGCTTTGATATCACAGAAATATATTACATTTTAAATTCTATTTAAAGCGAAAACAATTTAAAGAGTAATAATATTTTTCAATATTACTGTTTTTACTGTATTTTACATCAAATAAATACAGCCGTGGCGAGCTTAAAGGGATACTCCACTCTAAAATGAAAACACTTTTTGGTACCATTGACTTCCATAGTATATTTTTTTCCTACTATGGAAGTCAATGGTACCAAAAACTGTCTGGTTACTGACATTCTTCTAAATATCTTCCTTTCTGTTCAGCAGAAGAAAGAAATTCATACAGGTTGAAACAACATGAGGGTGAGTATATGATGACCGAATTTTCATTTTAGAGTGGAGTATCCCTTTAAGACTTTTTTCAAAAACATTAAAAATATTTCCAAACTTTTTACACTTTTTGGAAACTAGTTTTATATTTGTCAATGTTCTTCACATTTGTAAGCAGTGTCACATTACCTGTGTTTTCTGTTCTTAGTCGCTGCATTTCCTTCTCCATAGATTCCAGCCTTGTTTCCATGATCTTCATCTTTCCCAGTTCTTCAGTGATATCTATGTTTGGTAAAAATAAATCATCTGCTGGTATAGCCCACACATTAAGCATTAAAACTGTTGTTATAAAAATCAACATGATTTATTGTTCTGTCTGTTACTAGTGATGTTCTAACTGAGAACATTCACTCTTCTTAAAGACCACAACTTGCGCAATTGTTTAAACAGACCAAGGGACTTTGGACTGCATTTTGAAGCAATAATTGGTGTATAGGTGGGGGCCTTTAAGGGTAACTAAACCCTAAACCAACTTTTTTTAGTTAATGATCTGTAAGAATGGGGCTTTATTAGTGCTGTTCGTGTAACTTTTTTGATATTTGGATATAAAGTGTTTTAATTCTACAATATATGGTGTAAAAACGTCTGAGTGCTGCCCTCTTCAGTTTGAACGGTGGCTACTGCAGTTGAATTTTCCTATTGGATGTTTGCGGTGGTACATGATGTAAGCAGTGGCACATGACATATGCAAGTTCCAGCTCACCACGCCCTTGGCAGCTGGTAAGTCCCGCCCCTTCCGCTAACCCCAATGGACCTCTAGGTTGAAAAATCGTCAATGCAAGTGAATGGGAGAAAATTATTTTCTGGTCCCGTTTGAATTGTGCCATGTGAACATATGTTGTCTGTGAATTTTTTATATAATTTTTCGTGTAAAGAATGCTACAATTTAGCGGGTAGAAGTTTGATAAGGTTAGACTTTGTGTGAGAGCACTTTGTGGACTACAACTCCTCGCTGCTTTCGACGCTATTGAAACGTCAACACCACTCGCACACGGACACTAGCTCACGGATCCCGCTAAACATGGCTGTGTCTTTGGTGCACTTCACCGCCTTTTTTCAGGGAGAGGACAAAATCATTGAGGTTGGCGAAAACCAGGGGTAAGTCAACTTTATGGGGTGACGTCACATAGGCGACATGTAGTCTTTCTCGTTATGTCTTTTCCACAACTGCAAGCCGAAGAATCATACCATATACTGTCAAACTCGTAACATGACAAATTATATAAAAAATTCACAGACAACATATGTTCACATTCATGGCACAATTCAAAAGGGACCAGAAAATAATTATATTCTCCCATTCACTTGCATTGACGATTTTTCAGCCTAGAGGTCCACTTGGGGTTTTACGGATGGGCGGGACTTACCAGCTCTATAAAAAACATCTTGTTTCGCCAAAACCACTGTAGCGAGTCATGAGTTGGAATTGCGAGTATTGAAAACGATCAGGATAGAGTATTTTAGCATCTATTTAGCATAGCATTTATATAGTTATTTAGATTATTTCGTGTAGCTTAGGTAGTTAATTAGCATAGTTGTTAGTGTAGTATTGTTAGAAGCATCGTTAGTAGCGTAGTATTGCATCAGTTAGGATAGCTTCAAGTTCGCGTAGATTTATCTGTATTTAATACAGTGGTCAGGATGGTAACGCAATAGAGGTGGAAATGGGCTTCTCAGAACAGCTCGCGCTGAAAAGCGACGCAGTGCCAAACTGCATGGACTCCACCACCGCAGCGGCATCTTGAGGTGAGAGTGGTCATTTGAATCACAATTTATGGTTTGGCTAAAGTTAATTCTCTGGGGTCGACAAACGCGCACATTTTGCTGGATTTTTTCACATCGCGGCAAAATATGAATATAAAAGCAGTTTTGACTGTACTATGGGGCCTTACACCCCATTGTTTGCGCCAATTTATCTACAAGCACCAAATTTGCCACGGATGCAGCTGACGGCATACTGAAATGATTTAGCCTGGGTGTCCGAGCCAGTGATTCCTGAGACCAAGATGGCTGCCAAATCCAATATGGCCGCCACCTGAAAGGGATTCGGCTGCATATTTTGAACCAGATGAGATACAAATGTAAAGTTAATATATATTTCACGTTTTCTGGCTATGGGAAACACACAAAAATAAATATATATTTAGGATTGGGTATATGTGGACCCTCGAAGTCCCCAAATCCCATCTGGCTACTGTCCGAAAAAGGGTTTTGACTAACCTTTGAACCAAATAAGCTACAGATGAAAACTTAATGTCTATTTAATTTTTTTACCTTGACAAACACAGGGGAATGCTTACATTTGTGATTGCCTATGTTTAGACCCCACATTTGCATTTACAAGAAAGCAACTACCTGATAATTCATACTTTCCAAATTATTCCCACCAATTTTTAATTGAGAATGTAGGGAAGGCATATATGAGGGAGAGTCAGAATTCCAGCTTAGATTTAGGCAATATAGGGCAAATATTGAGAATATTAGTTGACTGTATGGACTGTGGTAGAGCAGCTGTTTAGTGCTACTCCATGCTTGTGAGCAAGATGACAACAACGGTGAAAGATGAAGATGACCAACAACAGTGTTTAGCCAACTACTTCCTTTCCTACCAACTTCCTTCCTTGTGTAAGTAACCAGGTGTACTTTTTACTACAAGTGTTTTTGTTCTTAAAGGGGGGTTGAAATGCTATTTCATGCATACTGAGTTTTTTACACTGTTAAAGAGTTGGATTCCCATGCTAAACATGGACAAAGTTTCAAAAATTAAATTGTACGTTTGAAGGAGTATTTCTGTGCCAAAAATTGTCCTTCCGGTTTGTCACAAGTTTCGGAAAGTTTTTTTCGAGTATGGGTATGTGTGACGTCAGATGTAAAACCAGAGCAAGAGAGCGAAAGCAGTTCGCCATCAAAGCACCCTGTGCGGCTTTTGGGAAGCCAATGTCACCAAAGAAGTGTGTTTTTGGTTGCCAGGGCAAGACAACCCTGCACAGATTCCCAAAGAACCCGGCGTTAAGGCACCAGTGGATGGAGTTTGTTTTTCCTGAGCATAAACGGAGGTGTAGACTGTTTGTTCCCTGCATTTTGACGATGATTGTTTTATAAACAAAGCCCAGATCGACGGATTTGCAGATCGTCTAATGCTTAAGGATCGAGCAGTCACAATGATAAAGGTTCGGTGAGTAAAACTGCTTCTATTGTCTCTGTGTGTTGTTACTAGCTCGGCGCGTTAGCACAGCTTTAGCTTCGCCCACAGGGCCCGCCTCCAGCCGCTCATTTTTTTCCGGAAAGACTCGGTACAGCCTATCTTTCTTTTATAAATATAATAAAACTAAAGACTTTTTGGAGATATGAAGGATGCAATACTACTCTATAGGTACTCAAGATTAACAGGAGATTGAGTGAAAATGAGCATTTCACCCCCCCCCCTTTAATATGACTACAATTGCAAAATAGAAAAAATATCCTGCTTTATTTTATTATTTATTTTTTATTTTATTTTGCAAGGGTCGCTGGCTACGGCGCTCTAGCTAAATCATTTCAGTATGACCTGAGCTACATCTGTGGCAGATTTGGCACTTTTAGAAGTTTATGAATAAGTAATTTAATGTTTGTTGAACTTAGTCTGAAATGTTCAGAGCAATCATAAGAATACTGATTTTAGTACAAATTCTGAAGTTAAGCCACATCTTTGATAAAAAATGATGAGGTTGCTGTCACAAAAAGTGCCCATTTCAGGCTTTAGTATAGCATAAGTGTAAAATGATATGTAAATTTTACATTTACAATTACTGAATTAGTGTGAGGGACATCTGATTAATAGGAAAATGTTGATTTGATTACAAATATATTTTATAATTATGTTCAGAGAGCTCCCATAGTGTCCATAATGAGGTTGAAGAATAGTGCCCATATCTCAAAATAATTACCAATAATAATAGGGATTTGATGTCTGAGGTGGGAAATATGTTTTTCTGGAAGTTAAGGCTATGTAATTAATGTTGTGGGGTGTTCAGAAAAGTAATACATATAAGTAAAAAATCCAAATCGTACCGGTTTCGTGGAATGACTCATTTATTGTTCTGTCTGTTAGACCAAGTGATGTCAACTAAATAACATTCTCTTAAAGACCACAACTTGCGTAACTGTTTAAACAGACTTTGGACTGCAAAAACTACATTTTGAAGCAATAGCCTAATTGGTGTAGGCCTGTGTTATGGAATTTGGGTGACCGCTGACAAAACACTGATAATGCTGGATTATATTTTCCCAAATCAACACAAAATGGCAATTAAAAAAAATAGCCTATATGACAACTTAAAACTATAGTTTTATATAATGTTGACTTTTTGGTGTTTCGTAAATTGATGTCTCATGTTTAGCCTATAATTTGCATAATTAAGACAATGTCCAGTGGTAGGTTCCATTGACAATAGAGTTAAGAAAAATCCACCACTCTAACCAGCAGCAGACTTAGCAGTGACCAACAGTGGAGGAAGCCTGTCGGAGGATGATAAGAAATTTCTTTTAATTGTATTATTCATTTGTTTTTACGCCACTCAAATAGCGTGCAGCCGCAAGCTCAAGTGGAAATACAACTGGAACCGTAACGTTCGGCCCTACGGTGGTGGAAAAGCGGCAGCAGAACCGCTGCGTCTCCGAGCATTACAGTGTTTTGTTCCTCAGACCTCAGATGAGTAGATTCAACTCAATAATTTGCCGCCACCTACTGGCGGGTGTAGGCCTACTTTCATAGTGATTTATAGCCTATTTCATTTTTCCAATAATTTAATATTTCTACATAAAATGTTATATTAAAAACATTAATCTTAATATAATGTATGCAGTGATATAATTTTTTTTATATGATATAATTTTAATAGGCTATATCGTGTGCATTCAGTGGGCAGTGACCTTACATACAGCCTAGAAGTGACCACTGAAACAAAAGCATCTAAAGACTATACAGGAAGTAACCCCTGACTATGAGCTAATAGTAGCCTACCCCCAAATGGTTTAAGCAGCACCTGCATGTCACAGGAACTAGAGACATGTGAACATTCATAGTTTGACTCAGCGTCAGTAGGAAGATCAAAAACTGACAAAACCCCCACACTGGAAACTCTATAATCAGTAAAGTTCACCTTAGTTTTTCATGTGATGTTATGTCAGGATGTAGCCGATCAGCAGATCTTAAACATATTTTTTAATTTGTAATCCCACATCTTTCATATCAACATCTTGCTCAATAGTTTAAACTGTCCAATTGACTTTGGATTACGGTACAAGAACTACATTTTGAGGCAATATTTATTTTAGGCATCCATTATAGGCTAAAATGAAAAAGTGAGTGTGCGAAAGGAACCGTTACACTATTTTGTGCCCTTTCCCCCAATTATTTTTCATAATCCTTCTTGTTCTGCTATAATTTCTATTGGATAATGCTTTCATTATATTTCTAATCATACTAATACATTCTAATAATCTAATCTATAATTCTAGCCTCTTTACTCATGTTAGATCAATGACTCCAAAGCATAAGGTCCTTTTAACATTGTTAGAAATTTGCATTGATGCTAAAATTTTATATCCAAATCAAGAAATTTAGTTTTAAAGTGTTCAAGGTTATTTTCAATAGTGAAAAATGAAACATATTGTACTTTTACCATATAGGCCTATTTTAATTCCCAAATGTGTAGAGAAATATCTTGCCTCATAGGTGCTGAAAACATTCCTATATCAGACAAAAAAAAAAATATTAATAACGCAAATTAAAAGGTGAGGATTTTAGTATGCGCACTGTGGAAACCTTAAACTGGAAGGCAATAATATGGCATTGAACATTATTTTGTGATTAAAGCCTTCTGATATACAGAAATGCTTGTGAGTGAACCTTGGGTATGTTTTGATCACAGGGAAAAGCAGATGTCCATTAAAAGTGCTGTGATGGTGTTCAATTGTCAAAAATCCAATACATATTTCACCCGCCTTTTCCAACAGCAGCTAAATTTGAAGAGCCAATAAAACCATAATCTTGTTGTGCAAATATAGAAATTTTATCTTGGCCATTCCTAAACAGGCCTGTGGAAATCGTTTTATATCAACCTGCAGGCCTTAGAGAAAAGCCTGAATACATACACTCCCTTCATGGGTACTGTAAAGATTCCTGTATCAGACTCCAATCCATTTAATTTTAAAGGTTTGTAAAATAGTCACATTCACAGTATATGAAGTGATTTACTGTACCTGTATTTGCATCATAAGCATCTCCAGTATTGAGGAAGATGTGTTTGTAAATCAGGGTGTGTACTCATTTTTTTTAATTAGACTCACTTTTAAGATTTACCCATTTATATATTGTGCTTTATTTATTTAAGCATTATTTTGCCCAATCCTTCTTTTCCATATTGTTCTGCTCTTGCATTAATGGTTAGAGAGTCAGACTTGTAACCCGAATGTTGCAGATTCGATTGTCAATACCTGCAGGAAACGACTGAGGTGCCCTTGAGTGAGGCACCCCAACTGTTCCCTGGCCGCCGCAATAAATGCCTGTGTGTTCACTACTCACTGCTCCTAATGTGTGTGCACTAACTTGGATGGCTTAAATGCAGTGGAGAAATTTTGAGTATGGGTTACTTGTCCTGCACATCACGTCACTTCACTTGAGAGAATAGAAGACTCCAGAAAACAGTTAAAGAGCATTAGATTATGAAAAAACGTGACACTCAAAGTTTACTATTTTGATCAAATTCTTTTATGGATTACATTTGACACATTGACACACATGTGATTCAGATAGGGCCTTTTAACAATACTTGCTTTATAGGCACCGATACATTTGAAGTACAAGTTAGTATCAAATCTAAAATTGTATCAAATTCATTCAATCTTAGTCTTACAGACAGAAATAAATAATGTGAATGGAACATCTTGTATGATTACAGTCTTGATGTCCAAAGATGTTCTATGTTGGTTCCGATCACATGGGGAAAAGCAGATGTCCACTAAAGGTGCTGTGATGGTGTTCATTGTCAAAAATCCAATATCCAGGATAGAGATTTACATATACTTTATCCCCCTTTTCCAGCAGCAGAGAAACTCCATTTGAAGAGCCGATGAAACCATCGCTTTGACGTGCATAAGTAGAAATTTCATGCTGGCCATTCTTAAACAAGCCTGCGACAACCGCTTTATCTGAACTTCCATAGGCCTTAGAAAAAAGCCTGAATACATACACTCCCTTCATGGGTGCTGTAAAGATTCCTGTATCAGACAAATATTTCATAAATCAATCAGGATTAAAAAAATCACATTTACAGCATATAAAGTGATTTACTGTACCTGTATTTGCATCATAAGCATCTCCAGTATTGAGGAAGATATGTTTGTAAATCAGGGTGTGTAAACTGCTGTGCGGCCCATTAGAGGACGACAGAGAAACTGAGAAAGCCACTTTTGAAACTAAGACATAAAATATGTAAATTAGGTTGCATCATTAAAAAAGGATTTAATTACATTCATTTTTAAGGTTTATCTACGATAAAGTATATAACTGAGATTCTTTATAAACTGCATTACCTTACGATTACAATATCACAAAATTCAACATTGAGAAATAAATGTATTCAATATTTAAATATATAAATTTTTCTGGCTATAGTTCAGCAGCCCTGCAATTATTTTGCTAATGCTAAAACATTTATGAGTCTTGTATTATATTTAATAAACAAAATTGTAATTTATATTACCTTCATTTTGTTTTATTAGATCATCCATTTTGGTCTTTACGTCATTTGTTGTTTCACGCAGTGTGTGCAGTTCCTTACCTTGAGCTAAAATAATAATCATTGATCAATAAACATTCATTTATTTACATAAAACATTTCTGATCAATTGAAGCCTTGAACTTTTTGATAGGCTGTTTTTAGCCTAAATATGTGATATTTGTCAATGATGAAACTATCTTTTACTACCTTCATTTTGTTTAATAAGTTAAAACCCACCTAATTTACCTTTTAATTAGAAGGGTTTTTGATGGAAACAAGTTTTATTTTTATCAAAGTTGTCAATGTTCTTCACATTTGTAAGCAGTGTCACATTACCTGTGTTTTCTGTTCTTAGTCGCTCCATTTCCTTCTCCATAGATTCCAGCCTTGTTTCCATGATCTTCATCTTTCCCAGTTCTTCAAGGATATTTATGTTTGGTAAAAATAAGTCATCTGCTGGTATAGCCCACACATTAAGCATTAAAACGGTTATAAAAATCAACATTATTTATTGTTCTGTCTGTTACTTGTGATGTTCTAACTGAGAACATTCACTTGTCTTAAAGACCACAACTTGCGTAATTGTTTAAACAGACCAAGGGACTTTGGACTGCATTTTGAAGCAATAATTGGTGTATGCCATGGAATTTCCAGAGTGACAAACACACTGTGATAATGATGGATTATATTTCCCCATATCAATACAAAATGGCAACTTAAAAACTTGTAAAGGTGGTAGTAAGTAACCACTGTACATTGTTTTGTTTGATTATGTTTTACCCTTTCATGCATGAATTATACTAACCACAGTCATTGGTTATATATTTTACACATATTTTAGTTTTTCAGATATACATTTATGTTTTTAACCGAAGAGAAACTGTATTAAACATAATATAGCATAGCACAGTAATGCTGTGTGTATTTAACAAACCAATGAATAAAATAAAAAATCATGTGAAAAGTATAAAATACAATAAATATAAAACAGCTTCAATTCCAGACTTTTTCTTGAATCTACAAAAGCGGTCTTCATCTTTAGCCACCACCATGTCTAATGACCTTCAGGAGTTAAAACTATGTTATAGACATATTAGTTCAAATTCAACACTTCTATACATTTTTTCCTTCCCTATAAGGCAACCAACATCATGGTCCTGATATAAATTAAGAAGTTTTGTTACTGTCTCCACAACAAATAAGGACAATCACATCATGGTGTCAGCTGGTTCTTGAAAGCCCATTAGCTCTTTCATCAGGGTGTTTTCCCCTGGCATAGTTGCAGACACTTGTCACAATGGAAAACAAGCCATCCAAGGAATGCGGTTTCTGGTGAGTGGTATGGAGGAACTCACATTTCTGGGTCAGGCTGCCGTAACTACTCACAGCTCATCCCCCATTAATGATATAATGATGCTGCTGGCCTCACAGTCATCTGCTCATACGCATCTCACATAAAACATCTCCCATCAGGGTAGATGCCCATTGGAGGCGGTGACCCCCTGCCCTCTGTCTGGCCAAAGAGGATCTTACTCGTCGTTGAGAAATCACCTCGTGCACACTGGTAACCGCTCTTCCCCATAACAGAATCTTTGATGGTTTTCTTCAACATAATCAGTTGTTTTCTGGAGCTTAGGGAAGGCGCACTCAAGAGTCACCAGAGCCATCAGGTTGCCTAGTGTTAACACAGGGAGACAAGTTAATGACAGCAGTATTTAATCACTAAAATCCATTAAACATCTCCAAATCAGCAAAATCACAGTGCTGAGATTATACTCAATGAATTTAGTTATCACAACTGTCCATTCAGTGTACTGCTACATCTGTAACTGGAGCCATCAGCCCTGTCTTATGGTGGAGAATAAGACTAGACAAAGAAGTCACTGGTCCTAACCAGTAAAAAACGCCACTTCTATCGTTTAAGGTCTGTATTATTATTCTTTAAAGTCATTCATTTTACTTTTAAAACATTTAAAAATTGCCCTCTAAATGTATAAAATCTGAACTGCATGTAGCAGGATTTCTTTTAACATCTCCATGTCCATGGTTTTCAACTGAAACACTGTGCCTTACTATAAATAGCTTATTATCACTTATGACACAGAGTCTCTCTCATTCAATGTCAGCTAAAACCTGAGGCATTCAGCCCAGAAATGACATGCGTTTTCAAATAAACATAATTTTTTATATATTTTTGCAACTCACATTTGGAGTCATTAATTTTACATCAACCTGTATTTATCAATTCACTTATAAATTTGTTTATTATACTGTAGATCTTTCCTTCAAAAGGATTCCCTCAATCCTCAAAGACTTTTTGACCTGGTTTTGGTCTTTCTCAGACGAAAACTTTAAAGGGTTAGTTCACCCAAAAATGAAAATTCTGTCAGTAATTACTCACCCTCATGTTGTTCCAACCATGTAAGTCTTTCGTTCATCTTCGGAACACAAATTAAGATATTTTTGATGAAATCTGACAGAATTTTGACTCCTCCATAGGCTTCCAGTGTGACCGAAACTCACCGGCCCAGAATAGTTATTAAAACATCGTTAAAATAGTCCAAGTAACTACAGTGGCACTACATTAAGTTTATCATGCGACGACAATACTTTTTGTGCGGAAAAACAACAAAAATAACGACTTTATCCAACTATTAGTTTTCCTCAATGTGGGCCTCTGACGAGAGTTCACGGGAGCGCCAGGACGCATGCGCGAGAACTGAGCTTACGGCGTTCTTCTTCTACTACTACTTGTTACAGACTGCTCACTCCTTGGGAGTATTTCATAGATCTATGGGGAGTATTTAAGCTCAGTTCTCGCGCATGCGTCCTGGCGCTCCCGTGAACTCTCGTCAGAGGCCCACATTGAGGAACACTAATAGTTGGATAAAGTCGTTATTTTTGTTGTTTTTCCGCACAAAAAGTATTGTCGTCGCATAAACTTAATGTAGTGCCACTGTAGTTACTTGGACTATTTTAACGATGTTTTAATAACTATTCTGGGCCGGTGAGTTTCGGTCACACTGGAAGCCTATGGAGGAGTCAAAATTCTGTCAGATTTCATCAAAAATATCTTAATTTGTGTTCCGAAGATGAATGAAAGACTTACATGGTTGGAACAACATGAGGGTGAGTAATTACTTACAGAATTTTCATTTTTGGGTGAACTAACCCTTTAATATCGTCATATTAAACACTGATCTACTTTCAAACCCAGAGATTTCTGTCACTTTCACATTTTCTCACCTCTGAGTGGCCATTTACAGTAAAACACTCTCTGTCATCTGGTGGTGGTGTGTCAGCCTCAACTACAGCAGCACACACCTTGCCTACATTTTGATCGTTGTGAGCTTGCACACTAAATTTGGGGATCCCCTATCTGAGATGGAAGAGATGGAGCAGGTTTGCAGTGCAACTGGACCTACAATCCAGGGACGTACTCTGCTAGGGTGGTGAAATGCCCAGTGGGGCCTTCACAGAGCAGGCTTTGTTTGCGCTGTCTGTTGCCGTCAATCGTAACGACGCTATCAGCGACTTCTTATACTCTCAGCATAATTATTTAGCACTTACTCGTGTGTAGCACTGCCTGCTTCCTCTAACGACGCCATCAGCGACTTCTTTTACTTTAGTAGAATTAATCCTCACTCTCCTCTTCGGAGTGAAGCTCTCCCGCTCTCCTTTCCCAATCTTTTCCATTCAGCCCTAACCAAATAATAAAATCTTTCTACCTTGTTTGCTGATTTGCCAGGGATGTCACAGAGAACAATTGCCCGCATCCTCCATTACTGTTAGGGGGTAACAGTTTAGGAACCAAGGACCAGATGTTTGAAAGAAGACCCAGAGTCAGAATTAAAATAAATTGAAGAAAAGTTTTACTGAAGATAGTTTGCAGTTTCATCAGCAGAAGTCAGCTTCAAGACTCACACAGGAGTTTGAGGCCGCCCTGCTTACAGTTACAAAGATCACAGCAGTTATACCATTTCCAAGGTCTAAGCTACGTCATTGCTTCAGGTTGCAGTTTCTGATTGGCTAAGACATAAACATAGTAAATTTCCACACATATACAGATATACTGAATTATATCTCCACTGATTGGGCAGCTGACACTCGGACCCTGAAGTTAGGCACGTCGTGACCTTCCAGGTCGCAGATTTGGGTTACTGGGTGCCAGCCTGTCCAGAACAACAACTTAGTCAATCTCCAATAATGCCAGTGGTTCGTTGCAACCAAGAAGACTAACACACACACTGACACACAGATTTTCCCAGGTTGGATTTTGCCAGGCTCTAACTATAAACAGGAGAGTATTCTCAAAACATCAACATAATGCGTTCTTTCTCTCAAAGAGAGATACACTTTAGTCTAACTGGAAAGTAAGGCTTTAACAAAGAAATGGTCCCTTAAACTATTGGCTTCAATGACCCTATATGTTTTAGCACATTGAAGACCTTTCTCAAACACAAAACAAGTTCCTATTTCATTTAGAAGCCGGGCTAAATAAGCAAGCACTGTTACTGCATTCAGATATCAAATACAGATATTAAAGAATACTGTACATGAATAGAACATTTCAGTGATCACACTGGTAACTATAACAAAGTAAAATCTCCAGAGAAGTCATTCAACTCATTTAATATTTAGAATGAAAAATATTGATTAATACCTTGATTAATATCACTTTACTAGCAAAATATGTCTTTATTCATGAATAATGTGATTTATACTTAATGAATAATAAACAAACAACATCAAAGTAGTGTAAATTGCGCTACATTTGAAGGATTTTTGTAAGCTATTTTAAAACTTGTCTGAAGACAATTTTTGTCCTGTCAAGTGCATGCTGACAGCTTCAAGAAAATTAGATTTTCTACTTTATTTTTTGTATCTAATTAAAACACTGCGTTCGAGCTATATTACATGGGCAATAACTTTACATGGTAAAAAGAAGGTGTCCACTGAAGGTGTTTCGTTTCCACATATCTGTATAGATACGACAGTTCTGTAAGAGTTGAAGAAGTATCCGGTCCCCTTGTTCCAACAGAAGAGTGACAGAGTTGCACGCAGTGTCCTCTGTGTCTTGCCCGGGAGGGTTATCTGACGCTGCAACCACAAAATTGCCATTCTTTAGCAGTCTCACACCGGTCGATATGGCATAAGGATTGAAGACCACAAAGTTGAAGAAATAAACTCCTTTTACTGGTGCAGTGAAGATTCCTGTTGATAATGGCAGAAACTTAGGTTCTTAAATAATAAATGACATGATCAAATTGTTAAAGCATTGTGTTAAGAATTTCTTTGTGCAATGTTGCGATACCTGTATTGATGTCATAAGCATTTCCAATGTTAGAAAATGCATTTTCATACACAAGATTGGTTGCTTCTGCATAAGGGCCAATATATTTGACATCAGTTGAAGCTGACAGTGAGGCTGAAAAGGCTACTTTCACCCTTTCTGCAAAAAAAGGATGTGAATAAAATTATCAAGCAAGCAAAAAGAAAAACCCTTAAGTATCTTTTCATTTAATCTTTGTGGTGCTATTTCTGGTTGAACTTAAAGGTACACTGTATGGTTAAAAAAACAAAACTGCATGCATTTTGCGGAAGAATATTGTTTTGGTTGAGCTTCGGCTCTGCTTTACTGGTTCTTTCTCATAACGAAAAAAAAAGAGAGAGAGATATTATCCTATTGCTCATAAAACATTCACTATTAAGAACTAACCTATATAGGTGCATATATGCAGTTTAGATTTAAAGGATCTCAAGATGACTAGCTGAAAACGTCACTGTAGTTATACCCATCAATATACATGGTACTTCCTTGAAACTAAATTCCAGCGCAGCACTATAGCCTACAACAATATTTTACAGTATACTTTATTCATGTCATATATTACCTGTGTTTTCTGTTCTTAGTCGCTCCATTTCCTTCTCCATATATTTAATTTTTGCTCCCATCTTTTCCAGTTCTTCAAGGATGTTTATGTTTGGTGAAAATAAATCATCTGCTGGTATAACCCACACACTGACCATTAAAACTGTTATAAAAAGCAACATTATTTATTGTTCTGTCTGTTAGACCTACTAGTGATGTATCAACTGCAACCTTCTCTTAAAGACCACAACTTGCATAACTGTTTAAACAGACTTTGGACTGCAAAAACTACATTTTGAAGCAATAATTGTCATGGAATTTACAGGGTGACAGCTGACAAAACACTGTGATAATGCTGGATTATATTTTCCCAAATCAATACAAAGTGGCAATTTAAAAAATAAATATATATGACAACTTAAAACTATAGTTTTTATATTATGTTGACTTTTTGGTGTTTCGTGAATTGATGTCTCATGTTTATAATGTTCATAATTAAGACAATGTCCAGTGGTAGGTTCCTTGTGACAAAAGACTTAAGAAAAATCCACCACTCTAACCAGCAGCAGACTTAGCAGTGACCAGCAGTGGAGGAAGCCTGTCAGAGGATGATCAGATATTTATTTAAATTTTATTATTAATTTGTGTTTACGCCACTCAAATAGTGTGCAGCCGCAAGCTCAAGTGGAAATACAACTGGAACCGTAACGTTCGGCCCTACGGTGGTGGAAAAGCGGCAGCAGAACCGCTGCGTCTCCGAGCATCAGTGTTTTGTTCCTCAGATGAGTAAATGATTCAAGCAGGCTATAGGCCTAAATACAGTGTTGATGAGTTATATGACTAATCATTTTAAACAAATCTGTTGCTTTAAGGATTCAACTCAATAATTTGTCGCCACCTAGCTACTGGCGGGTTTAGGCCTACTTTCATAGTAATTTTTTGCCTATTTCATTTTTCCAGTAATTTAATATTTCTACAAAAAAAAATGCCTATTTAAATCATTAATCTCTTAATATAATCTATGCAAAATCCATCTATGGATTCTGTTGATAGTGATTTCACTTGATTGTTGTAGCCATAAAGTGTATTTTATTCAGATTTAATTTATTCATTGAATTTAAGACAATACATTTCTATAATAGCCTACTATCTCTGGCTTTATTGCTCAGTGTTATTTCAGGGTTTTGATCTTCTCTCAACTGAGAGAGAGCACATTCTGTATTGTATATTTGATATTGTAAATTTGATATTACATCTAAATTCTGACTATGCTAGGCATGTTGCATATTGTTCTATGAACATCAAGCATATTTTAATTGTTGTGTATTTTGTGCTACTCCATAGTGATGTTCTTGTGGAGGTAATTTGTAGTGTAGGTAGGCTATAATAGGGCCCAAACATTACCTCAAGCACAGGGGCCCCCAGCCCCCTGCCCTGCTGAATAGCACCACCTGACTGCCGTCCATGGATTTACAAAACGGAGGCAACAAACACAGCAAGAAAGGGCGGAGTTGACAACATTTCGATAGGCTACTTCACACTGTAAGGCAAACCACTGCACGTCAAAAGAAAATAACATGGAAACAATTTAAGGTGGCTTACACAGTTGTCTTTTATTTCATAGATAGGTCACCGATTTATTTTTCTTCACGAAACTCAATATTTTTTCCTCAGGGAAGTGTGCGGTTTACGCATGTGCGGTAAGTTGAGCACGTCTTGTTGCTCCAACTTTAACGACTTTTTTGTTGTTGTTGCATGGTTTATTTGTAAAACAACTGTACAAACTTTCATATGTATGTTGGAAAAGCACTGCCATGTTCGGGAAACGACCGAGAGAGGCATGGGTGCGTTTATTTGTTATAAATCCCGTGATTTGACTTGACTCAGTCTGTGGAATGGATTGTTGACTTACCCGAGGCTACGAGAATAGCCGTTACTTTAATTTAATTTCTAAAATTTGATTTAATTTCTAAAATGCTGTTGAACTCAGCTGTCATCCCTCTATTTATCTTCAATCTTTATGTTATACCTTGCTATTTTTAGCCTAGATGTTGCTGATCTGGGGTCTGCTTTGCCTTAGCATTCAGTGTTGATTAATGAAGGTCATTTTTCAACAAAAACCCCTTTCTTTCTCTGTCTCAGGATGACCTCCCAATTCAAAGTGTATCTTCAGCATGTGATGATGTTTGGTCTGACCGCAACATCATGAGTGTTAAATAATCCTATTTTTACTCTTCTGACTCTCAGTCCTTTTATCTGTTTCTTGGTCCTCCATTAGGACATTCTTATAATGGACAGAGAACTTTTTAAAATCGATGACAATTGTGGCGAGCCCTCCACTGCTGAAGTAAGTCCTTATCTGCCTTGATACTCCTATATTTCACTCACTTTAACTTTCTTTCACCTTTGTATGTATTCTATGTTCCATGTATTGTAACTTAAACCTTACTAACTGTTTCACAGACTTTAGGCTATCTTTTTTGTAATGTCACTAGTTCTGATTGGTGATAAAACATGTTGTAATAGGAAGGCATCTGCTTCCCCAGCAGGGCATGGAAAAAACACAACAGTTCTTGGAGCCCACTGATAAACCTGACGTTAAACAGTCAATATCCATGCAGGTGGGCATACTTTTTAAAGATGTAACCCAGTTTTGTTAATCGTTAATAAAGCTAAATTACAGCTCAGATTTAGTACACACATAATTGGATGGGATCAGGACTGCCTTTAACCATTGAATGTCAAAAGACAAGGGCATTTTCATCAAATTATTGTCAATGATGCACTTTTCTCTTTTATACCAGGATATGGGTTCTGGTTTAGATGCAGAGGAGCTGGTTGATGTTGAGAGCCAACCAGCCTTTAAGAATGTAAATATGCATTTTCATCTCTGTACTGGTTTATAATATGAGGAATGGTTAAGTGCTGTGGCTTTGACAACCAAAATGTGATGGTACATTTTTTTTATTATTGTATTATTGTTTTATAATATTTTATTGTTAAAAATAGTATAGTATTATTATATTAAGTTAAAATATAATAAAACATTATTATTATTATTATTTATTTTTTCAAGATGTCATTCTGGTGATATTCCTGTATTTTTTAATAAAAGTAAACAATTAATATAATTAAAATATTAAAATAGGCATATATATGTATATATATATATGCAAATGTATGTACACACACAGCATAAACATCACCCGTAAACTACAAGCTTTATTGAAAACATGTTGAAACAGACTAGTTAAGTTGCTTCTGTTCATCTAGGTATCTTGTGCAAGTCCAGCTTGGTATGGAAGCTGTTATCTGAACATGCCTTTGGGCTTTTTCAGCAATACTTTTCGTTTTTTATTGGCCCAGCCTAAATCGCTATAACCAAACATAAAAGACAAGCACCTACTTGCACATCAGAATGCCAGGTGAAATATGGCTCAAATTATTGTGCAAGATCATCTAGACAGGTTGAATTATGTAACTCAATAACAAAGCAAGTGGTGAGGCTATAATTTAAACACTTGTCTAAAGCATGAATGCAGTTATTGGTGCTATTTTGACTGGCAACCATGACAGGTTACCTAAAGTTTTTAACAGTGTCACTTCTTTTATTTGATCATTTTATATTTTCTCATAATTTAGGTTCTGTGTTCTCTTTTTCTTTTTTCTTCAACACAGATTATATGTCAAACACATTTTAAAAAACACACTTTTAAAGTCATATCTGAATCATAGGAATAGGATTATATACATTCTACTCATTATTGCAGGGTGATAGCAATGAGGTCCTAGAAAAGATTCCTGACACAGTGGCTGAGACACCTGGAGAAGAGGAAAATACAAAAGTAATTGCACACATCTTATTATTTTAAGTGAATACTAATACCCTTAGCAGTGCATTTTCCAGAGAACCAAAACAGATGATCTGAAATTCATCCCAGTTGAACAGCTTTTTATCATATGACATTTTCACAGCAAAAAGGACAAAAGAAGAAACCCAAAAATCCATTTATGCCCCAGGTTGTACCAAAGGTAAACAAGTATTTTTCCTTCTTACGTTTTTACATGCTCACAGTTGTTATCCAGTGAAATCATGTGCTGTTATTACAGAACAAAACAACGCAGAAAAAGAGTGGAAACCAAAATGGAGGCGGAGGCAGTGGCAGTGGGAGTGACCTTGCAGAGGTGCTGAAATGTCCTAGCAGTTCTTTTAATCAAAATAAAACTTGTGACACTGAAAACAAGACACAACCAGGCAAAGAATGAGAACTGAAAGACTGTTGTGGTATTCTAAATATAAAAACCCCACCTTCATAAACTGTTTTATGCTACAGGTCAGGTGACAATAAATTTGTTTTGTATTTTGATTTAAAAAAACTGAACTCAATTACTATTATTTTAGGAAGGAAAAATTATCTTGCAAATTTGATTTTGCCCCTATATTTTATTGCACCAGCCACAAGAAATAGTGCTTTTTTGCAACCTGTGACAAAAACAAAACCACATGAGCAAACTACCTTCCTATTTGACTCGCAACTTCTGCAATTTCTGTGTGTTTCTGCATTGGAATTCTCCCATCAAGTTATTTTTTACACATTATTGTCCAATCTCTGCTTGCAGAATAACCTGACATTACTTTCTGTTTTTGTTTTTTTAAATCAGACTAAAGGACACAAGAAGTCCCTCATGGAATGGCTAGATGAGTTCCGTTTAAGTGAAAATGAGAAAGAGGATGAGGAGGTTTGGTTCATTAAATATAGATCCTTGACTTTGTTTTCTAAAATAGACCCATTTTTTAGTTATCATAAATGTATGTATCACAGGATCTTGATGGCCTCATGGATTGGTGGAACACTGTGGAACGTGAGCTTTTCCCATCATGTTGACGTGACTGTTTGTCCACTTTCAGAAATAATTCCCTACCTCCCAACATTTAACTTCTTAGTTTAGACAAACTAACATTAACGTAACCAAGTTTGAACAGATGGCCCATTCTAATTCATAGCTATTGTCTTCCCAATTTGTTTTTTCCAATTCAGAATGGGAGGACATGCCCAAAAGTGACAACATGACTGAGAAAGAGGAAACCAAGTAAGTCCCAATTCATTTTGTGTGTGTGTGTGTGTGTGTGTGTGTGTGTGTGTGTGTGTGTGTGTGTGTGTGTGTGTGTGTGTGTGTGTGTGTGTGTGTGTGTGTGTGTGTGTGTGTGTGTGTGTGTGTGTGTGTGTGTGTGTGTGTGTGTGTGTGTGTGTGTGTGTGTGTGACATGGAAATAAAGATAAGTTGACTGACCATTGGCCTTTTTCTCAGGGCTTTTGCTGTAACTGCTGAGAAGGTGCAAAAAGGCATTCGCGTATTTAATAAACTTTTCTCAGAGAGAGCAGAAGGACTATGGCAGCATGTGATCGACCTGCATGCAATTGCCGATGGCCTGGACAGATTCAACAAGAAGACTAAAATCGCCCAGATCACCGGTGGCTCCACCAGCGCTGTGGGAGGTGTTGCTACCATAACCGGCCTCATCTTGGCACCTTTCACCATGGGAACCTCTCTGATTGTCACTGCGGTTGGCCTGGGTGTTGCCATGGCAGGCGGGCTTACCTCTGCGTCCGCTGGGATAACCAGTACCGTCAACAACTCAATGGATCGCAAGAAGGTGGAGCGCATTGTGGAAGACTACCAGGCGAAGATGGCAGACCTTAACAAAAGCATGAAGTTCATCAAGCAAGGCATTACAAACCTACGCAAGTTCAACCTGAATAAGATGAAGAAGCATGCCTATAATCGAGACTTCCCTTGTTTCGACAATATCTATGAGGATGGTGCCATGGCGGGCAAAGCTATTCTAACTAACGCCAATGAGATTATGCGTGTGATGCAGATAGCCAATGTAGCGGGAACCACAGCAGCCCGTGCTGTGCAGATTGCTAGTATATCCACAGGGGTTTTGACTGGGCTTTTTGTCGGTATGGACATCTACTTTGTGGCCAAAGACTCTCATGAGCTTAAAAATGGTGCAAAGTCAGAATTTGCTGCGAAAATCAGAGAGGTGGCAGACCAGCTACAGGAGGGCTTGGTGGAACTTAACAGCATCCGAAATGAGTTGCAGTTGACCACCACTCTGAAAGAAGACAAACTTTTATAAACACTCCTCTGGGTTTAATAATACCTTCACACTAGATGCTTACAAATTATATTTATGTAACTACACTGGCTTTCCTTATTAGACAGCAAAGAAAATTTGTTTTTATATCCACTGCTATAATTTATGCTTTTATAAGTCTAAAAGAATATGAACTATGGTCCTGAACACATTTATGTAAATATTTTCTCCTGATAAAAAACATATTATTTAATTATTTATAACATTTATCTGCTTGTATATTTGTCATCTATCTATCTATCTATCTATCTATCTATCTATCTATCTGTCTGTCTGTCTGTCTGTCTGTCACAGCCTTATGATAACCATGTGTCTTAAAATTCATATAATGAATTTTCACACAATAAATATTGTAACATTTCCTTTTATATTTACATTTTAATGTGACTCTCATATAACAAAAAAATGTTGAAATTTGTTATAATAAACCTGGTCTGAAGAAACCAATGAATTCTTGGTGGGTTTTTTCTCTTTTTTTCCCATACTGGGGTGCGTTTCCCGAAAGCATCGTTGGCCAACTATGGTCGCAAGTTCCGTCGTTACCAATAGAGTTCAATGGACATTGCGATGAACTTGCGACCATAGTTGGCTAACGATGCTTTCGGGAAACGCACCCCTGGATGTAAAGAGACTGGAGTCATACTGACACCCTGTTAAACCGTCTCGCTGTGATTCTGTTATTACACATCACAAATTAGCCGGGCGGAGCTTGACAAGTTTTGACAGACCATTTCTCTTTAGCTGTACGCATGGGAACACAAGGTAGGCAAAACAGTTCGGAGAAATATCGCCACAGTTGGCAATTCTGTATGTTTATCAAATAAACTATAGCGTTAAGTTTCGGTAAAGTCAAATGGCTTCCTGTTTGGCTCGCACGCGCAGTGAGTCATACTAGATCAGACGCTTTGCCTCAGACTAGAAAAATCCACACTAACAACGGAATGTCAATATCGAAAAAGAATTTCACATTGTTGTTTATAAAAAAAAAAAAGCATAAAAAGTGAGCAAACCAAAGTAAATGCTAGCAAATAACTAATAAGCGTCGTTAGCCCGAGGCGTTGACACTGGTGGTAATGTTTGCTGTTGTTTGTGATCATGAATGATGTCAGTGTTTGTCGTTTTTAAGATTGTGTTACAGTACTCTCCGGCGCAGTGTTGCCTGTGAAACGCTTCAATATTCACAATTTTGGTTTCTATATGATACATACATTGTGCAAACTTGTTTTTTTTTTTAGTTAGAAATGGAGAAGTGCAGTGGTTGACAACAGAGGGAAAACTGAAGCAGAAGATCAGACCTCTCCTACGCTAAAATGAGGTAAGGAAGCAGTCAAATGAGAAAATAAATCATTTTAATTTTTTTTTTCAGTTCCATGGTGACAATGCTAAAATAATTTTTTAAAATATTTGGCTATTTTAAAATTAATTTGAAGAAATATTAATAATTGTATAAATTAAATAAAATCAAATGATAAATAATAATTAATACTTGCATTTTTTTCTGTAAGTTAGATAATTTAGAATTTGTCAAGATTAAGAGAGAGAATGAGCAGTGTGAAAAAGTTTCATTATGCTCAAAGAGGTTGCAGTAATATTGCCATCAGGTTGGCTATGGCATTTTAAAATAATAAATTTATTAGATTTTCACATAATTGGAGTCATTAAATGATTTGAGGGTGTGAGTCTTTGTGTGTTAGCTCTGTGATGGACTGGTCCAAGGTGTTTCCCTGCCTTTAGGCTCCAGCGTCCCACAACCCTACATTTAATTGTGACATGAAAAGGCAAGGCAAGTTTATTTGTATACTTGTTTGTATACTTATTTGTATATTTGTATAATTAAACTATATATAGTACATCTATACACAATGATATTTCAGTGTCCAAGAAGAGAGAGAGTTAAAAAAAAGTACAATTACGATCAATTAAGAACATGAAGATTATAAAAAAAATGAAAGTTTACTTTTTTTTTTTTTAAATGAATAAAAAGGAAAGAAAAAGCAATCATAAAAGAACATATAGATTAAATATAGATTTATATGAACAAGGAAGTCATGAACTAGAACCACTGAAAACATGTCTGGAGCTGCATCCCCATTTTATTAGTTTAGGTGTAAATGTGAGATATTGAACGTTTGAATGTGTCATTGTGTCAAGCATTTATAAATTTTTTTTGCAGCCACATATATAACTGTTTGTGTATTGCTGTGTGTTTTTGTCTCTGCTTGTGCTTAAGGAGAAAGTAGATTCAATGCCCAGGCGATCAGACGCAGCTGAGCACTCATCTGAGGCGAGACGGTACATGTTTAAGGGTGTAGGAACTGCAAGCATTCTCGCTAGGGTAATTAGTTTGATGTAGCCTGACTCTGTAATATCTGTGCATTCATTTGCAATGGTTAATTGACCATTTTTTGTTCTCTAGGATGAGAATATTGTCCATGGTGGAATCACTGGCAATAATGACGGTCTGCTAGAGAACAGCAAAATTATGGTCAGTTTCTAATTGTATGTTCTATCTTTAATGCACTTTTAGAGTTGATGTTACAGTTTGATTTCTCAGAATATTACCAATTTGACTCTGCTTTTTTTTGGTAACATTTTGGAATATAGACACTGCAAAAAAGGAAGAATATGATTTATCATTGTAGTATGTAGATTTTATAAATATAGCAATGGTATTTTTTCTGAGAATAATCAGTTAACATCTTTTCCCAGAACATGCTAACTGAGAGTGATCTCTCGGCTCTCACTGATCAACAACCAGACAACAACAACCCTAAGGTCATCAAATTATATTCTTGACTTTAATCATACATGGTGTATATTTATATCCATTTCATTGTTTTTAATGTTTCTTTTTTACAATGAAAATGTTAGTAGAATGTACATTTTCTGTATGTGTCAGGGGAAAGCTGCTGTTTTCAGCCAGTTGTTTAAAAGAACCCCTAAAAAGTTGACGAATCTTCCTGCACAAGAGGTAGAACATATGTTTACTGAAGACAGACACTTGAAGCTATTTTATACAGTCTGTTGATTTACAGATGCTAGTTGAAATAATAAATTCATAGTGTAATTTAAGTAAATGGCCTGACCATGAAATTGAACATCATTGAGGTATCAAAATGTTGCTAACATCCATTGTCTAACAGTCACATTTATGTATTTTTAAGTTTGGTTCAGGTGTCTAAAAACTTTTTGCAACCATTGTGTCTCATTATGCATTGCAGACACACATTAGTTTGTATACATTACATCACACAGCTACTGTTAGGCCATGAAAGTGTATCCTATTTTACCACTAGGGGAGGCAAGAGACTTGCTCAGTGAATTTGCTCATACATCATTTGCTCCAAATACTCAGGATAGGAATCCCATGATCAAATTAGATGCAACTCCTGTAGAGTTGCATATACACTTTGAGCTATTGATTATTATCTGTTATGGAAGATAACGCAAGGTTTTCAGCGATTATCATTCCGTTTTCCCCAGGATTGCTTCACTGCCACCACTGACAGTCTGTCCAACCAACACAGAAATAAGGTCTGTTGTAATTACATTACACTTTACATAACTTGACATCTTAACCCGAACATCCAATATGAATCACAGCTTTTGTAATGACACAATAGGTTTAGATTAGGCTTCTCTAAGGTCACCACAAAAGCTCAGGTGGTCCACCCTGTGTCCACAATCTGTGTTCAATCTGTAAAAATCATGCTTTGATGTTACACATTACACAGAATAATGCTGCCTGCAATTTTGGTTTAGCTCACACATATCGTGTCTGGTGTTTCCTTCCTTTTTCTTTCTTGACAGGAAGAACTATCATTACAACATGGAGAACTCTCAGCCGTTAATCTCAACCAAACAGAAAACAACAACACCAAGGTGTGGAAAAAACGACAGCCTTGTTCATGCAGTCATTTATTCTTAAATGAATGTCTTAAAGTTTACATTTATGCAGCAATACTGTGAATGAAATTCAAAGTAAAACAAAATGCAAATCTAATTCTCAGATTAATTTCTTTAGGATGGAAATTCCCGGTTTAATTTTCTCCAAACATTTCCTCGAGGAACTGAGGACACGTCTGGAGAGGTATATTTCTGCAACAACAACAAAATAATTAGCATATGAAGGTCTATTTTATTTATAGGTAGTGTGTATTTGTGTATTTTTTTGCATTGGTACCCCTACCTTCCAGATGATAATGCACAGTATTAACAAGCTTTCTTCTTGTAGGACAGCCCACCATTACACATTAAACTGCTGGCCAGTAATGACGATCTCTTATATCTCTCTTTCAACAACTTAAAGGTGCTTATCATTGCCCTTTATATTGTATACAATAGAATATTTGTAATTGCTTAGTCATTTGCCATTCACAATTACTGTCCCTTTTGTGCAGGATAACTCAGGGAAACGTAGTGGCACTTTCCACAGTTCTCCAAAACCGGCATTACGTTTCACTGCTGAGACGGTAACACAGCTTCCCCCTTTTATTGCTGCATTTTTATATTGTTGACAGTCTTTACAAATATCATGTACTTTTAAACCTTTTTTAATAAAATTAAAATGACAGTTAATTCTATATGTAGGATCCACTAAGTGAGCACAGTAAATGTATTGACTGGGATTATAGCGTCTTGGACACTGGCACTGAAAAGGTACTTTATCAAATCGGTAATGATCTGAAGTTGCCTGCAAAGTAAATGAAGTTGTGCAACAAATGTTGAACTGTTTCCTCTATGTCCTAGAAATATATTGCAGTGCCCAGAAAATGCATGGAAGATAATGATATAAAAGTTTCTAACAGTAATACCAAGGTGAGGATCACTTGTTTTCTCTTTGGTATACACAGGTGGGAATATTGTAGGAAACAGAAGCCCATCAGTCCAATAAACTGCACATATAACTGATGATCATTTTCATCATAATGCCGCAAACAGTTGTGGAATTGTGCTTTTTGTTTGCACTTCAACATTATTTAGTGCCAGTTCACTGCTTAATCTTCTTTGCTGTTCACATCCTTTCAGGTTGTATCATTTAGAGTGAAGAGAACTCTACCTAGAATGTCAACATTTTCACCCAGTATTCAGGTAATGTAACACTTTAAAAAATATATATATAGAATTTAATAGTTTTATAAAAATTGTCATACTATAAAATCTTTCTATAGTGTTCCGCTCAAGAAGATATAATTGAGGTGCCGATGGAAATGCAGCAATTGCAGACAACTGAGGTGACTTGTAATGGCAATGAGTTATAATTGCAAATTATTATGTTGCTTCTATGGTGCATCGATATCACATTATGCCTTCACTTAATACTTTTATAATACCTTATTCTCTGAATGTTATAGGACTGTACTTTTGAAATCCTGCCAGTGGAAATGGCTGCCTACCCAACAGATTTAAATTCTTTGGAGACAGATGAGGTATATACATTTTTTGTATTGTATTATATATACATACATACATGCATGCATACAGTATATATATATATATATATATATATATATATATATATATATATATATATATATATATATATTAATGTTAAATTTGACTGATTTTGAAATCTGTTTTAACCTTTTTTTAATCTCTTGCTCTCTGTTCAAAGGATGATGGCCTGATGGACTGGTGGAAAACTGTTGAGGGTGAGTTGGGTCAAATTTTGAAACACATTATGCATGTGAAAAACTACATATTTTCCTAATTTGCTGGTCATGGTTTTCCTAGAAGACTAGTCTGCTATACTGTTAAACCCTTAAATGCATACATCGGGTCTTTATTGACCTAAGACGTCATCCACTACCCTTTTTTTAAAGTTATACATCAACCGTATTAGTATTCCTCAATTGGTGTATTATAAACAATATAATAAGAAAAGAATTATAAAAGAATGTCTGTTTTCTAATTAATTTTGTGTATTGGGTCGCTATTGACCCGAGGTATGTATTTTTTCTGTGCAGCAGCAACAATCAAGTACACATGACTGCAGGTTGCACGTGTTGCTCCGCCCCATACCTACTCTGATTGGCTTGATTGTCTTTCCTAGGCATACATGAATGGAAATGTGTTCATAATCGGTGCAGGACAGAGTATATGTCGTTCAAATCTATATGAACTGAAAAAGCCGTGCAGTTTCACAAAGCCTTCAGAATGCACGAAAAAAAAAAATATTAGCCTGTACCTCACAATGTCCCTGAAATTATTGTTTTGCTAAATTGAGCTGGTCTTAAAGGTATAGCGGAGGATCTTTCCGAATTTTAGATAAGACCCGCCCTCTCCACTTTTTGAAAAGTTTGATTGATTCACCAGAATGATTGACAATTAGGAGGACCAATAGTATAGGTGATCCACCCAGAAGTAAAAAATCCTCCGCTATACCTTTAAGGCATGAACAACCGCACAACATTTAACCAAAATGTATTGGTTGATTATCCACACGCGGAGGGTCAGGTCTTCAGGTAGGGAAATGAAATATGAATTAAATGATTCATGAAATGTGATTACTTTATATCACCATAGTATGAGAAAGGAAATTAAAAATATGTAAAAGATATTTTGAGCTGATTCTTTTCAAACAATAACATTAAATGTGTCATTTGTGAATTCAACTGATCTAGAGATTATATTTGCAGTGGTTAACAACCGAGTGAAGTGAACAATAAACACTTGATTTGGTCTTGTCCTGCTAAAATGAGCCAATATCCAGGAGTAATCTCAGATCAAGTGTGCTCCTAATAATTCATAATAATGTCAGTCTGAGCTCTAGCCTATTTAAGGTCTATCTTTTTTGTGTTGCATTACTCTTACTGGAGTAATATTTTATTAGTGTACTCTATTTTAACTTAAGAACAGGGTTTGTGCACACCGTCCACCACGAATAAACATTTCATAATTCATTTCTGTCACACTTCAGATTAGGGTCCAATTTTCACTATTAACTAACTATTAACTACAACATTTGCCTCAATAAACTTCTAATTACTGCTTATTAATAGTTAGTAAGGTAGTTGTTATATTTAGGTATTGGGTAGGATTAGGAATGTAGAATAAGTCCATGCAGAATAAGGCATTATATATTATATGTGCTTTATAAGTACTAATAAACAGCCAATATCCTAGTAATATGCATGCTAATAAGCAACTAGTTAATAGTGGGAATTGGACCCTAAACTAAAGTGTTACCTTAATTTCTCTTGCCATTGTAGGATGTAGGCCAATGTTGACTTTACATTAAACATTAACATTAAGAATGTTGTCAGTGCATTATAGTGAAGACAACTCCGAACACATTTCCTATCATGTATGCCTATGAAGGACGACAGAGCCAATCAGAGTAAGTATAGGGCGGAGCAAGACATGTTGCCCCACCCCATTCTGTAGGCTGCAGCCATGTCCTTCTCACAATGAATTGAATCTCTGATGACTCAATAAGTGCGATTCACCTTTATTCCTCAAGGTGACAATGTCTGATACTCAATGATGACATGATGTTACACTCATAATTACTGCAGGCATAAAACAAAAGAATACACAAGTATTATCAGCAAAACTAAGCGATTTACTGCAGAGCAAGTACTGTAGGCAATTAAATATTAGTTTCATTGTCACTTGATGGTGGATCTGAAGAAAGGAGCTGTCAGCAATCAAAATATTGATTTTGAATACGTTGAAAAGATAGTTGAGATCGTGAAAATGAGCCAGATGCTGAATGAACTGGGGAAATGAGCTGACGATGAGAGTGATGATGGTAAAAGAAAAACATCAAACTGAACCCTTCCAAGTTTCAAAAGGTTACGAAATATGCCTTATTTTATTCTTTTATAATTGTTATTATTAAAATATAAAGAAAGTTGTATACTATTACGGCAATTAGAGAGCCATATGTGTTAGATCCGGGTCACTAAAGACCTGAATATGTAATAATAATGATGAGCAAAAGTTTCATGCATTTAAGGGTTAAAGAAGTCCTTGTATAATTAGGCTAGTTTTTGATTCACCTGACCAGTTTCTTAGGGGTCAATTATATAAGACATGTTCAGCTGCACAGAGCATAATGTAATACTACAGTTCGTTGTATAAATTCAACCATTTTAAACTTAACACAGCATCTTAAGTAGCATGTCTTAATGACAGAATACTAAAAAACAGTTAAGATACGATGCATTGGCCTATAACAGCCATGCTGTGTGTTTGTAGCTTCAGTGCACTGCTAAAAATATAAAATAATGATGAACTACTTGTCCTCACTAATTTCATATGACTTACTGAATTTGGACAGGTTGGACTGAATGGAATGAAACAGCAAATTTTCAGGAGGATAAGGAGGAGCTGTGAGTAAATGTGAATTTTTTAAAAAAAAAAATGTCTAATTGCCTCCTAAAACCACTGATCTGTTTTGTTAATGTTTGTCTCTTAGGGCTGTTGAGGCTGCTGCTGACCGTGTGTTCATGGCAGCCCGTCTCTTTGTCAGTCTGTTCAACCAGCGTGGAGCCTCTCTGCAACGTCGCATTGTAGAGTTGCTTGCACTAGCGGACACTGCTGACACCTTCCATAAGAAGACCGTGAGCGCAGCTGTCGGAGGGGGTGTGGCTTGTGTGGCCGGGGGCATAGCCACCATTACCGGCCTCATACTGGCACCCTTCACTTTTGGCACCTCTACTATCGTTACTGCGGTGGGTATCAGTGTGGCAACAGCTGGGAGCATCACCTCAGCCACAGCTAACATCACTGATGCGGTTCAATCCAAAATGGACCGCAAGAAGGTGGAGAAGATGATCCAGGGCTACCAGGACGAGATAAATGACATCAGAGATTGTCTGGAATTCATGCAAGTATGTCTATCTCTCTATCTATCTCTCTCTTTCTCTCTCTATCTATCTATCTCACTTTTTTGTCTGTTGTGTATGTAGGAAGGAATGAACACTCTGCAAGAATGGGATTTTAAGGAGTACTCTGAGAGTGTGGTCAACACGAGACTTAGCCGCAACATAAAGTATGTGATGAAGGAAGGTGGGCGAGCAGGTAAAGCCCTCATGATTAACACTGAAAGGCTTATCAGCACTGTGAAAGTTTTAGGTGTTGCTGGAGGAGCTGCCAAAGCCGCCAGGGCCATCAGTATCACCACGGGGGTCATGTCCACTCTCTTTCTAGCCCTGGATGTCTTTTTTCTTGCCAAAGACTCCAATGAACTCCGCAAAGGTGCCAAGACCAAATTTGCCTCCAAGATCCGAGAAGTATGCAAAGAGCTTCAACACGGCCTGCTGGAACTAAACAAAGTGAAGACTCAGCTACAAAAGACCATGGATGGAATTGAAGTGGAAGAATATGAAGAAGAGGAGGAGGATGAAGACAAATGTGAGTCAGATCCTATTAAACTGGCTCTACTTGAGCAAGAACTTGATCAGTTGGAGGAGAAACTTGACCAGAAAACTACACTGGAGCAAATGAACAAAGAGACAACAAAAAATAAATGAGTAGTCAAAGAGAAAACGCAATTATAAAAATTATCTTAAAAAAGTCTTAACAGTGAGCTAACATATGGAAACAACAAAAGCAGGATGGTTCGAAAATCAAATTCAAAGATTTGGGGTCTGACACAGGGGTCTGATCACAGATTATAAGAGGAGCTGAACACATCTGGGTTAAAGAGAGAGAAAGGGGATCATTTAAGTGAACACAACGGGGAAAAGAAGTATAGAAACCCTTATGTATTCTTCAAGCTAACACAAAAAAAGTGACGGGACACAGTATATTGAGAAGTAAGAGAGGGGAGGAAGAAAAACAACTATTGCATTACCAGAAGTAAATACCAGATTCGTGTTTTAAGTTTTAAGTAATACTATGTTTCAGACTTCTGATTCTGTATAAATCAAATGTTGCATCATGTTTGCATTTTGTTTTCTGTGTGCTACACACAAGAATCAAAATGACAACTTACCTGCAAGTGTTAAAGATATGGCGATCACAATTCACTATATGCAGAAGAAAATTTCAAAATTACTTTCTATATTTAGGGTTGTGGGTTTAGAACAAAGCACTAAACTTTGATGTTTAAGGTATATCAGTAGTCTTGTCTTGCAAGCAGTATAAATAAATTCTAGAGAATTAGTGTGAAAAAAGCAGACCAGTGTAATGGTCTAAGAATCTGGACTGACTGAACAAGGGTTGAGTCAGAAACTTTATTCTCTACCTGATAACCGCGACGTTTAGCCTATAATTGAGATTTTCAGAATTCTCTGGTGTGGATTTGAACACACAAACAAAAAACCTGTTTGTTTCAGTTCATCAGCATTATATATGGGAAGCATTCATTTGTGACTTTACATTAAAGAAACACCTTAAACCAGTGCTGGCAGTGTGCACTAAAGATGAAGTGTAGGTAAAAAAAGCATTTCAATATTGTGGATTTAACTCTGGGACATATACAGGTGTCATACGTTTGAATTCTGATCCTATTTCATCCCCTCTGCTCCCTAAATTAAAAAAAAAAAGTTTTTATGCTGGGTTTTATGCTTCATAGTTGTAATATATTTTTGATATGTTCTCTATTATTTATTTTTGTACATATTTTTTTATTCTTTGACTGCACTTTTACTGGTTTTAATTTTTTTCCACAAAATGTTTTGCATGGTTCTTTTTCTATGGATTTATCCAATGCATAAAAGTGGTTTATAAATCAAATTTGGTGTGGCTTTGGAGAGCGCTCTGAAGGGAGATGGAAAAGGATCTTATGCTTTAAAAGCTAGCTTGCCATAGATTGGTGCAGGTATGACGTCAGAACCCGGAAGACTAATTTGTAGAACTAAACATCAAAGTACTGTCAAGTTGTTTACCACAGGCTTTATTTTACTCAAAAAAATAAATAAAAAACCATTATAAAACCCCATAGGAAATTATTGAAGGAACCAGTGGAGCATTAGACTTATCGATTTTTAAGTCATACATGCACCACTCTATTGCTAGTCTCTCAAATTTCCTACCCTACCTTTAAAGGGGTGGTTGATTATTTCACTTTTCTAACTTTAGTTAGTGTGTAATGTTGCTGTTTGAGCATAAACAACATCTGCAAATTTACAATGCTCAAAGTTCAAAGCAAAGGGAGATATTTGCTTTTAAAGAAATTGCTTTTTAAGGACTACAACAAACGGCTGGTAGGGACTACACGATATTCCTGACATCACTAACCCTAAAATTAACATAAACCCCACCCCCTGAACATGATTTATAGATTATCAAGACAGAATATGCTAATCAATGACTAGAAGATAACTACACAAAAGCTACATAAATTCATCAACAAACCATTCAGAAATGTCCTGTTGCATTCTACATGTTGTCACTTCTTCTCCATTATTGACTCCGTTGACATCATCTGACTTTGGTTTGAACATAAAAGGCTAAATGGTTTTGAAATTTTCAGTGCATGTCTGTGTGAGGTAAAATGACACAAGCTGTTGAAGCTCCGCCCTCTGTGCCGGGAGCAGCAGCTCATTTGCATTTAAAGGAACGGACACAAAATGGTGCGTTTTTGCTCACCCTGAAAAAGTGACAACTTTAACATGCTATATACAAATATATGTGGGGTATTTTGAGCTACAACTTCACATACACACTCTGGGGACATCAGAGACATATTTTACATTATGTGAAAAGGGCATTATACCACCCCTTTAAAAGTAGCCCAATTCCGCGGGAAAACCACAGACTTGGAAACACTGCCTAAGATGGATAGAAAGAAAGAGACTGCTCTCTGCTGTTCAAATAATAGTATAGGTTATTGTAGTTTTTAAACACTATCAGACTAGTATCAGGCGTCATCATCTCGCAAGATTTTAGGCTGTATGATGCCATTCACCTCCTACACATATCAGCACCAAACACAAGTAAACGTGCATTCTTTAAATGATTAAATTA
The DNA here is from genome assembly GCF_964197995.2 of Scardinius erythrophthalmus. Classification (NCBI taxonomy): domain Eukaryota; kingdom Metazoa; phylum Chordata; class Actinopteri; order Cypriniformes; family Leuciscidae; genus Scardinius; species Scardinius erythrophthalmus. Next base: position 13,194,958 of record NC_138229.1, on the reverse strand, counting down.
TGTAACTATTGACTGTACTTCATTAGGGGACAGCAACAATAAAACTCTTAGCTATAAAACTAGGTATAAAAAGCTTTCTATTTTGGGAAAACGTGGGAACATCCAATCATTTTTTTTTTTTTTTTACCATTCATTTCACTTTACTCCTGCATTAACTATTTTAGATCGAAGGTTTAAAAAATACTAGACTGCAATAGTAGCAATAATTATTGAAGTTGAAATATGCATTTACATTGAAAATTCAATATGTTTGATGGAGAAAAGGCAAACTAATGTTATATAATGTTCTTCACTTTATGTAACCATACTTACTGCCCCTAGTACATACAATTCAGGTCAGGACATACAATTCTTTCTATTGAAGCTATGAGTCACACTGAAAAAAGAAACAAGTGTAGGATAGAGCACTCAAGCACACATGAGCACAGAGAGAGAGAGAGAAATAAGTACAGAGCAATACAGGAGGATATAAATGTCTGTCCAACAGTAAAATGTGTCATAGGCTACTTGATATAAAATGTACAGAATAATAACAGATGTATTCAATAATTGCCTTGCCAGTGGTTATCTGAAAACGATCAAGCACAGATGACATTTTTATCAAACCTATCTCAATGCAATTACAGACATCATTTGTCCCATTAACTGCAAGATAATCATGAGTCTCTATATACTGCTCTAATTTTTACGAGCTATTCTGAGATATCTGTGGAGACCACTTTAATTATAGGGGAAGGAGAAATATAAAGACACTTAAAATAGATCAAAATGTTACACTTTCCTTGATAATCATCTTCATTTGAGTCACCAGTCTCCAAAAATTCAAGGATTTCACTTGCATGCCAGTGACTTCTGGCATTGAAGCAAAAATTAAAGGAATTTATGCTAATTTAAGTGAGCATGACATGACTTAAAAGGTTCTTGACCTTGTGTTAAATTCAGCTATTTACAGTTAACTGAATAGAATGTTAAACTTGCCCATTTTACATGTATTTCAAGGCCATTTGCCTAGTTTAATAGGGCTAATATTAAAAATAACAAGCTATTGAATTTAAACTTCAGTGTGTCTTGATTAAAGCCCTGTCCAAAATGCATAAATATGCAAGATATTGCTAATTCTTCTGAGAATGTCAGGTTATAATATTTGTTCTGTTATTAAATAATCATTATTTGGTCTGCTGTTGATATAAAGATTTCTTACTTTTTTTAATCACTTGTCACTTGAACAACAACAAAAAAATGAACAGCCTACTCTAAGAATAGATTTACAACTAAGCTACTTCATATCTAATACTGATTCACGCCAACATATTTTACTGTAAGTGCAGTGCAACATTTGGTCATTTACTGCCCTTTGAATTAAGTTTAATATCACTTACATTTGTGCTATTGCATCAATGATACTAAATACATTAAATGACAGATGTGTGTTCACTGTGTTGCACATGTAACTGCCGTTCCTATATATGTCTACAGGAGAGGAGAAGGATGGAGACAAATCTAGACAAATATAGTGAGAACAGAATCTGCCATGTCTTTTAAAGTGAAAATCCTTCTCTATTCTTATGTCCTAAACTCTAATCTACCCAGCATGTTGATGCCACAGGGCTATCATTTATTTTCCAAACCCCTAATTTCCCACCCACACTTGACTTTCCTCTGTCTCTTCTTTGTTAATTCTCTTTCCATAGTGAATATTGTGGAAGGCGTTTTTTTGTCCACCGATTCTCTTGTTCAGGCTTCCCTTTTCTACTTCTTTTTCTTCTGGAAGCGTCTAAACTGATTCTGTATTGCCAAAGCTGCTTTCTCTGTCTCTGGCGCCTCCAGATCAATGTCGATCTCTTCTTCGGGTTCTTGCGTAGTGGGCTTCCCCTCTTTGTCCGCCGGTTTCTCCTGGGCGGCTGAGGGACACATGACATGCAAACATTGACAACATTAATGGCATAGTAAAAGGAACTGCAATATTTCTTACATTTGTGAAGCCACTGCGTGTCTGCGTCCCAATTCAGGTCTTAAATTATGTTAATTGTTATAAATATACTTACAGCAATTGTTTACATTTCCATACCACAGAACCTTAAAATCTGTATTTGTTCTAATATCTTTTAGCAGTACGGTGCATTTTCATGGTTAAAAATGAGATGTCTATTTGTTTCGATGTTAAAAAGTTTTCTTGTATCTCAGCTTTCAGAGACAAATATGATGAATTTTTTGTAGACCACCCAGAAACAAGTATCTAAGTATCTTAGCACTTCCGGCTCCAACGTCCCAAAGTCAATGGGTTTTTTGAACAGGTGTTTGATTAAATGCCTAAAAATAATGTCTGTGCTCAAGCTCAATATATTTTCACATTTTTAAAAACACTTGTGTTTTTATTTAAAGCTTTTACTTGTCAAGTGGCTAAATGGGACTATAGAGAGGTTGTCGGGAACATTAAACGTCATCAAGACGAAAAACTTGAATACTCAGGCAGCTTTTACAGCCTCGTTGTGTTTATTATTCACGCTCTTGCAAACTATTCTTACTTTTTTATGATGCTTAATGGTGGTGACCACCATGGTGTAGTCCGTTTATAACATACGTTTAGCTTTTTACTTCTGGTGATTGTATTTAGGCTTCAAAATTCATAAAAGTTCTGTTGGTTGGAGCTTATTTTCTGCAACTATCCTAAAGCTAAAGGGGAAAATCCTATTAGGTTTTGTTGAGGGAACAAGGATGATGCTAACTTCTGCATTGGCCTACAAAAACGTGACCTTAACCGGACAGTTTTTGTAAAGTTTTCAAGAAGTAAATCATGAAAATGTTAAATATGCTGTAATGGAACACATAAACACACCTTTTCCATCTGTGGCGGGCCCCTGAGTGCTGTTGGGAGGATCAGATGAACTGTTCTGCAAGAAAGAGGCAGCAGCTTTCAGGTTTACTGTGAGAGCATTCAGGCATGCAGTAAAAACTAAAATCAGAGCATCTGTGAATTTTGTACTTGGTCTGCCATCAAATTAAAACCTGATATGGGCTTTATCATGCGTGTGTTAGGACACCGAGCGATAAAGACCCCTTAATCCCCATCGGTTTAATCTCCCTTTTTCAATTCTGTGTGCAATCTGGAACAGAGGCACTCAGCCCTGGAGAAGATCCCCATGAAATGCAAGCTTGCTGTGTGTGTGTGTATGTATTTTATATTATATATTTCTTAAATTAATTTATCCCTGTTCACATTTGATAGATAAAGTACGGCGTTATTAAATGTTTATGTTTCCGGTGCACACGGTGTAAACTACTTAAGGCCAAAATACATTCAGTATATCTGTGACCTTGCTTTTTCAATTATGAGAACAAATTAGCCTTGGGATGATGCCCTAGATTTGAGTTATTCATATTGGCATCCAAAATGTGTCAGTTTGTGTTCATGTATTTTTGTGTAAATCCTTTTCAAATGTGTAATTTCAGCAATGAATTGTCATTTAAATATGAGAAACACTGTGATATTTGCTTGAAGCTGCTGATATACTCTTTTGAGCACAGAAAATGTCATCAAGGGGGGATGAAATGGAACATTGCCTAAACACACACATATACTCACTCAAATATACACATATTATTCACTCTCTCTCACTGCAAGGGACTCTTTCAAATGCAAATCGCTGCAGCCCTTTCCCCCGTTAAGCCTTTTTTTGGAATGAATGAGCATCTTCACCTTACTCTGAACTCTGAACCAGCCTCAGCTTCCTCTCTCCAGTAAGTTTAATGCACCATCCAACACAGATTCTGTGAGCTGTCAGATAAAATCTCTTTGAGCATAAAAATGACAACTTTGGTCTCAAGAGATTGCTTTTTTTGTTTACATGGCTTTCTGTTGTTTATTATCTCTTAATTTGCCAAAAATAGGTCATATGAGTATTATAGAGGTAAGACTTCACACTTCTGACTTTCACACTTAAAAGACATCATGATGAGGGGGAGATCCCATGCATGCATGCTGCCAGCTGGCTCTCAGTGTGTTAGTCATTACTTTTTCTCTTCTACATTACCTCAGACAGCACTTTATTTTCACTCTCACACATCATTTGATACACACAAGCCTCACGGCACAATCTCCATCTGCTAATTAGCCAAGCTCAGATCAGCAAGGTCAAGCTCCCCTGAGCCACTTATTAATTGGCAATTAATGGGACACACAAAAAGAATGTAAAGCATCACTTTCATTTTAAACTAGGGAAATCTAAAGATTTATATTTTCTATATATATTTGCAAAATTCATAAAGAGATGGGTTCAGCTGTCAACCAACCTCTGATTTCAGTAAAGATTAAAAATATAAAGAAAGGGTTATATTTCTCATCTTTACTGACGAGAAATTTGGGGTGGGTTTACAGCTAACCCATTTTTATTAATGCAACTTGCATGACTCAAAGGATTTAAATGATTTAATCTTTTTTTTTTTTTTTTTGTCTCAACAAAGAAAGCATTTGCATTGAATTGGACATCCTAGATTCATATTGTTATTATATAAATCTTCGAATTAACTTTTAAGTTAGTCGGGTTGATCATACAGTCTTAAAATAACAAATGAGAACTCACCTCACTCATAGTTCTTTCTGAGAGAATGTCCTTTTCGGTTCGCGGTTTAATTTGTAGCGTTTTAAAGCCTCGAACAAATATAATCGGAATTTCCCTCCTTTTTTTGGTCAGAGTGCTTTGAATATATGTCAGAACAACGGAACCGAGAATATTATGCAGAGAACTGTATTTCCAGCTCTCATCTAGAAAAAAGAAAAACACGCCCCTGCGCTCGCTCGCTCTCGCTCTCGCTCTCTCTCTCTCTCTCTCTCTCTATGGTTCAGGCCTTTTCACAGACTTTGAGGACGCGTTTTAACGGTCATCAGCATCGTAAATCCTGCAAAGTTTTGTTTTCTTTTACTATTCTTGATTGTTTTGTTATTTTTAATACTTATTGCTGTGTTCTAATTTGGTTGTTTCACACTGTAAACTGAATGTTCAAATAAAACATATTTGAAATTTGGGGTGGGTTTAACGTTACAGTAACCCATTTTTATTAATGCAACTTGCATGATTCAAAGGATTTAAATGATTTAATCCTTTTTTGTCTCAACAAAGCATTTGCATTGAACTGGACGTCCTAGATTCATATTATGTTATTATATAAATCTTCGAATTAACTTTTAAGTTAGTCGGGTTTTTCATACAGTCTTAAAATAACAAATGAGAACTCACCTCACTCATAGTTCTTTCTGAGAGAATGTCCTTTTCGGTTCGCGGTTTAATTTGTAGCGTTTTAAAGCCTCAAACAAATATATTTGGAATTTTTGATATCAGGTAAAATGGGCCATTAAATGTTAGGGGGTCCCAGGCCAGCCCCTCTGGAATTTAGAGCCAATGACTGCAAAGGATTTCAAACTGTTGTCATAACTGTGCTTGACAAGTAACAGGTGATTTGATTGGTTGCTATGGTGGGCGGGGCAATAATTCAAATCAAGACTGCACCAGAAAGCTGCATGCATGGTAAGTAGCCTGGAATACCAAATCTAACCAAACTATTATAAGGATGATAAATTTATAAAAAAAAAAACCATGCACATAAAAAAACATCTTGATGGCATCAATCAGAAATAATGTTGTTAGTTTGGTATATGAACATATTTTTTGAAAAAGTGATGTTTTTCTTGGCAGCGCAATTTACCTTAACCCACTGAGGTAAAATGGGCCACATGGTTTCAGCTAAAATGGGCCATCATCTGTGTCACTCACAAACACATGTGTTTGAGTGTGTGTGTGTGAGGGAAGTTCTTCAGCCATCAGCCCTGCTCTCTGGACATCAGCCCTCCTCCCACCCGCCAGCCAGACCTCAGTCGCCTGCCGATCCGCCAGCCAGACCTCAGTCTTCTGCTTCCCTGACACCCCTGCTACCTGTGGAACCACTGTACTTTTCCCAAGATGATGAGAAGGTGGTGTTTCAAGAGGTTGTGTTGGAGGATGTACCAGAAGAAAATAATGACTTCTTCAATCAGTTCACACCACACTTTGTTTCACAAAGAAACCCACTCCCAGGATGAGGGACCTTCCACCTCCACAGTAAGTGATATTTTATACTACTTTCAAACTTAGGCTACATGACATGTTACACATGCATGCTCACACAAAACACACACACACACACACACACACACACACACACACACACACACACACACACACACACACACACACACACACACACACACACACACACATAATTTAGTCCCTAATCATATAAAATGTACACCAAATAATTATTCTATTTCTTACAATAACACAGGCTCTTTCTGCTCAGTCTGGGAGATCGGTCACATTCACTGACTTGATCTCAGTGCCGCAAAGGGAGAGGGCCATCAGAAAGAGATTGAAGCCACCATCATATAACCTCACAAGTGAGCAACACATTGAATATATTAAAACAAAAAAGTCATCCAGCAAGCAACCAGCCAAGCAAGCCAGCAAGTACCTGGGCAGCAAGCAACCAAAAGGGAAAAAAAAGCAGGGCAAGAGAAGCAAATCACCTTGCAAGGTCTGCAACACCCACTATGGTGACCCAAATGACCCTAAGGCTACTGAGGAATGGGTAAAATGTGATCCATGTTCTGCCTGGTTTCATGAGAGCTGTGGTGAAGAGAATGGTATCTGTGATGACGATGGTTTCATTTGCAAAGATTTGCACATTTCGTTCTAAATGTGTTGTACACACACACACACACACACACACACACACACACACACACACACACACACACACACACACACACACAAACACACCACTGACATCAGTTCACTGATCTATGCTGTTCCAAAATGGACTTTTTTAATTGCACATTTGAATATGTGGGTTTGCACCCAAAATGTTTTTTTTTTTTTATGGCACATATGAATATGTTTGTTTAATGGAGTTTAAATGTTATGTGGCTGTATAAGCAATTGTGATTTAAAATTAAAATTGATGATAAATTACTATTTCCCTTTGCAGTTTGACTGGCCCATTTTACCTGAAACTGCTCATGCAAAAAAAGTTGGCACAGCTGATGTTTCAAGAACTGTAGGGCCTAAATAATTATATTTTATTACATAATTTCAACACAAAATGATCAAAAACAGTCATTATTAATCATAAAAACACATGGAAAAGGCACATATGGTATTGTATTATTGTCCCAAACGATTTACCAAAAAGTGGCCCAATTTAGCTGATATCACCCTATATATATATATATATATAAAAAGATCATTCATATATATATCTTTTTTTTTTAAATGTACATTTATTACACAATCCTTATATTAAATTTGCATCAAATTACAAATCTTTCTCTCTTCTGACTTCCTCTCTCTCTAATTTTTTTTTCTTTTTTTCTCCTGTTTTTGAAATTTGTGAAAACGTGGAGTTTTTCTTTTGCTATTTGAGCAAAATGGGAACACAAAAAAATATATATTTAATTTAGTCTCTCCGGAAAGTTGTTAATAATAATAATAATACATATAAATTTTATTTTGAATATATTATTTTGTATACTTTTAAATTATGATTATTAAATTGAAATAATTATTAATTTAATGTATTATTATTGTTATTTGCACGTTTTATTATTATCATTAATCAAAATAATATTTTGATTAAATATAGTTAGATATTGGGCCATATTTGTACCTGTATAAACAGACTGTTGTTTTTTGTTTTGTTTTTATTACTGATGATGAATCATAATAATAATAATAATAATTATTATTATTATTTTTGTAATTATTTTCAAAATATGATGAAATGCTTGTTATAATTGTTATTATATGCATTCTTGATTATTATCATTAATTAATCCAAATATTTTTAGATATCCATGGATATTGGTCCATACTTTTACCTGTATAAATAGGCTGTTGTTTTTGTTTTGTTTTTTGACTTATGATGAATATGCAATTGGTATAATACTACTACTATTACTAATAATAACAATAACATGTTGCGTTTTGTTATCATTATTATCATTGTAAATATACCAAATGGCGTAGTCATAATCAATATTCAGAGCAACAACAACAACAACAACAAAATCCGTGGGTGTATTTTAGCGTGAACATAATTTACTTTGTATCACATCAGTGTGTACTGTAATATTAAGCGCCGCTTTGTTTGTGGATCCAGACCAACTTCCGGAGAACGATCGACTTGCCGGAAAAAGAAAGAGAAAAAAAGGAAAGAGAAGGAAAAAAAAACACACACAGAGAAGTGCTAACGAAGGAGATCAGTCAAAACATAAACACTGCGGGCACGACCAAAAACGTGTCCTTAAACTGCGGTGGTTTTTGGATCGCCCGTGCATGAGTGTGTCCAGGGCACATCTCCCTAATGTGTCGAGCTTTTGTTTGCGCGTGACTCGAAGGTGAAGGAAGGAAATCTGCGCAGAGGATTAACAAGTGCGGAGACTTTGGGCCTACAGTAAAGGTAACACCGCTCGGTAGTTAGCTCTCCATTTTCTCGCTACGACCAATGTTTACATGTTGTCAGCTTGAGCCAACACTCATAACACGCGTTGAACTCGTGTTTCTCCTGCACGACACATTACACAACATTTACTCGTCGGTAACGTAACGTCTTTGTAATCTTGATAATATCTCTCTCTTTGTTCAAAACTGAAGAGCCACAATTTGACTGCCAAGAGCCGTGCGAGCTTGCAAAAGTACCTAGCAGCTTTTCTATTTTTGAACAGGGTAATGCTACAAAAGCAATTGCTAAGATTAGTTAGCACACTTGCTAGTCGCAGCCAGTTTACTGCGCACTGTCAAGTTGTTAATGTGGCATTGCCACTAATGCACGAACAGTACCAAGCTGCTATGTAAGTGTCGTTTGCAGTTGGACTCAGTTGTTACTGTACAAGGTAATGGTATGGGTATTGCGATTAGAGGCAGGTGTTTACCATGCAAGCAGGCTTATTTTGACACCTTTAGCTGATGTCAGGGATCCTGTCAGCTCACTGGCTGGGTCAATCTGAGAGCTCATCACCTTTTAAATGTGTCAAAATGGCAATGATGTCTTTTTATGTTCATCGGTTTGAAGACATTCATTTTGATTAGGACTCTAGTAATCATTGACTATAGGATATACCAACGTTAAATGATCTCTCGAGCGTTTCAATCAATTTGCAAGTGAAATATATTGTCTTAACATAATCCAGTGTAATTGAAGTAAGCTCTTTTGTCTTTTATTACTTCAGGGTCTCTTCTGTTAGAAGAGACAGTCAGACAGAATGAGCGATACAGACGGCAAATCCAGTGTCCCAAATGGTGAGTAAACAACTTGTTTTAGCTTTCAGTTTACTGTCTTAATAAAGGAATAGTTCTCCCAAACCTGAAAATTATGTCCATGCGGAGCTACAAACCCATACTGTTTTCTTTCTGAGTGAAATATAAAAGAAGATCTTAGACAGAATGCCCCATTCTCCGTATGAGGACAGTAAACAGTGTTTTATACTGCCAATGTTATCATCATATAATATTGTACAAAATAGTCTGTCTTCTGAAGTCATATAATAACTTTGTGTGAGGAATAGACCAACATTTCAGTCATTATTAACTGATAATCTTCCCCTCTGTTGTAGCTGTATTTTGCTGCTGTATTTTTATGACTTTTATGGTGCTTTACTGTCAGCATTCACTTCTGTTTTATGGTCAATAGTAGCACTGACAATATTCATAACATCTCATTTTGTGTTTCATGGAAGAAAGAAAATAAAATGGGGTCAATACGGCAAAAGAGTGAAAAAAGTCTTGAAATACTCCTAATCTCTCATTATTCAAATGATGGCAAATACAGCTAATTCTTTTTGCCTGGGGCTTAATTTACCAGGTGGTTCTGATGATCCAGAACCTGGAGAAGGAAGAGGGGAAGCAGATACATCTGCAGCGCCAGAGGCCCAAACCAGTCCTGAGTCAGGTATGGAAACAAATAGAGTCCAAACTTTGTAATACACATTTCTGTTCATAAGTTTTGGGGTCAGTAAGTATCTTATGCTCATTTATTTGATCAAAAATACAGTAAAAACAGTAATTTTGTTAAATAATATTATTACAATTGAAATAACTGTTAATAATATTCCTGTGATGACAAAGCTGAATGTTCAGCAGCCATTACTTAAGTCTTCAGTGTCACATGATCCTTTCAGAAATCAGTCTAATATGCTGATTTGGTGTTCATGATTTGTGCTGCTTAATTATTTTTGTGGAAACGGTGATTCACAATGAATATATATATATATATATAAAAAAAAAACATTTCTTTGAAATAGAAACATTTAGTAACATTATAAATGTCTTTACTGTCACTTTTGTTTAAATTTAATCCATCCTCACTGAAGAAAAGTATTAATTTCTTTATAAGGAAAGTCTTCCTGACCCCAAGCATCACTTTGACTGTGATATATGTAAGCAATGCTCCACCAATTTTTCAAGTTTTCTCTTGACAGCAAATTTGAGTTCAGCTCCAGAGGGAAGTGAGGGTGGTCAGGACAGGCCCATGGCAGACTCTGAGCAGAAGCAGGAACTGGGAGAAGAGGAGGACACTGACAGCATGGATGGCAGTGGGCTGTACTCTCTCACTGAAGAAGGAGAGAGAGAGAGTGAGGGAGGAGGGAGGGGAAAAGATGAAAGTAAGAGATCCGCCAGGAAGAGGAATCGACCCAGCGGTGGTGCCACACATCACTCTTCCAGTTCAGACGATGATGATGATGAAGAAGATGAGGAGGAGGATGACGTGGAAGAAGAAGACGAGCAAGCCATGGAAGCGTGGCTGGGAGCAGATCTGCGTGACCTGTGTCGTCCTTCGTGGTGCGCGGTCCCCTCTCTGCGTGCCAGAGAGATCGGCCGTGATTCGCACCAGTTTGCGAGGAGGGTGTGTGGGGCGCGGGGTCTGTTGCAGAGGCTGGAACTGCAGGGCCGCCTGGAGAGACACACAGGCTGCGTGAACACCCTCCACTTTAACCCCTCCGGCACCCGTTTGGCATCCGGCAGCGATGACCTTCGCGTGGTGATCTGGGACTGGGCTCGCAGAAAGGCGGAGCTGGAGTTTGACAGTGGACATAAGAGCAATGTCTTTCAGGTGAGGAAGATCAGTTGATGTCTGAAGCTCTAAAATCTTTGCATTCCGATTTAAACAGCGGCACACTGATGGGAAAACTTGGAGAGGCACAAGGCACAAAGAAATTTTTTTCTTGATGTTACTGAAGGCGATATTTAGGGCTTTTGAAACACAAGCAAGGCTTGTTTCTTTGAGTCTTATTTTGACACTTGCTCAGGCTAATGTATGGGTAATATTTTATCAATACACTACCGTTCAAAAGTCTTTGTGCTCAATCAAGCTGCATTTATTATATATATATATATATATATATATATATATATATATATATATATATATATATATATATATGCACAATTTATTCCTGTGATCCACAGCTGAATTTAAGAGCCATTACTCCATTATTCAGTGTCACATGATCCTTCAGAAATCATTCTAATATACTGTTATGGTGCTCAAGAAACGTTTCTTATTATGATCTCAGTTGAAAAAACGGTGTGCATGCTTATATATATATATATATATATATATATATATATATATATATATATATATATATATATATATATATATATATATATATATATATATATATTATAATAAAAAATCATAAAATAAAATTGATCAGTTTTAATGCAATTAAAAAAATCTGACCCCAAACTTTTTAACAGTAGTGTTTTTAAGTGTATAGTATATCTCCACATTATTAAACACTAGATAAAAGCCACATCAATAGTTTAACCCCAGTCCTGTAGGCTAACTTGACCGTACATTTTGTTCAACTTATTTGTGATTTCTTAAATTTGTGTTGGGTATGTTGGACAGAAACCTCTTTTTGTGTTGGCCCTTTAAATGTGTTTTAAGTTCCTCTGAACATCTTAGTTTCTGATGTCCAGAGGAAGATTTTAAAATGTAGAAATTTAAATCAGTGCCTCTTCACTCCTTGTTATTTGTTATTCTGTCCCCAGGCAAAGTTCCTCCCACACAGCGGTGACTCCACATTGGCCATGTGTGCCAGAGATGGACAGATCAGAGTGGCTGAGCTTTCTGCTACACAGCGTTGCAAGAACACCAAAAGAGTGGCCCAGCACAAAGGTGCAGCTCATAAGGTATGATCATCCAAAAAAGTTTTTTAATTGTATATTTGATATGAATAATAGATGACGGACTGAAATTAATGATTAAGGTGTTTCAAGTTGTGGCTGTTATTCTGATGGGTGAATTAATTGTTTTGGTTATTTCAGTGGTTACCTCAAACCAAACCTGTGTAATCTGTGAGAGTTGGAGCTTTACAATCACACGTTCATTTATCAACAGTTGGGAACATCCGTCAACCAAACAGAATCAAGCATTCGAACATGCTGTGGTGCGAGAACAAAGAACATATTTCTGTGCATCAGAACTGAGGTCTATTGGTTTAGGGCAGTGGTCTGCAACACAGGCCAAAACTGGCTCGCCAGCAATAATATCTGGCCCACGCCCGCAGCCAGATTATTTTGATTGCGACTGGTTCTGAAATAGATCTGTCATGACAGCAACAGTTAATCATAATCATTTCGTCTTTAGTAATTTTGCCTTCAAAATAAAAGTACGAGAACGTTTTTGTAGCAATGTTTTATTTTGAATGAATTGAGAGCTTTTAATTTGAAAAGTTCTGAGTCTGTGGATCGCTTCGTTGCAGATAAGACACACCAGCTTTGCATTCACAAAACTAGGTAGGATGAACGCTTAGTTGTCTTTCCGTTCTTCTTTGTATGCCCTATTTTTGCTGTCAACTTTCCTCTTTAGACTCTTCAATAACGCCATTTTCTCTCAACAGCTAGCTTAAATGTTAACATCACTCGACGTAATAGCGTACCTCCAGCACGCAAACAATTTAAAAAAAATGCAGTTTAGTATTTGAGGATGCCAAAGAATAATTCTGAGTGTAAAAGTAGGCTACCTACGTCAAATAATTATTACAATAAATTAGGCTCCATTGTGTAACAAGCAAATTAAAATGATACAAATTTATTATTCACAATATGGAAAGAGGAAATAAAACATAGTTCGTTAAGAGCATGACACAAACATGCCATTAATGGGCTTATTCAATTTTTTGAGTTATTTTTATCCATTCCGCATCTCCTACATATGTGCGTTTTAGCAAGGCGGTCTATGTTGCAAGTTGGTGAATGAAGATACTTGCCAATTTACGTGTCACTACTGCTTTATTAATTTATCCAGTGTAAAACCCAGACACCGCCACACTTTTTGTCAATGACTGTCCTACTACAGGATTTAACACAGAGTAACAGCTCACTACCACTTACAAAAGACGTTGTAACAGTCTGTCACAGGCAATTCTAGTTGCATTTTTCATCAAATCATTTCTTAAATTATCCTTTGACTATGTTCTGAAAACTTTTTGGCCCGATGCCAAACTTACTTGCCAACCCCTGGTTTAGGGCAACATATAAACAGGATTTCACTCAAAGAGTGAGTCACATGTGAATGCTTGTGAAAAATAAGATTTTATTTTCTCAGCTTGCACTGGAGCCAGACTCTCCCTGCTCTTTCCTCTCCGCTGGTGAAGACGCAGTCGTGTTCGGCATTGACCTGCGTTTAGACAGACCTGCCAAGTGAGTGCAAAGTCATGTCACAAATGTCACAGACAGCTGCCTTAAGATTGGCAGAGGAAAAGAAAATCAGCTCTTCAGCAGAGGGACAAAAGTGAACAGTATAGAAGTAATGCTATAAAACTAACTCATTTAGTAACATCATGGTATACTCTACAATTCAATTGTTTGACATCAGTAATTTTTTAATTAATACTTTTAAGAAATGGAAATGGAAATAAAGACATTTATAATGTTATAAAATATGTCAGTTTCAAATACAAATGCTTTTCATTCTATTTATCAAAGAATATTGAAAATATTTATCAGTTTCCACAAAAATATTAAGAAGCACAACAATTTTCAACATTGATAATAATAAGAAATGTGATTTCCGAAGGATCATGTGACACTGAATACTGGAGTAATGATGCTGAAAATGAATTACCTTTTTAAAATATATTAAAAGATCAAATATAAGCCACCTTGGTGAGAATTTTTTCAATAACATTAAAAAAATATATATTACCGACCCCAAACTTTGAATTATGTTGTATACACTTCAGCATTCTAATAGCAAGTAATATACCCACTTTATTGGAGATAAATTGGTTGTACATACTAGATCACATAATCAGATTTTACATTTACTATAAAACATCACATATCTTGGTTAACAATCCTAGAATTGCTTCTGATTGTCATATTTTTTCAGACATATTTTTCCTCCCAGCAGCTCAAATTTGTGTTTGATATTCTGACTTGCCATATTTCCTGATCCAGTTTCCATTTTCTTCTCTTATTTTCTTTTCTATGCTACAAAAATAAAAATGGCAAAAAGGATAACAATGAAAAAAAATCTGCTATCCTGAAGAAAAGAAAATATTTGGTCACATTAGAGAAACCATAATCTTTTAACAACCAGATTCCTCTTTACTGGCATCATGGAAAAACTATCTTTTTACACTCAAACTTATAACAATGTTATTTAACTAATTTTGGTGGGTTTGGAATATTAAGTCTGCATTGTTTTAGACCATAGAATGAGTGTGATTTCATATGATACACTCTTGTTCTATATGAAGAATTAAATAATTGTTAAATTTTTTTTGCTCAGCAAACTGGTGGTGGTGAAGGAGGGCGAAAAGAAGGTTGGGCTGTATACCATTTTCGTGAACCCAGCCAACACGCACCAGTTTGCTGTCGGTGGTAGAGACCAGTATGTCAGGTGAGACAAACATCTTCACTGACATGTCGTCACCTCCTTTGCACCAAAGTCATGCTTCTGTGCATGTCTGTAGTTTTATGACGATTACAAGTTTTGAAATCATGTCTTAACATCTAACGTTGTTTTATATCACAAGCTGCTTCTGATGCAATTGTCAAACTTTATACCTGTTACAATTGCTTCTCCAATGGCACGTAACTCTTGTACTGCATCACTGTTTCTCTCTCTTCCTTTTTTATATGTGATAGGATCTATGACCAGAGAAAGATAAATGAACACGATAATAATGGTGTGCTAAAGAAGTTTTGTCCCTCTCACTTGGTGGCCAGCGAGTCCAAAACAAATATCACCTGTTTAGTGTACAGCCATGATGGCACAGGTAATAAGTGAACTTATACCCTTAACTTATGACCCTTGTATGGTTTCATGGCTCTGATTAAAAACTTTACATGTTATATGATCTGTTGTAGCAACATTCAAAGTGTGTCATGATTGAACTGTCTTTCAGAACTGCTGGCTAGTTACAATGACGAGGACATTTACCTTTTCGACTCCAGCCACAGTGATGGGGCTGATTACCGTAGAAGATACAAGGGTCACCGCAACAATGCTACCGGTACTTGTCTCAAACCTGAATGCTTTCATTTGATTTAATTGCATTATAAGGCATGCATCACATTTTGCATGCATGTTATAACCAATATAGATTCAGTTTTTTGTGAAACCATTTCCCCCTTTTTTTCTCTTTCCATCTGCTATTGGAAAATCCAGTGAAGGGGGTTAACTTTTATGGTCCCTGTAGTGAGTTTGTTGTCAGTGGCAGTGACTGTGGACACATCTACTTGTGGGATAAGAACTCTGCTCGTGTGGTTCAGTTTATGGAGGGAGACCGGGGAGGAGTGGTAAGATTCTGTCACTTGACTAATCTAGACTAGAACCTTTAACTTCTGGTTTACAAATTGATAGAAGTGTAGGAGTATTCTTTACCGTCCCAAAAATATTTTCTTTCTATGTTCAGGTGAACTGTCTGGAGCCACATCCTCATCTTCCAGGTTTAGCCACCAGTGGTTTGGACCATGATGTGAAGCTGTGGGCGCCCACTGCTGAGAATCCCACAACACTAAAGGGACTTAAAGAGGTACATACTATGCCACAGAAGATATGTTTCCATATATTGCATATGACATGAAGTGTAGTGCTCTTATTTGTGTCGGATTTACACTACTGAACAGAAGTTGAAGTGGGGTGAGGGTTTTTTTTTTTTTTTTAAGTCTCTTATGCTTACCAGGGCTGCATTTTTTTTATATATATAGTAAAAACAGTAATATGAAATATTTTATTAAAATTGAAATAACCATTTTGTATTTTAATATATTTCAGAATGTAATTTATTCATGTGATGGCAATGCTGAATTTTCAGTAGATTTTCAGGATTCTTTGAATGGAAAGTTCAAAAGAACAGCATGTGTTTGAAACAGAAATCTTTTGTAACACTGAGTCTTTAATGCCTTAAAAATAAACTTAAAAATAATTATTTTAAATTGTAATAATGTTCACAGTATTACTGTTCTACTGTATTTTTTATCAAATAAATGCAGCCTTGGTGAGCAAAAGAGACTTTCAAAAACATTTAAAGCTCTCTTAAACGGTAGTGTAGCTAATAAATATTTTGTTAATGCAACAAAATATAAATGTTTGTCATTTTATTGTGTCTGTTTAGATAATGAAGAAGAACAAGCGAGAGCGTGATGAAGACAGCGTTCGTCATGGTGACCAGTATGACACACAGCTCCTCTGGTTCCTGATGAGACACATGAGAAACCGAAGACCTCAGCGGGTGAGAATTTGCTAATTTTTAGTAATTTAAAACTGATTTAGTAATTTTTCATTACTAATATATAGTCTTATTGGCTTGACTATGTAGTTCATTTCAATATACTTAAGATATAGTGCCATATACTTTGTGCAAAGGAACATGCTGTATGAAATCAAAATCACTCAGATGAAAGTGTTTTTGTTCGCTTCTACACTTAACATACAATTTGTGCTTTTTCAAACAAAACTGGAAACCATAAATAGAATATAGGGCTGCTCAATTATGGCAAAAATCATAATCACGGTTATTTTGGTCAATATTGAAATCACTATTTTTTTAACACAATTGTTGGTGGGTAATATAATAAAAGTCTTATTTCATGATATGAGTAATTTAAAATATCTGTGAAATGTCACAATTACCAATACTTAAGCAAAAACTAATACTAGGTTAACTAATGTAGGTAAAAGGTTCTCAAAACAGTTACAGAAGAGAAGTAAACGGTCAGCAATACAGTAAGAGCAAAGAAACTAATTACAAACAAAAAGGACACATAAATAAAAAGAACAAAAGTACAAATTAAATAAACTGTGCTTTAGGTTTTTCAGTAAGAGGTATTCAGATAAGTAATAGCCTACAACAGAAATTGAATAAAGTAATCAAATGTAAAATAGCACTGCTGTATACATTAAATATAGACTAATCCTTATTAAAACTACAAAAGTTATTCATTCAACAGCAGTGAGTGATTTTATCTTTGTCTTTTGTTGTTTGATTAACATTAATGACTGCTGCAGGTTTATTAGGCTGCTGTCACTTTAAGAGCTGCACGGATCCAACATTACTGATATACACATGCGTTGTCCTTTCTCAGTTGTTTACATTCAAGACATAACCAAAATGGCATTTCAACATAAAGGGCCGTACACACCGGGACGAATATCGGCGTTTTTTTGTGTTCACACCGAAGCGATTTTCGCTGACGATGAGCCGAGTGAACATGCAAATTCATTCCCCTACATTAGATGGCGCTCAATACCTTTCCTTAACAGTTCTTTTTTATTAAGATTTTTGTAGTCGCTGTCACGTTTGTCATATAGTTATTTATGTTCCGACACCAACGAGACCAGCAGCTCTACATTCACCTTGCCTCGCATCTTCCTCGTCTTATTTCTTCCCGGCAGTGTTTAGACGCTACTCGGCGTATATCTTCTTCGCCGTTACGTATTGTGCTCGGCAAGACCGTTTTGTGTTTGAGCGCCCCCAAATTGTGTTTTACTGTAACTTCAGAAGCTCCAGACACATGAGCAAAAGCGCCAATCTCATTGGTCGGATAGTTTTTGACGCGGTGCGTCAAACCAAAAAAACGAACCCGAGGCGTTTTTTTAAAAATGACGCTTTTACGCGTAGCGTTTTTTTCGCGTCGGTGTGCACACTCACATTGGCGCCCTTTGTTTTGTCACAAGGCGTTAAACGTCGGCGAATATCGCGCGCGAAATTCGTCCCGGTGTGAACAGGCCTTTAGTGTGTGTAGGCTATTTGACTGTTTAGGCATGTATCTGAAGCCCGTAGTATACTTTGCTTATGTGCGTTCCGCCACCTTCCCGGAGTGCACACACAGAAAGGGAACAGTATCTTTTATCGTGTCATAATGTGCTTTTAATCACACTGTTTAATATCAAGCACATCCTGCAGTTTAGCAACAGTAGACTGCATTTTACAACACTCACTTATCCAGGTGATTTGGATGTTAATTTTGGCTTCAGGAGGAAAGAAAGTGCACCACTGTGAAGGAAAGGAAAGTATACTGGACAGAATGCGGCAGAGGCACAATAATCACTTTACCTTGATTATCTTGTTTTCAAAATCGTTGGAAGCCAAATCAGAAATTATTTACGATTAATCGCACAGCCCTAATAGAATGACCTCATAATGGTTGGTTTGCCTGACAGAAAAGAACTTAGCCTCATGCTCCGTGATCTGATTTCTTCATAGCCATTCAAAAACTGTACACTGAAAGCTTTCTCAACGTTTTTGCCCCTTTAAGGCTCGGCGAGGGGAGGGAGGAGAGGGCGACACAGACGAATCCTGGAGCTCCCCAGATTCCTCTGATGAAGAAGACGGAGGGCCAGACCATGTGCAGTGCATGTCCTCCTGAGCCACACACCTACACACACACACACACACACACACACACACACACACACACACACACACACACTCTTTGCCATATATTTAAGCACATACATGCTAGTAACACACTGGTACACAAATAGACACTGAAAGGCCAGCAACACACCCACACACAGCTTTATATACACATACACAGTGTGAGGGAGAGGGAAACGATTGTCAAAATCTGGCTTTATGCTCCACACACAGACACACACACACTCACACATTACTAGGGGAAGAACTGATACTGAAATTCATATTTTTTTTTTATACATTTGCAACACCACACACGCAATTAACCACTCTGATTTTATGCAAACATGGACACAGACAAATTTCATTCCCAGTTTTACAGCGTATCACACGGAAGACCACAGCCGATGATCGAGAAATATCGCCTCTACTGTTTTGCTGCCTTACTTTATCAACAACCAAGAAGCGGCATTTGCTGCAGCAGTCGTGAGGCGCAGAAAGAGGACATTTCTCATCTGTGCTGTAGAAAACAGGCCCACTTTAAGCTTTTCTTTCCCAGCGATGTGTTCAGTGCATGATGGGACAGTGCGGACACTCAAAGCCAGTCCTTTTGCAGATTACTGAGATGATGAGTGTTACTTATTCAAAAACAGCACCATCCTTCACTCGCCTCTTCGGTTTTCTCCAGTGATCTGAACTGCCTCTGTCTCCAAGACTGAGCTGACGTTTGTTATTTTTGGACTGCAATCTTTGTCTTTTTCATCGCATTGATAGACCGGTCTTGTCTTTGTTCTCTTCTCCTGTGTGTGTGTGTGTGTGTGTGTATGTGTGTTTTCTGAAGCCAGGCGCGGCAAATTTTCTTGTGGTCAATAATGTTCTCTTAGATCTGACTGAAGACACAGAAGATGAGCCAGAGCTACTTAATCTGGTTTTAGAGCTGGCTGTTTTTCTCCGTTCCTCTCTCCCATGCTACTGAGTGCACTTTAATCAGGGATCTGCTTTGAGTTTTGAATCTCTAAGACGAGTGTGCGCTTAGGGGGCATGCAATACTTGGATTAAATGTGTTTATTTAGCTAATTTAGTTGTTTTTGCCCTGCAATTCCCCAAATTGATTGTGGACTTTTAAATTGAATACAGAGATTTGACACCAGCTCTTTGGTTTTTGGTTTTGCACTTGGGTGGAGCTGACTTGGAGTTCTTGAAGAAATTTCAAAAGGCTACAAATGTAACTCTCCATGGACTTCTTTCGTCTTCTCAGCCCTGTCACGTAGAAATTGAGAGCAAAGACGATGATGTGCTCAGATCCAGTGATTTGTTGAATCCTTGTTTCTTCCTCTGTCTTTAGTTTGAATATACATCCTTGAGATCTTTGCCTAACTAGGTGGAAAGGATCAAATGTAGCAGGATGTTCCATGTTTGCCTGAAGAACCCACTAAGCCCTTGCAACCCATTTTTCATAAAAATGGTGGCTGTTCTTTGTCAGTATTTGGATTCAGCTGGTTAAGAGCAAACATGGATGGACTGTGACCCTGTTGCAACTTGCATGTTGAAAAGAATTATGGGTCAAGGGCAGGGGATGTAAAGCACTTCTGGGGGTACGCAGGGAGGGGTAAGAAGCTTGAATTACTTTGCCCTCTTTTTCCTTCTTCTTTTGTAAGGGGAATAAAGTCTCAACTTTTCTCTTTTTGTATGAGAAGAATAACTTAAATGACTAGATGTATATACAAATATATAAAGATATTATATATATATATATATATATATAAATATTAAATACATGTAAAAATCACCATCAACCATTACTCTTTCAAAGGGTGTCTAAATTTAATTGGTATTGATGCAGAGATTTATATTGTATAAGACAAAATACTTTTAAATGAATGAAACATTGTTGTTTTTTGGATTACAACCCTAATTGTCACTGAAGTTAAAAGCATTTTCTCATTCTCACTTGTCTGCTCAAAATGTCTGTCCTGTCACTGGCATGTATTTTTCTCTTCTTTTTTTCTTCTTTTTTAGGGTTTTCATCGGAGTTATCCCACCGCTGCCTAATGTTGTGTTCTTTCAGTTCAGTTCAGACAACATGTATGATTTGTGCAGTAAAAAAAAGAGAGAAAAATCTGTTCTTCGGTTTCTGACCAAGTGCCTTATTATTTCAAGTGCCTTCATTTACTGTAAATACTGGAGGAATTTATTTTCCGTGCAACTAATTTCAGGCCGTCATGCTATGTAATCATAGTTTATATAATTATTGCTATTTAATTAGTTATACATGTGGTAGTAGCATAGAAACTTGTTTTCTCTTTCACTATTTGTGCATCCTGTGCTTAGGAAACAAATGACAAATAATTGATTTCTATCAAATAATCGATTTCCACAAATATAACAAAATTGTGTAATAGGGGACATGCCATTTACAGGCATATTTGATTAAAAAATCTAAAATGTTTATAAACCGTAGATATTATGGTAACACTTTACAAGAAGTTCTCTTTTTTTAATTTAATGCATTAGCATGACATCAACTCAGAATAAGCTTTTTTTAAGCATTTATTAATGTTAGTTAATAAAATACAGTTGTTTACGTTACATCACAGTTCCTAATGTTAAGATATATAACTTTTGATTAAAAAAAGTAAATTAACATTAACTTACTATAATGCATATATGTTGTAAGAATTGTTCATTGTTTTGTTTGTGTTAACTAATGTAGCTAACTTCCTTGCTGTAAAGTGTTACCGATATTATTACACCAGTGCTGTTGTCTCTGCTATAGTAGTCATATTTAGGTCCTGATTTTAATGTTCATTTTCAGTTGCTGTTTGAGCAATCAGCATTAAGGCATTAGAAAATTGTGAAACTTGAGCAAATAAATTTCAGGAAAATATAATAATCATTTGTTTAAGAATTCAACCTTAAAGTGAGTGGAGTTGACTTTTTTTCTTTTCAGTTTACATGCATAGTTAAAATTCTTCTGGCCTGTTTGATTTTCAGTCAGATTTATTCTGCATTGCTTTTTAGGATCATGATTTTGAGTAGGATGGGGTAAGATGCCCCCCTTAAGAACAATGTGGATTTACTTTGAAAATATTATATAGCTATAACTGTAACACATTTAGGCTAAGTTTAGCATGATGCATCAGCTAGTGTGTTGTTATAGGAAATAAATATAAATATTTCCTAATTTAGTTCTTATAGCACAAATTTTTAATTATTAAAAGAGGGTTAAGCTTGCCTCCTACCTGGGTAAAAAGCCTCTCTTGGATTAACTTTACAGAATGTATATATTACTTTTGATATATATATATGAGGCATATTTAATTACCCATATTTTAATTAACGATATGTCGGACGGGGTCATCTACCCCAAGGGTCTAATTTTATTGTTGTGTCCACAAATCTCCTATTAACAAATAGAGACAAAAAAAAAAAAAAACCGTTGATATTCAACATAATACAATGTCATAGATCACTATTTTCCAGAGACACAAAATGAGATCAATCTCAAAACTGTTTCGGAAATTAAAAAATAGCGTAACCATGGGAACCATATGGGAACGTTAGGGGAACGTTCTGTGTTTACTGGGCATTCATCAAAAGTGCTGAGATGAGATGAGATTTTGTGCCATCAGGAGAAATAAACCTAGAAAAAAACCTAGGCTACTACTAATTCCAGACATTCATATGAGAGAGACAGAGACACATAGAGAGAGACTGAATGTGTGAAGGGCGCGCAACGCGACCAGAACGCGCCTCGAAAAAGGTCATGATTCTTTCAAAATACAAGCCCTTACTCGCCCAACTGCGGCTTAAAAAAACACGCCACCACTTAACATGCAACTTAATAGAGCGTTTCTTTATGATTTTATGAACACTGCACAGGCCAGCGTTACTAAGTTTAGACGAGAAGAAGGGCTTATAAAAATAAATAAAACATGACTTTAAACTTGAAAAATGAGCGGCCAGCTTTATGTCGTAGCAGATTGACTGCTCGCGGCAAATTCACAGTTGTTGCTTTTTTGCAGGCACTGTAAGATTAGTCCTTCTTAAATAACACATTTTAAACTTTTGGTGAGTAAACTATAGTTTTTTATTTTAAATCAACAATGATCTTTGCATATTTTTCGTGCATTTGCAAAAATATCCGTTATACCTCCGGTCAAATGATCGAGGCCCTGTTTGTCCTCTTTGTCTACTTCGAGGATTTTCTATTAACATTACATTTCATGAATTAGAATTTCTGCCACGTGTGTTGAGTCATAATGCCTTGCATCAGTGATTTAATCAAATAAACCAAACCGCGTTCGTGAGTGTTAAATGGGAATATTCAAACCCGATTGTGGTCGATATCACGACCACAATGAATGAATGAATGAATGAATGAATGAGGCGCTTTACTATGTAACGTTACTGCTATAACGTTACACCCAAAGCGCTTTATAATCATGTCGGAGTCTCTCCTCACCACCACCTGGATGATGCGACGGCAGCCACAGAACAACCGGCTATATGTGGAGAGGAGAGAGGGTGATAACTGTTAGATTAAGAACCTAATTTGCAGCTCTCTGGTCGCGCTGAGTATTTCAGGTCAAAGTTAACGATGTTTATTTTTGCGAGAATCTGGTGCATCCGCTGATATAAGTTATATAGAATGACATTATATAGATCAGTGGTTGCATCACTTTTTTTTAATGATGAAACTAAATGTTTGCTAGATTTAGCCGTTTAAACATACTTTTTTTCTTTACGCCCCCCCCCCTCTCATTTTCCCTCTTTTTTTAATAATTACTTTGAATTCCACTGATAGAATGTTCGCTGAATGACCATAATATTTTGCATACTGAATTCTGATTGGTCATCTTTCTTATGTATATTTAAACACTGATCCTAGATCTATTTAAAACCATTTCTAATGTTGATTAAAACAAAACTAGCCTTGTCCAGATGTAATGAGGTGTGTTTTTGTTCTCTCAGTGTTACTGTTAGGAGCCAAGACTTGCTCACTGGTTGGGGTGTATTCCCATTTCCAAACTATTCCCATTGCCAAACGGACGACTGCCCTGCAGTAACACCATGGAGTGAGTCACAGTCATCAACAGTTTCTTTCAATGTCTAATATCATATGTGGTTTCTGTGTATTAATTATTGAGGAATAGTATTGTCGTCTTTGGGTTTATAATCTAACCAGATCATCCACAAATTAGCAAATGCATACCTCAGCAATTAGCAAAAAAAATAAAAAATAATACTGTACTAGATGTCATAAAGTAGGATAGGCTCAATTTTGCTAGCTTTCCCCTTGAAAATATACTAATTTCCTTTTTTATGTCTCCTTTCACTGCCCTAGTCGTTCGCCCAGCGCTAGTCAGCTGATTGCCAGCAACGTCACAAATAAGACGGACCCACGGTCGCTGAACTCAAGGGTCTTCATTGGAAACTTAAACACTATGCTGGTTACCAAGGCAGATGTTGAAGCTATTTTTAGCAAATACGGCAAGATTGTTGGCTGCTCTGTGCACAAGGGTTACGCTTTTGTCCAGTACGTCAACGAGAGGACCGCACGAGCGGCTGTTGCAGGAGAGGACGGCCGGATGATCGTTGGACAGGTGCTTGGTGAGGACATAAAACAATCTGAGACTATCTTATTTTATCTTATCATATTTTTTTTTTTTTAATTGAACAATTGCCTTAGCCTGGGAAAACCCAGACAACGTCCGGCAAATTTAGAATTTCTCTGCAAGTAGTCTGGCTGGCAAAGAGCTCATTCAAGCCCATTTCTAATCCGTTGAAATCGTGGCACCAATCAGAAACGTTGGGGCGGGCTTTACACAGTGACGATCGCTCTGATTGGTTTTAGGTCTATCCAGTTGCACCCAGAGGCGTTTGAGCGATGTCCCTTTGGAAATGAGTTATTAATGAAGCTTTGCCAGACCATAACTCAGTTACTACTGAAAATGGTCTGGTTTTAACCAGGCTACAATTGCCTTGTCTTTCAATCAGATATTAACTTGGCAGGAGAACCCAAACCTCACAGGCCAAACACGTCAAAGCGATCAGCTGGAGATATGTACAGGTAAGGAATACATTTGTTCTTATTTTTATATTCACCCATTTTAATGTTTTATTCCAATAAGCCAGTGTTGTTGTTGTTGTCATTGTTAAAATCTCTATTTTTCTAAAGTCTCTCCAGCAGTAGTTCTGGTTTTGAGGTTGATTATGATTTCCAGAGAGAATACTTTGACAGGTAAGATCTCTTTGCCAGTGGGTATATATAAAAATGTGTGCACTTTTTGCTGACACCTCAATCTCTTTGTGTTGTACAGAATGTATTCATATCCTTCCCGTGTGCCCCCGCCACCACCACCTCCTCTGTCACGGGCTGTGATCCCTTCCAAACGTCCACGGGTCAGTATGAGTGGGGGAACCAGCCGCCGCACCAAGTCCAGTTTCTCAACTGCTTCCAAGAGCAGCCAGCGGACATCCTCTCGAGCCTGTCAGTACCTTTTCTTTATTTTCACTCTATAGAGGGGTTTGTTTAAAGGGATAGTTCACCCAAAAATGAAAATTCTGTCATTAATTACGTCATTCCAAACCTGTAAGACTTTCGTTCATCTTCGGAACACAAATGAAGATCTTTTTGATGAAATCTGAGAGCTTTATGTCCCTCCATTGACAGCTACGCAACTGACACTTTGACGCTTCAAAAAGTTCATAAAGAGATCGTAAAACTAATCCATATGAATTGAGTGGTTTAGTCCAAATTTTCTGAAGAGACATGATCGCTTTATATGCTTAGCAGATTTAATTTAGGCTTTTATTCACATAAAAACATTCATCAATTCACACATCAGTTGTGGTAAACGAAAGCTCAAGCATGTTCTCTTTAAGTGTGAGAACCAGTGAGGTTCATTCTCGTGTTACGCAGCACGTTTGAGCTTCCACAAGCAGGTTCGGTTAAGCTTCTGTTTATGTTTGCTGATCAATGTTTATACGTGAATAAAAAATTCAATCTGTTCATCATATAAAGCGATTGTCTCTCTTCAGATAATTTGGACTAAAGCGCTCAATTTATTTGGATTAGTTTTACAATCTCTTTATGAACTTTTTGAAGCTTCAAAATGGTAGCTGTCAATGGAGAGTACAGAGCTGGCTCAGATTTTAGTAAAAAAAAAATTTCATTTGTGTTCTGAAGATGAACAAAAGTCTTACGGGTTTGGAACAAAACAAGGGTGAATAAATGATGGGTAAACTTAACATTTAATCTACCAGTGACAAACATGTTAAATACATTTTGGTTGATTTGTTTTTATTATTTTAAAAAATGTACGTTAACATTGCATTTTTTACTTTATTTACTTTTTTACATTTTTTACAGCCTTTACTCATTTTACATTTTTGACCTTGATTGGCTTGTCAATTGGTACATGCATTCAGGGAATTATTTTTCTTTCAGTAAAAGCAGATGACCTACAAACAATTAAGAGAGAGCTTTCTCAAATCAAACACAAGGTTGACTATCTGCTGGAGAGTCTGGACAGGATGGAGAAAGACCACAGCAAGAAATCCGGTAAAAGTGTTCACGGTTTCCCCCTGAGTTTCTGCAGCAGGTTCATCATACATGGTCTTCAAATGGGCCCAGAAAATAATCAATCCATAGTATTTGTCAAAAATAATACATTTTAAAATACCATTACATCAACTTTTTTTTGTATGCACAAGGAGTCTGACAACAGCTGGTATGCTCCACACAGAGATCTGATATCACCATCGAGTCTATCTATGATTACATGAAGAAACAGAAAAATACTGAGACCAGTTTTTCAGAAGAACTGTGGCAATGTATTCAAGATGCTTGAAGAAACCGACCTCCAAAGATACCTTAAAAACTATGTGCAAGTGTTCCTAGAACAAAATCTGTTTTAAACGCTGTAGGCTCGCGCTCAATCGGCCCAAAGCCCGGCGTCCGACCAGCGCGGAAGGTCTTAACGTGTTACTGTCCTTTTCTCGAGGCAAAGTGTTTTTTGATTAGATGTAATACATTTAGTTATGTATTCTCTTGTTACTTCATCTGACTCCATAAATGAAAAGGTTTTAATGATATTTGTGGATCATTAATTATGAGTGAATGTTTGACTATTCCGTTTAACTCTTCAATGAAAATATCAAAGTCAGTTAGAATAATCAAATGTAACAATTTATTATGTCAGGTAAATGTATCATGTCAATTTTATAATCAATTCATAGATAATCGATACAAAACATCAAATGCTCTGGAGTAGAGAGAAGGTGCAAACCCAACTTTAAGAAATACATGAGGCTGAGAGATCTCTCTCTCAGCCTCACGGACCAATCTGAGTTACAGAAAAGGCCACGATCTCCCTGCTGCATTTCCTCATATAGACAAACCTTTCACTTGGAAACGTGCTAACAATAGAAATTTGCATTCAGAGGTAGCACCTCTTGGGGGGGTGTGACCATTTGCTTGAGAGACCATCTTCCTTTTTGTGTCAGTTATCCATAAACTCTTAAAAACCTTATTACCTTTTGTTTTACTTATTCTGAAATGAGACATCTGTACCAGTCGCACTGTGACATTTTAAATGATACCAAACATGAAAACACTCTGTGATAATCATTCACATTAAACTATACATTTTCTTGGGTGAATTCAGGTGATCATCTGAGCATGAGAGAGAGGGGGTGAGGGGAGAGGGAAGGAGATGTAGATTAGGATGACTCGGAGGTGAGACTTTCGTCTCGATGGTGCATGAGAGCCAGTTCAAATGGTAATCTCCAGAGAGGTCCTTTTGTCCTCTCAGGGTCTGGTCACCCCTGAAACAGACTGTCCGGCATTTTGTAATTTCTCAATTCTTACAACACAAAGGGTGGTCACACCAAATATTGATTTGATTTAGTTAACAGAAGTTTGATCAATAAAACCTATTTATGGCATTATTTTTTAAAAGCATCCTCACTTTACAGCATTTTTACACGAGTGCCTAAAAGTTTTCACTGTACTATAGCTTTGGACGTAAGTTTCTTCAAGCGTCTTGGAGACGTTGCCACAATTCTTCTGGATTTAGTTGGTCTCAGTTTTTTCTGTTTCTTCATGAAATCACAGACAGCATCAGTGACGGTGAGATCTGATTTCCGTTTGGAGCATATTGGCTGTTGTCAGACTACTTGTACATACAAAAATCTCACTGGATTACAATTAATGGCAAAATGAATGTTTGGAAATGTAAACTGATATTTCCTACAGACACACTACAGCAAAAGTTATAAATAACTGGCTTAAAACCATTTTTTGGGGGGTGAAAATACTAACGTGCCTATGTATGTGTGTGTGTGTTTATATTTATTGTATGTTCATGTTTTGTTTTGTTTTTACATCAGAGGGGAAGAGTGTGAAGGCAGAAGTGGGTGAGGCTTCCTCCCTGCAGCATTCCAGCAAGAAAGACAGAGAGAGGGAAGAGCAAGAGATAAACGATTCTGAGGAGGAAAGAGATCTGTTGGAGGAGGAGGAGGTTTGTGAAAATGAATCTATTTGCATTTATGATTATGGATGTTAAGATTAAGTGTAATTGGTGCTGAATTAGTGAGGACATGATTTGAGTAAAGATGTCTAATATTCTCAATGTTGTTTGGGTCTCTAAGATTTGTTTCCAACTATAGTTTCATACTAAAGTTTTTTTTTTCCTCTCAGGTTAAAAGCCAGGAAGGAGAGAATGAAGAAGAGGAGGAAGAGGGTGAGCATGTGGAAGGGGAAGATGGCGACAGCGTTAATGGCGATGACTCATAGGCTGTTTTAAACACCATGGATTTCAGACATTCACTCAAAATTCAGCCCTTTCAGTTCTTTTGAAAGGTTGAAGCCAGTCTTTAAAAGATTTGTCTATAGATGCCTGCACACTTATAATAACTGACACTACAATTACATCAGTTTCACTGATGTCAGTTTATTTTTAATGTAAGCATGACAACTTTTCAGGCTTTTAAGTCCCTTAACCTTGATGAAGACAAACATTTGTTTTCAAACAACAGAAACTATGACATTCTCCAGTTATTCCTAATAATTCTGGGTTTTTATTTTTCACTATCAGAATATGTCCATTATGCTTTCTCAGAGTGAAACTGGCCTGTTCCCTGTGTCTCTATGGGAATTTTCTTTCTGTGAACAAAGGTAAAATTTGTATTTTTAAAGGGAGGAACTTGAGGGCCTCCTCTACAGAGAACCAACTAGCTTCCATGAAACATCTATGTTTGTATTTACCGGTCTTTTTTATATCACCCTGTTTCAGAATAATTCTACAGGAATGTTTCAATAAAATATTAAATTAAATGTGTTGGTTTTTGTTTTTTTGTTTTTCTTCGGTGTTAACCTTGGCAAATATTTGATCATGTGACAATGCTGTCAGTGATTTTTAGCTTAAGTATTTAGGATGGTCTTTTAAGTTATAAAAATAAAACTTTTTTTTTTTTTTTCATATCACCAATAACATGAATTTGATGTGAAGTATGATTCATATTTGATCATTAAACTGCATACTATGAGCTTTAAAAGTCTAATTTTGACTTTTTATCATTGACTTTCTGATTCTTTGATGGTGTCTGACCACCTGGGGGAAAGAATGCAAGTGAATCTTAATTCTGTGATATTTGGTTTATTTAATGAAATGTTCAGAATTTAATATGCTAGAGATATGGAAAGTACTACTCCCATTCTTAGATGGATCATATGAGTTTAGCTCATTTACTCTTCAGACTTAAGAGAGAAATATGAAGACATCCAGACATTAATACATCGTAACTAAGAAGCATAAACAATGATCTCCCTTTCATTTACTTGGATATAGTTCACTTACACAGGAACAATTAAATTTCATATAATTGTGTTTTTAATCACATCCTGCACTGGATTTCTAAGAAATTCAGGTGTTCACAAGGGGAAGATCAGAAAGCCACTGAAACTAGTGTAACTTTCTGGATCATCATAAACCCAGGTGTTCTTCCAAAGTCGTGTAGAAATCTGATCACCGATCTCCAGTGTGAGAACAACACCATTGCTGCCATTACCATTGCTAACAGGCTTCCAGGCGTGCACAGAGCACTGGGTTTCACCGTTCTTCAAGAGACTGACTGCCATTGTGGTTCCACCATGAGAATGAGCATAAAATCTGAAGTAATAGGCTCCTTTTATTGGTGCTGTGAAAATACCTGTTGGCACATGAACAAAGCAATCACAGAAAATGTCATCATATGTGAACACAGTATTTCTGTAATGGTATTCTTTTCACAGTCCTTACCAGTATTTGAGTCATAGGCACTTCCAACATTACTAAAGACTTTTTTGTATTCCAGAATTTTCAGATTATCAGTGGGCCCAGTGTGTCCTGTTCCAGATGCCAGAAGTCCAGCAGAGAAAGCAACTTTTGTGGCTGGAAATAAGCAAATGGGCTGATGTAAAATGTGTAATCAAATAAAATGTTTAATTTAATACATTTAAATGTCTATGGGAACAAAATGTGCCTTATACTTGCCTTCAATATCTTTTTGGGCAGTTTCAAGCTTATTTTGTGAATCTTGTACCGAGGTTTTCAAAGCTGTACGGAATACACATTGATATGATAATGTCACAATACTGCAAACCAATGAATTTATAAAGATGTGTAAGTTGTAATTTCTTTGTAAGTTCATAAATGGTAAATTGCTCAATACAAATCCACCTTACCTTCATTCTCACTCAATACTTTGGTCAGTGTTTCTTCTAATTTTTGTATCCTTTCATCCATGGGTTTTAGCTTCTGGAGCTCAGCAATAATGTCCATACTTGGTGTCAATAAATCTTGTGCAATTGAGCTCCCAGCACAGAGCAGCAGTACCAGCAGCAGTCCTGCCATTGTCTCGCTTTTTTATTTATTTTTCCAACAAATTACTCCTGCGATTATTCCAGAATTCAGCTTTGAATGGCAAACGCTGTTCTTAAATACTTTGTTGTGAAAGGTTGCGAAAGTTTGTGAACATTTGTACTTTAGACTGATGTTGAGAGGGTTTTGTTTATTTTAGTAGTCCATTAGGGCGAGTCAAATGTAGAATTGGGTAGCCTACACTGAAAAGACATTTTCAGCATAGTTTGCGTTAATGGATTATGTGTGTGTATGGCTGTGTGGTTCAGGCATACACTATGTTATGGGGACAAAATGTCCCCACAAAGATGGCAATACCTGAATTCCTTGTCCTTGTGGGAATTTTTTTTTTTTTTGGTTCCCTACTTATAAATCATACTAAGTGATGTTTTTGAAAATGGAAAAAATGCAGAAAGTTTGTTAAGGGACTGTTCGTTATTTATTTAAGGGGCCACCGGAGGAGTTTTGAGATCTGTTGTCAAAAAAGACACGACCCTCCCTTCGCCAGCAATATTTTTTTCTATGACCCTCCAAAATGATTGTGAAAAAAGGCACGACCCTCCCCGATAATTTATTGATTAGCCTAATTCTGTACTAGTTTGGCTTGGCAAAGATGTTCAGATAGCCATTGTTTGTTTGTTTTTTAAACCATAAACTCTTGCTTTCTCATCTGGCTGTAACGATAGACCAAACCTATGATTCGGTTCGTATCACAATTTTTTATTTTAGATTTGAAAAAAAAAAAAACATGTTTTCGGTGCTGATGCGGTGTGACGCGTTCAACATGTGGGTGGCGTTGCGAATAAAGCATCTAAGCTGTCACAAAGAACCGGCAAAAGTAATGATTATTAATATGTCAAATATAGCTAGACATTTTAATTGTTTTTAATAAACAAGTGTTTTCTGTGTCGACTGCAAATATGAAGTTGACGATGCGTCGCGATCGTCTCAGAACGCGCCAGAGAGAAATGCACATTTCATAAGGAGAAAGCAGTCTGTTTTCCTTCGTTTTGAATTGTTCTGCATGTTTAAAAGTAGACATTTCAAGCTTTCTATATATTTCTCAGGTCTATGAGGAAAGTAGCATACCTTACGCTGAGTTTCGGTTCATTTATGAGACAAGAGTCCAGTTCACTCGCCCGCGCCTCTGTGTCATGATTATCTATTTTCTACTATATTTAGACTACTTCTTATTTATTAAATCCAGATGAAACATTGATTAAAATTAAGATAACATTAATAAAAAAACGAAATTCCCTTTAAAGAAAGGCTTTGTGCTTTCTGTTTGAGGTCTCTGTGCAATTTTTAAAGTCGCTTCAGAGCAGTCATGTCCGTGCGTAATGGAGAACTGTCACGTCCGTAACATTTTTTTTTTTTTTTCACATAAATGCAAACACGAAAAATAAAATAAAAATAATATAAAATTTAATTTTCTGTGGAGGCCGATCTTTATTCATCCGGTGGGTATATTTTGGTTTGCACAGTGTAATTTAAAGAATTACTAAAAAATATTTTGCCACCTAAAAGTTAAAGATTTTTTTGTGTCACGTCACATGTGTATTTCCCTCATATTAAATATAAAACGCATGTGTAGACTGATATTTTTCTAATGTCTTGACTCCTTTCAGACGTTTCAAATAAATGCATTTTCTGAGAATTTTTATTTTAAGTTTTGACTGCAAATGTCACGTCCATTCACTGGAATCGCCCAATTTGAACGAATTTATCCTAAACTAGTTTTTGTGGTGTAGGTCTATGTATTTTATGTTAACTTAAATAATAGCCTACTAATAGTGATTTAAAGATGTGGTAGCGCTGCGAAGATCGCGAGTCGTCAACTTCGTCTAGCCGACACTGACATAAAAAATAACTGTTTTATTAGTAAACAATTCAAATGTCTCCTGCTATATTGAACATATTTACCTGTTCCTTACAAAACACTGACAGTGGGGTTTTTGACCGGTTTTTTTTTTGAGCAGCAGCGGACAAATTATTTCGACACACACACACACACACACACACACACACACACACACACACACACACACACACACACACACACACACACACACACACACACACACACACACACACATACACACACACACACACACACACACACACAATATTGATAAACAGGATTTTTTTTGTTGCTTTTTTAATACAATAAAAATTTCATTTAATTTGTTGTTTAATAAAATTATAAGCCTATTATTTTTAGTTTATTAACAGCAACAACAGCTGTAAAGATGATGTTGACGATCGCCATCTCCGTACCCAGCAAACATTGGTCCGACGGCAACGTCGTGTCCCTGGCCAAAAATAGTCGTGGTATGACGGCATAAATCGGTAAAAATATGTAACACAGAACATTTCCTAAAAATGCATTCAAATACATGTGTGCATGTCTACAGTTATCTGGTTGCATGTATAATTGTTATTTTGACTTTTAGCTACGTGTAGTTCAATATATACCATGTTGTGTTTCGGGTGAGAGAGGACGTCACCATGGCGACGTCTTTTACACGTGCATTTATAGTCCATCATGACCCTCTATGAAATCAATTGTGATAAAGCTGTGCTTAATCCTTGCGTGGTTAATTCTGCAATAATTAATTAAATTTTTTATTAAATTAAAGTTTTAATAAGTTGTGTGAATACGTCCACTGACGTCCTCGGCGTCGTCTTTTACACGTGCATTTATAGTCCATCATGACCCTCCATCATGGAATCCTTGTGAAATATGCAAAAGCTGTGCTTAATCCTTGCATGGTTAATACTGCAAAAATTAATTTAATTGCCCAAGTAGTTTTTAAGAGGTTGTGAAGACGTCCACTGACGTCCTTTACACGTCAAGGCTGTGAATACACGTCCACTGACGTACACGTCTAGTCAAGCAAGACAGAGGAAAAAAAAAACCCCAGGAATTATCTTTATGAAATACACGAATTGTATACAAAGTAAATATATTTACTTTATCTTGTTTAAATAAATTATAATCACACAGTTCCCAGTGTGGTTAAGTGAATGCAAAGCCTCTGCATTTTAGTCATTATTTCAACCTGTAGCCTACCTGATACGTTGTTTTTTTTTTTGTTTTTTTGTTTTTTTTTTATGGAATGTATGCATGTAAAACAGAAATATATCTGGTCACCATTTATGTCTGAGTTGGATGTAATTGCCAAAACTGTGCTGCCAAGATGTAACAAAAGATCTCCCGACATTACCAAATCCCGCGATAGGTTAGATTATCTCACGAGATGTTACCGCGTTTTCCCCATAGACTCACTCCGGAACACTGAAGTTTGAATAACCACGAAGAGAGGAGGAATTGAGGTCCATATTGTTAGAAATCTACTGTTGGGTACGTACATTTTGTATTATTAGATTCACGTGCTAGAGTTTTACTTGTTTGACATGAATGAACCGAAAGAAATGATGCCCACATTGTCAACTGAAATTGGCTAACTGAGTTTGGCTAAAATTAGCTAGTAGGCTAAAAGTTGCTTTGAACTTATACAACGGTATACCATAGTATAAAGTATGTTTAATGATACAGTCAAAGTTATTACTGTAAATTATTAATGTAGCCTTTTGAGAGTTTCTTTCAGAAAGTAAATTATCTGAAGTAGAATGAAATGTTTAGCTGGATTTGAACATGCATGTTTTCAGTAACTGCTTTAAAATTTTTGTAATTTTAGAATTGCTAAACATGTCTATTCAGGGGACATCACAGCCCACCTGTCTTTATCAGAAATGTCCTGTTCACTTTCTCACTGTTACACACCTAGTTAAGGGTC
Organism: Scardinius erythrophthalmus; assembly: GCF_964197995.2. Taxonomy (NCBI): domain Eukaryota; kingdom Metazoa; phylum Chordata; class Actinopteri; order Cypriniformes; family Leuciscidae; genus Scardinius; species Scardinius erythrophthalmus. Next base: position 13,160,348 of record NC_138229.1, on the reverse strand, counting down.
TTTCTCAAGGGCACCACAGTGGTATTGAAGAGGCAGGGGACAAATGCTGTTTTGAATTTAGCTGAAGACCATAAAAATATTTTGAAAATAAGTGCATGTCACCTCAAATTTTTAATTTTCATTTATTTTAAAAATAAATATATTCTCTTCCCTTAGATGCTGTGATGAGGTGGAGCCCACATGCTACAGACACTGAAATTGATGCAGCAATGGCAGAACACCTGAAACACACTCCAGGAAGAGCTGGGGGTGGTGGATACAACAAATGAGCCAAACAATGTGTTTAAGGGATAGTTCACCCAAAAATGAAAATTGTCAACATTTACTCAACCTCATGTTTCAAACCTGTATACCTTTCTATGCTAAACACAAAGATGTTTAGAAGAATGTTTGTAACCAAGCAGATGTCGCTTCCCATTAATAATCATTTTTTCTCCAACAATGGTATGGATGCTCTATTTGCTTGGTTACAAACATTCTTCAAAATATCTTCTTTTGTGTTCAGCAGAAGAAAGAAACTCATACAGGTCTGGAATTTGGTGAGTAAATTACATAATTTTCATTTTTGGGTGAACTATCTTTATATAATAATTCAGTATTTTGCAATTGGTATTTTAGTTTGGTTAACAAATCGAGAGCTTAGAATTATAAGGTTCTATCTCCGTTTATTGTAGTTTATTGAGCATCAAAGTTTTTAAACTCGGTTTATGTTTTGTGAGATGGAACCTTTTATTTTATTAATAACTACTAACAATTTTTTTTTTTACAAAAATAACACCACACAGGCATTAATAAACACCTAATGGATCAGATTGTCAAACTCAATTTCAACCAAAAGTGGAGATAGAACCTTAAAATTCTAAGCTCACGAAATGTTAAACATTGAAAAAAATAAAGAGAAATTTTGGCTGTTCAATATCAATAAAATGTTGTGCTTAATCAGAACATGCTTCTTTTTTGCTTATGTCCACAAATAATGTGTTATTGTTTTTGATGTACACGTGATTAAAACGTTTTATTGACGTTCAGGTCTGACTGGACCAATTTTGGACCTTTTTAGAACCTTTGTCAAGATGTGTAGGCTAAACCTCAAGATTTAATTGTCTTTCACGATGTTACACAATAGGTGTGTGATTATTTTATATGCAGGCTTATATATACACTTAAATTATGCAGCAACACATTTAAACACATATGACGACGCATTTAGACGTCCAGGGACGCGCAGAAGAGACGTGGAATTCACGGCCAGAAGAGACGTGGAATTCACGGCCAGAAGAGACGTGGAATTCACGGCCAGAAAAGACGTCGGTTCAACTTCCATTTTGGAACTATTTTTCAACCATGACGGGACGTCTCGGACGGACGTCTTTTCAACGGTCATTAAACGTCCAAATGTTTGCTGGGTAGTAGGCTAGTGAACACGCCTATTGAGAGAAATGCACATCATTACATAACCAGAGAGTAGCCTATTTCTTTTCGTTTTAAATTGTTAAAAAGACATTTCAAGCTTTCTTAAGATATATTTCATGTATGTGAGGCATATGTTGAGTTTCGTTAAGTTAGGATGAGATGCGCTCCTGTTTACGAGCAGTGCAAGTGACCACGCGGGCGCCTCTGTGATTGTGTTGTCTGCTATATTTGGTAGGCTATTTGGCAATTTGTTGATAAAAAAAAAAATGAAAATTAAGATACAATTTATACAAAACGAAATTCACTTAAAAAAAATAGTTTTCTGCAAAACAAAACTTAATTAAGTGGTCAAAATCATGTCTGACCCGCTCCATGTCTCTCGATATTGCGTATACTCGTGTGTGCGGTTCACTTTTCATAATCAACATAGATGAAAAAATAACATTATTATATTTTAACAAAAATGAAACTAAATGAGCTTATTTAATGGTAACAACACAGTAGGCCTACAGACTCTGTATTTGTGCAAATTGCTGCACATTCATTTTATTCTGAATTTTGCACACACAAGTTGAAAGGCATTTGTTTGTGCATGCATGTAAAACATATCTGCAACATTTATCAAGTTCACTGATAATTATGCGTGCATTTATTAATTATTATCTTAATGAATAATGAATCGGACGAAGCATGTAAACATTTTGTTTAGAATTTGGATCGATCATCGCAAATAGATCCGAATGAAGAAACGTACAAAACCATAGGCTATAGAAAATGGGTAGGCCCGGACCTAAATGCCCACCCGGGCCCAATGGTAGCGCCGCGGCTGGTGGTAGCCCTACATACATCGTGGAAACAAAATAAGAATGGAAACTAAAATATGCAGTATCGCCCTACAGCGCACATTCTATCAGCAGTTCTGGCGCCTCAGTCCCAATACTGTAAAACTCGACGTACGTTCACATCACATGTTAATGCAGCGGTAGAGTTACAGTTACACTCACAGGACACTGTGCACTTAAAAACAAAAGTTCATTATTTGCTCGTGCTTTAAAGCTTTGCCGGGTAAACATTTCTTTGGCATTCTGTTCTGACATGATGCACTTTTTCTAAGCGCGAACTGAAGCGCACACTGCCAAACAGCGCCAAACTGGATTTTTGTTGGGTCAGACCCATCTGATATCGAAGGGGGGCTGATAACGCGAGATCAACATGGAGCTAAATGGAAAAAATAGCACCAAACAAGCCACTTTGAAATGTTGCTGTTTTAATGAATATAAAAGTTGGGTGACCCTCCCCCTAGACTAAAAAAAGTTGGATGACCCTCCCCTCAACAAAGAATAAAAAGACATGACCCTCCCCTATTTTCCTCCGGTGGCCCCTTCCATAAATACCGAACGGTCCCTAAGGTAGGTTTGTTTGGGGAATAGAGTACAGTTTGTATAGTGTATGTTATGCCTTTGGAATGTATGCATATAATGTGAATGTGATTTTGTACACGTTTGGCTGTGGCCTAGCCTAGGCTACTTGTGAGGGCCAAATAGCGAAGCGATTGAAATATGACAATCGACTAGTGAGGACATTTTCCTCATATTAGATAGTTAACTCACTATTTATTATTTTTTTTTTTTAAATAATGAGTCAATACATCAGTTATCTTCTTCCAAAATGTACCCAAACCCTGATTTACTATGATAAGGCTATTTTTTTAGACATGTCCGGATGGTTTTCGCGGGATATCACGTAATATGGGCTGCGTGCTTCGTCATAGAATAGTTGCTTCGGCTACTTTGACGGCTGAATGGCATAAGTTAGTTAACTAACTAACAATTGTCTCAACCAGCGAGAAAGGTTTACACGTAGATCAAAATCTCAAACCTCGTGGAATCAACCATTATATATATAAAAAATAAACAAATAAATAAATTAATATTAATTAATTAAATCTGCTGGCGAAAAGAGAAAGCGACTCAGAGCTCATGATAAAACGAAAATCAACATTGGCTTTGGCTTTCCGGAGAACTGAGGAATTTGAAATGTTGTAAAAGCGAAGCGGAGAGCCGGAGATGGCATTACATCTGTAATTAATGAGTAATTAAGGTATTTTATTGAACCATAGATTGTAAAAAATAACAGATCAAGCAATTTTATGTATCTCTAACAGAGTAGGCCTAAGTTACATTGTAAAGCATTATCTATGATGTAGTAGCTAGTCAGCTTGAGATCCTTGTCATTAAAACTAGTAATGTATGAGCAGGCAGCAGTATGTAGGCTATAACCATATTTATCCGCACTGTCACGAGCCGAAGCACAACAAAACGTTCTTCCGCAATAATAATAAAAATGTAAAAAACAAACAAAAAAAAAAACAACGGTGTAGCCCATGCTAATACATTTAAAAAGCCTAATAAATCGAACAAAACATGTTTTTATTAAAATATTTCTGAGAGTGTAAGAAAATAATTATTAACCTGATATAAAATCAATGGAAGTCTATATGTCTATGTCTATGTCTATGTCTAGAATGTCCTTACTTATACTGTGTGTGTGTGTGTGTGTGTGTGTGTGTGTGTGTGTGTGTTCTTTAATTTTCTATATCATCCTGAGACCCATCATTTTTTTGTATATTTCGTTTTTTACGTTATTACATTGTTTGGATTTTAAGAAACAAATGGCTTTTACTGGGTTTTTACCCCCAGTTTATCTTGCTCCAAATCAAAGTTCACTAAAGTTTTTTAAAGACAAAATTGTTAATAAGAAAATATCAGTTAATAATAAGAAAATGAAAACAAGACTCTATAACCAAAACAATGTTTTTTTTTTTATTCAGTATACCAGTCAATTTTAAGGTTCCAGGCTATTTATTTTTATATAGCCTAAATGTCCTCTGTAAAAACAGATATGAGAATAATGTTTGAAAAATATGTTTTGAAAAAGTTATTTTTTTGCATTTTGTATGCATAATAGTGCCTGCATTTAATTGGCGTTTAATGTAAATCAGGGTTTTCAGGACTTCGACAGCTTCAGGAAACTTCCACCTGATATACTAATTTACTTTTCACAATATGTGAGTAAACATGGCCAGAAATAGGTTTTCTTGTATTGCAAAATGAAGATTTTTTTTTTTCCATTTGCCACATGGTCACTCATGGCATGATTTCTTTTAGCAGTAAGCAGTTGAATGGAAATCCTGGAGTGGAATAAGAGAAGGCTTTGAGTGGAAGGAAAACCTCCACTGCTCCATACCATTCCACTCTTATACCAACTCAAGACCGCTCTGGAGTCTGTGTTATGGTGATGCCTAGCCGGTACTTCTTTTGGAACTATTTTCTTTAGCGGAAACGTAGTCTGAAACGTCAGTTAATCAAAATTAATTACTTGTTTATTGAACAGTTGTATAAACGCAAAGTCAAAGACATAAGTGCTGTAGTAATGGGCTGTGATTGCTTGTGGCCTTGTGCTAAAACTATAACACCAATTTTGCTTAATTGTAACATAATGATGCGTTAATATTCTTTGCGAATAAAAATGTCTATAATATTATATAATCAGTACAAATTAAAATAGACATGCGACATGTAGGAGATCTGACAGTCATAGTTTTAAAAAATTCACACACCCTGATTTTCCATTCTTATATTGTATATATGGCAAATATACAGCAATAAATTCTGTGATTTGCAGACTACTCTTGGCAGATATTTTGTTGAACATCAATGAAAGACTGTAAGTTAACTTCAAAGTTCAAAAGGAAGATCAAAAACAGTTAGCTTGATTTTGTCTGTTTGATGCTATAGGCTTTATGGAACTTGTTAAAATATTTGTCTGCATTCTGGTGGTTAATTCATCAAGTTGTCAAAACCAAGTCATAAATGACAGAGAGCCATTATATCAATACATATGTCAAATACTAAAGGATATTAATGACGTTATGAATAAGAGCTCTCTTATGCATACATGTAAATCAACATTCTTGTCTTTAATCTGTCATATTATTTTTACCATTAGATGGTGCCATAATGAAAAATATTGATAAATATTAGTTTAGTAACCATTTTAAGCCAGGTGATCAAAAACAAGATCTAAATATTATCACTGTGACATAATAACATTTCTCCAGTTTATAGTTTACTTGTTTATTATTCGTCCATTTAGCCTACCATCCAAAGTGATGCATGTTACAGACATGTAAAAAGTTGTGTACTTTATATAATTAGTGGTTTTAGGTTAAAATGGATTATTGGCTCTTGTTATATTTTATATATATTTCATAGTCAAATCAATTTATGATGGATAAAATTCCCACCCTGCATTTTTTTCTCAGTGAATATCATTTGGAAATACATCACATCAAAGGCGTAAAATAAGTTGCGAACAGGATTTCATTAAGACTATTTAGTGTTCTGATGTCAAATCAAACGGCATCCTCATCTAATGAAGGATTAGCCTATGCTACGGGTTTGGAACAAAACAAGGGTGAGTAAATGATGGGTAAACTTACCATTTAATCTACTAGTGACAAATACACTCACCTAAAGGATTATTAGGAACACCATACTAATACTGTGTTTGACCCCCTTTCGCCTTCAGAACTGCCTTAATTCTACGTGGCATTGATTCAACAAGGTGCTGAAAGCATTCTTTAGAAATGTTGGCCCATATTGATAGGATAGCATCTTGCAGTTGATGGAGATTTGTGGGATGCACATCCAGGGCACGAAGCTCCCGTTCCACCACATCCCAAAGATGCTCTATTGGGTTGAAATCTGGTGACTGTGGGGGCCATTTTAGTACAGTGTACTCATTGTCATGTTCAAGAAACCAATTTGAAATGATTCAAGCTTTGTGACATGGTGCATTATCCTGCTGGAAGTAGCCATCAGAGGATGGGTACATGGTGGTCATAAAGGGATGGACATGGTCAGAAACAATGCTCAGGTAGGCTGTGGCATTTAAACGATGCCCAATTGGCACTAAGGGGCCTAAAGTGTGCCAAGAAAACATCCCCCACACCATTACACCACCACCACCAGCCTGCACAGTGGCAACAAGGCATGATGGATCCATGTTCTCATTCTGTTTACGCCAAATTCTGACTCTACCATCTGAATGTCTCAACAGAAATCGAGACTCATCAGACCAGGCAACATTTTTCCAGTCTTCAACTGTCCAATTTTGGTGAGCTTGTGCAAATTGTAGCCTCTTTTTCCTATTTGTAGTGGAGATGAGTGGTACCCGGTGGGGTCTTCTGCTGTTATAGCCCATCCGCCTCAAGGTTGTGCGTGTTGTGGCTTCACAAATGCTTTGCTGCATACCTTGGTTGTAACGAGTGGTTATTTCAGTCAAAGTTGCTCTTCTATCAGCTTGAATCAGTCGGCCCATTCTCCTCTGACCTCTAGCATCAACAAGGCATTTTCGCCCACAGGACTGCCGCATACTGGATGTTTTTCCCTTTTCACACCATTCTTTGTAAACCCTAGAAATGGTTGTGCGTGAAAATCCCAGTAACTGAGCAGATTGTGAAATACTCAGACCGGCCCGTCTGGCACCAACAACCATGCCACGCTCAAAATTGCTTAAATCACCTTTCTTTCCCATTCTGACATTCAGTTTGGAGTTCAGGAGATTGTCTTGACCAGGACCACACCCCTAAATGCATTGAAGCAACTGCCATGTGATTGGTTGATTAGATAATTGCATTAATGAGAAATTGAACAGGTGTTCCTAATAATCCTTTAGGTGAGTGTATGTTAAATACATTTTGGTTGATTTGTTTTTATTATTATTAAAAAAAAATGTACGTTACTTTTTTACATTTTTTACAGCCTTTACTCATTTTACATTTTTGACCTTGATTGGCTTGTCAATTGGTACATGCATTCAGTGAATTATTTTTCTTTTAGTAAAAGCTGATGACCTACAAACAATTAAGAGAGAGCTTTCTCAAATCAAACACAAGGTTGACTATCTGCTGGAGAGTCTGGACAGGATGGAGAAAGACCACAGCAAGAAATCCGGTAAAAGTGTTCACGGTTTCCCCCTGAGTTTCTGCAGCAGGTTCATCATACATGGTCTTCAAATGGGCCCAGAAAATAATCAATCCATAGTATTTGTCAAAAATAATACATTTTAAAATACCATTACATCAACAAAAAAAATGTAATGCAAAAGGAGTCTGACAACAGCTGGTATGCTCCACACGGAGATCTGATATCACCATCCAGTCTATCTATGATTCCATGAAGAAACAGAAAAAACTTATACCAGTTTTTCAGAAGAACTGTGGCAATGTATCCAAGACGCTTGAAGAAACTGGCCTCCAAAGATACCTTAAAAACTATGTGCAAGTGTTCCTAGAAAAAAAATCTGTTTTAAACACAAAGGGTGGTCACACCAAACCTATTTATAACATTATTTTCTGAAAGCATCCTCACTTTACTTTAAAAGTTTTCACAGTACTATAGCTTTGGACGCAAGTTTCTTCAAGCGTCTTGGAGACGTTGCCACAATTCTTCTGGATTTAGTCTTTCTCAGCTTTTTCTGTTTCTTCATGTCATCACAGCAAGACTCGATGACGGTGAGATCTGATTTCCGTTTGGAGCATATTGGCTGTTGTCAGACTACTTGTACATACAAAAATCTCACTGGATTACAATTAATGGCAAAATGAATGTTTGGAAATGTAAACTGATATTTCCTACAGACACACTACAGCAAAAGTTATAAGTAACTGACTTAAAACCATTTTTTTGGGGGGTGAAAATACTAACATGCCTATATGTGTGTATGTGTATATATGTGTATGTGTGTGTTTATATTTATTGTATGTGCATGTTGTTGTTTTTACATCAGAGGGGAAGAGTGTGAAGGCAGAAGTGGGTGAGGCTTCCTCCCTGCAGCATTCCAGCAAGAAAGACAGAGGGCCCTATCTTGCACCCAGAGCAATTGACTTTGTACACCGACGCATGTTTCATTACTATTTTGCACCCGCGCAAAGCGCGCTTTTCCCTCCACAGAAGCACGTCGCTAAACTAGGGAATGAACTTGCGCTCCCTGGGCGGTTCAGCGCCAAAAAGGAGGCGTGTTCCGGCGCAAACAATCCCTGGTGCTATTTTACTGTTCCATAAAACAATTGCGCCACTGGCCAGAAAAAACCTAGTCTAAAGTCAGTGGCGCGTTGTTCATTATGCTATTTTAAGGGCGCATGCTTGACCATAATGTATAGCGTGCACAACGCGCATACACTTTGATTCTCTAATCTACACAGAAGCAGCAGTTTTCATTTTTGCAAATTATATTATTACAAACGGTAGAACGATAGATAGAACGATAGATAGAACGATAGAACGATAGAACGATAGAACGATAGATAGATAGATAGATAGATAGATAGATAGATAGATAGATAGATAGATAGATAGATAGATAGATAGATAGATAGATAGACAATTTATTATAAAAGCATACATCTAGCTTACACATTTACCCACATTATTATATGCCTGTTTAACCAAAGCTAATTTGGGTGTGTTTCTCCATCCCCAATGTCACTTCTCTCTCTTTTACGGCCGTGACGAGAGCTTTGCTCTCCTCGGCTGTGAACCGCTCCTGGCGTGCGTCTGGCAAATCCGCCGTTATAATAGCAATACGCCAAGGAAAAAGCGCGTCTGCTCTTAAAGGGAATGTGAGATGATGCTCTGATTGGTTTATTTCAAGTTACGCCCAAACCACACCTATGAATAATGAAGCTACTTCAGACCAACCCCTTTCAGATTTGCGCCGGGCGCAAGAGTCATTTATCCCGCCGGGAAAATAGCAACAGCGCCGAGACCCGCCCACAAAGTTACTTGCGCTTGGCGTTTTGACACTTGCGTTTCAGATCGTTAAAGGGACAATAAGTAACTTTTTAGGTATTTTATTATCTAAAATCAATATTTTTATTCATAAATATGTCCTCAATGGTGTCCAAATACCTCTGCCAATGATCTGACTTATCCTCGTAAACGAAGAATTTATTATCTTTATATACATGGGATATTTTTTTTCCCAGGAGGGTAGGGGAAGACTCATTAATATTCATTAGGGAAGTCATCACTGATTGGTCTTTACCCCAGTGACGGGTAGGTTTAGGGGCGGGGTTGGGGTAGGTCATCACATAGACCCCAGTGACGGGTAGGTTTAGGGGCGGGGTTAGGGGTAGGTCATCAGACCAATCAGTGATGACTTCCCTAATGAATATTAATGAGTTTTCCCCTACCATCCTGGGAAAAAAAATATCGCATCCCGGGACGGGTAGGTCCACGGAGGCTTCCATGTAGTTCCGCCATCTTGAAAAACTATAATAGCAGAGAGGGACAAAAAGTACTAGGCCAACGCGTTTCCACAACGCGTTTTCGTTCAGAGCCCGCGTCAAGTGACTGAAGCAGAAACGGAGCAGAGCAGTGAGAGGCGCTTTTGTCACTGCCCCGGCAAGTTTAAAAGGCTGCACTGCACGGTTAAGTCACAGGATAACGAGTCCTCTTAGTCGAAAAACTCCACAATAAGACCGTAAAGGGAAACGTGATCGGAGATTACAAAAACAAGGGTTATTAGCTATAATGTCGGGATAGCTAATGCAGGAGAAAGCTTTCAAAAGAGACGCTGAAGTTGCCTGCCTTCTTCTCGACAGGTAAGTCAATGTTAAGGTCTTAATTACAGGCTTTTTATTTTTTTATTAGCCTATATAGACCAGCGTTTCCCAGCGGGAAACTGTGTAAAACATGGTGGTGGTTGAGGAGAGACCCCTGATATGATTGTAAAGCGCTTTGGGTGTACAGTAGTACATATGAAAGCGCTATACATACAACCGGCGTAGCGTCATAGAACGTCTCTGAAAAGGTTCACGCCCACTTTTAGGGGAAAACAATCCAGCGAGCGCCATACACAGTAAAGGCAGTCAATATAGACTATAGAATATTTCGTTCTGTATTGACAGGTGCAGTATTTGAAAATCGATAATATTTTTTTAAATTGCATTTATATTTGCATTTATGTCAAACCCTAGAGACACTTTCAAACATCAAAATGACATTTATTAATATGTATTCGTGTCAAAATGTCATATAAACATCTTTTCCTATTCAATTTTGCCTGGAAACGCTTCCAAGACGCTTGCGTGTCGCGTGAAAAATAGGCGTCGGTTCTATTTCTAGTAGGCACGCGCAGGGCCGGATCTAGACATTTGGAGGCCCTAGGCAAAATTCATGTTGGAGGCCCCCCACCCCCAATAAAACACACTTGAAACAAATATGATTCCTAACCTTTTTATTTATACAACATTTAATTTTAAATTTAGTATATTTTTACTTACACAGTACATAAGTTTGGACAAATTACTATTTGTAATGTTTTTGAAAGAAGTCTCTTATGCTCATCAAGCCTGGATTTATTTGATCAAAAATACAGAAAAATAATATAGTGAAATATTATTACAATTTAAAATAATGGTTTTCTATTTTACTAGGCTATACTTTAAAATATATTTCTGTGATGCAAAGCTGAATTTAGTGTCACGTGATCCTTCAGAAAACTTTATAATATTCTGATTTATTATCAAATGTTAGAAATGGTGCTTAATATTTATTTTATAACATGTGATACTTTTTTCATGATTCTTTGATTATTAAAAAGTTGTTTTAAAAAAGTCTTCAATATCACTTTTATAAATTTAACACATCCTTGCTGAATATTCCTGTTTTTTTTCTGTATTTTTGATCAAATAAATGCAGGCTTGTAGCATAATAATAAACTTCTTTCAAAAACATTAAAAATAGTAATGGGTCCAGACTTGTTACTGGTAGCCTATCAAACTTTATCTAAGCTAATTTCTTTTTTTGTTTAATGAAGATGTTATTGTTATTGTTGTTATTTTGCTGTTTTATTCAGTTTATTCACAGTTCCAGAATACCACTTCAGTAGATGAACATCATGAACGTGCTTTTATCATTTTTCTGCGTTATGGGCAGGATTTTTCCCTCCCATTTAATCAATATTGACTGCAGATATTGTCATATTATTAATATCAGTAATATGTTATTATGTATTGCATTGCTACCTTAAATATGCTATACACAAATCAAGTGGAAGAGAAAGACACGATCGCTACTGAGCAGGAAAAAAAATCTAAACTAATATTCCTATAGGCTATGATGTCAGGGTATTATCTAATCATCAGCATCAGAATATAGAAGATAGACCCATAGATATGAGATCCTTTATTTGAAACATTTAAAAATGTTGCAGTGTGTTGGTTTTTTAACTTTGAATACAAACGTCTTGTCTTTTACTTTTGTAGCTTTTTTACTAGTCAGCTCTGGACGCGATGTTATTCATTGATTGTACGCGCAAATTCAAAGCGTCGCGTCTGGGCACGTTAATGACGCTCGCGCGCTCTTTTAAACTCATAAAGCGGTGAATGGTTTTTCCAGAAATGACGCTGATCTACAGTAGCCCACAAGTTTATATTTAAAATACATTGCAATCACACCAAAATCGATGACCTGCATTACGAGCTGTGCTTCTTTGCGTGCCTATTTCTGCTTTTGCTTCGCACTCGCAGCACCTGATGGATGCGTTCGTTGACCGCCTCTGATCGCCTCTGACGTCCCCTCGGACTAAACTGGCTGGCGCCTCTACAGTCATGGGCTGGCGTTAATGTGACGTAATGTAACAGTCTATGGTTAAGATAAACATCGTCACTATTTTTAGTTGATTAATAGGCGACATTTTGAAATAAATTGTAGATAGGACATTTAATTTTTTTTTTTTTTTTTTTTTTTTGTCCCTCTGTCTGGGCCCCATCCCGCCAATCGGGCCCTAGGCACGTGCCTAGTTTGCCTTTGCGTTAATCCGGCTCTGGGCACGCGTTTTCCGCGCGGCTCGAGCCGCGCCTGAGACGCGCGTGTCACGCACGCAGTGTGCAAGCTCTAACCTGTTAACATGGGAGCCGAAATAAAAACGGACACGCCACGCAGCTGAGACGCTCACGCCACGCATCCAGTGTGTCACCGGCCTAACGGATTGAGGACGTGTACTAACCCTTACAAACATGTCATTTGTATTTAAACATTTTTTTTTCACACAGTAGGCTACCCCTATTATGTATTTGTATTTAATAATTTTTTTCCACACAGTATTTTGTATTTTTTATTTTATTTTAAATACATTTCCATGTATTTATGCCCATCTCTGCCTGCCATCATCATAATATCTTGCTGTTATGGAAATATCATGAATTACGGATGATGCTGTCGAAAGCTAAATCAGGCTAGTTGTATAGCTGGACAGAAAAGTGCACTCAGTAGCTACTCTAAATATAAAGACACAATATTATTCATTTAAAGATGTTTACTTCTTAAAACCGTAGTAAAATCATTCACTGGCTACCTGGTGACTCGATGAGGTACGAGTAAATGTCCGGGTAAACCACTGGGTGGGGTTGTTAGTCCAATTTGACGCTGGTAGAATGAAACGGGATATGTTTTTAAGTTGCCCAAATTAAGTTTATAAATGTATCGTTCACGCTCTATGGAAGGCAGGGTGGACATATAATTACTCGACATATTTCATCTAAGTGATTTCTGAAGTTATACACGTCTGCCGGCTGTGTACGGACGTTGTTTTGTGCCGCTATTTTGTATTGAAGTCTATGGGAAGTCGGGCTTGTTTTCCCCTAAAAAGGGGCGGTTACAAAATTGACAGTTAAGTTCCCGGATGTGCCGGTTGTATGTATATAAATGCCTCATTCTATTCTATTCTATTCTATTCTAAAAAAAACAAATCTTTACCATCAATCTCGGATCGTCGGAAGTCTCTAATAACAACAAATAATGCGCACAAATTTATAATACAAATGCAAATCATAAGTTTTTGGCGTTGAGTTGCGGAGGTGGCGCTTGCATGTGATTTTATTCCCGTGCCTCATTCCCAGTGCGTCCACATAAAGCTGCCTATTTTTCATTGATGCGCTTACAGTCAAATACACACGAATTGTCACAACGTCCGTCTTGCCGCGTATTCACATCGGTTGTGCTGCTGTCAACGCAACGCGTGCGATTAATATTTTTCAATTTAACACGTTAAAAATATTTAACGCAATTAAAGCAGCATTTTTTTTGTCATCCTTTGGCTAGCGTTACATTATATAATCACGTTCTTCTTCATGCAAATGCTTCTAACCATGAAAGCGAGAAAATACAAAAGAGAATGCGCTGTCCTGTGATGCTGACACGACGCGCGCCAGACTCGACTTCTCTTTCGAGCTTTCGCTTTGAGTATCCTCATGAGAGCAGTCTTAAATTAGTTAAATAAAGTCTTAAATGAACGTTAAGAGTTGTGAGAAAATGGGACGCTTGTGGGATCCACATGTGACAGTGCAGCAGTGACATCAGAATCAAATAACACTTCATTCATAAAAAGATGCCATTAAACAATTATTTGAAATATACTGTCTTTATGATGTTTCTACATTAATTTGGAGATTTACTGTGAAATTATTAGGCTACATAAAATATAGTAAAAACAAGCTATCTTGTGCAATTATAACAAAATTATATATTATATAAAATTAAAAATGTTTAATTCATTCATTCATTTGTAACATGCATGAACGAAGAAAAAAAAAGGAACAGGAAGAAGAAAATCTTATGGTAGCCTACCTGTCATTTATTTGTGCACATCAAAAATAATAAAAAACAAAAACAAAACCAGCACATTTCAAAGTATAGTATCAAAGTAGTATCGTGACAACACTAGTGTAGGGTGCCACACATTTTTTTTTAAATTTCAAAGGGTGCCTTGACTGAAAAAAGGTTGGGAAACACTGATATAGACAGTAGAACATAGTTAAAAGTTAAACAGGCTCTTTGATGAATAGCAGCTATTGAGTAAAGTAGAGATGGTCCTATAAACAAGGTTGTAAGTTTTGTTTGTTCAAAACTGTAACATTCGTTTGTTCGTTGTGTCAAGTTGTAGTTTGTTTGAAATAACAAACCAGTTCACCAGAAGGAAAACTCGACGAGGTGCTATTAGAAGACATCCTGTCAAAGCTTTTTGGTACATATCGCTTACCGTAGATGCAACGCGCATTTGAAAACGCGAGGCGCTGGAGAGCAAAATTAGTTTGATTGCAAAATACAAATTCACCACTAGATGGGAGTAATTCTTACTTACTGCCCCTTTAAAATAGGGCCCAGAGAGAGGGAAGAGCAAGAGATAAACAATTCTGAGGAGGAAACCCTTGTGAAAAAGAAGTGCTTAATTGTATTGAAAGCGCACTTTTTGTGTGCTTAAAATAATAAAAGTATACTTTTTGAAAAGTGCACTTGCAGATAATATAATAAAATTAAAATTAAAGACCACTTATGTGTACTTAAAGGGAATACACTTTAATGACAATATTTATTAACACACTTGAGTGCACTTTTTACAAATGCACTTTGTAATAATATCTAATTAAATTTAACTTAAAGTAAGTACCCTTTCATCACAATATTTCTTAACACACTTAAATACACTTTTTAAAAATGCACTTAATAATGTCTAATTAAGTTTTACTTAAAGGAACACTTTTATCATAATATTTATAAAAACACTTAAGTGCACTTTTTATGAATGCACTTTGTAATAATATCTAATTAAGTTTAACTTAAAGTAAGTACGCTTTCATCACAATATTTATTAACACACTTAAGTGCATTTTTAAAAATGCACTTTGTAATAATGTCAAATTAAGCTTAACTTAAAGAAAGTACACTTTCATCACAATATTTATAAACACACTTAAGTGCACTTTTTACAAATGCACTTTGTAATAATATCTAATTAAGTTTAATTTAAAGTAAGTACACTTTAATCACAATATTTCTTAAAGGGATAGTTCACTTTGAAATTTAATTTTGGTATGTTTTAGCTTACCTGAAGGGCATCCAAGATGTAGGTGTCTTTTTTTCCGCAGTAGTTTCAATTTTGATATTTTTAGGTCAAACCGTTCTTGTCTGTCAGTCATTTCATGCAGGTCTATGGTCACGGTCTCAAAGAGCATGCACAAAGTCCAAATTATATATATATATACACTAGATGTCGCTTGGCTACGGTTTCGTTCCAATGAACTGCAGTAGCCAAGGCGACGTCTAGTGTATATATCTATACCCGCCCGCGCCCTAAGATCATTTGGACGCGGCTGTGTTCAAGAGATAACAACGATATAAATACTGTTCGTTTTCTCACACAAACCGCTCGTTTCGTGTCTTAGGCCGTCAATGTGTACTTACGATGGGGAATTGTTTAATTTGAACGATGGGGAATTGTTTTAATTTGTACTTTGTGCATGCTCTTTGAGACAGTGACCATAGACCTGCATGAAATGACTGACAGACAAGAACGGTTTGACCTAAAAATATCAAAATTGAAACTACTGCGGAAAAAAAGACACCTACATCTTGGATGCCCTTGAGGTAAGCTAAAACATACCAAAATTTTATTTTAAAGTGAATTATCCCTTTAACACACTTAAGTACACTTTTTAAAAATGCACTTTTTAATAATGTCTAATTAAAGGGGCTATATGCAACTGTTTCCCCAAAATAAACGTAACAATAGCCTTTTTATTTGACCATGTATGACTCAAACATCTCCTGATGAGCATACTGACACCTTTTCAGCTCACAGTGGGTGCACCTATAAGCTAGTATCCTATTTTTCCTATTTTCTGTCGGGTCGGATTTTTCGCGCGCTGTCTGCGGATGTGACGTCAAGCGCGTTCATGTTAAACGTTTCAGATCACTCTGCCACCACCGCTAGTCAGCAAACAAACTTAGTTTCTCAAACAATATATGTATTTGACTGTTCTTACCTCTGTAAACATAATGTTGACTTCTTTGCAGCGGATGACTTGTGAAGTGTGCACGTACGAGAGCGAGCAGAAAGGAAGAGCAGTTCCGTTTTTTGGCCACAGGTGTCAGTCGCGAGTTTAAATTTCAGAAAAAAGCATATAGCCCCTTTAAGCTTAACTTAAAGAAAGTACACTATCATAATTTTTATAAACACACTTAAGTGCACTTTTTACAAATGCACTTTTTAATAATGTCTAATTAAATGTTACTTAAAGAAAGAACACTTTTATGACAATATTTATAAACATACTTAAGTGCATGTTTTAAAAACTGCACTTTGTAATATCTACTAAGTTTTACTTAAACATACATTTTAAATAATTATGATTTATAACACATTTTTAAACACACATTTAATTGTATTAATTGCGAGCAAAAGTTAAACAAATGTAAACAAAATGAATTTGCATTTAAATTCAGTTAAAATACATTTAATTTTAATCACACTACACTACATTGAAAAAAAGATTGACTTTTAGTTAGGTTAATGAAAGTTTTGTGAACTTACAGAGTTTAACAACACAATGAGTTAGAACAACTTCAACTTAAACAGAAAATCTGAAATAACATTTAACCATGCATGATATATGAATATGTTGTTTAATGCGCATGCGCGAGAAATACTACGTCATTATGACGCACTACTTCACTAGAGTTTGAAAAATGCGCTACGTTTTGCGATCCGTTTGCGATGCGTGATGATACTGAAGCTAGCCAAACAAGAGAACAAAAGGAGCACCACGTTTGGATGTTTGTTGAGTAGTATGCATAGACAGTAAAAGAAATGGACACAGCGACCCCATTGGAACTCAATTGAGACAAGTGAAGCCCGTTTTCAGCGATTTCTTAGCACTTCCTTTCCTGATAGTCAGGTCCCAAAATAGATAAATAGCCCTGGATAAGATGCAGTAGGCATTTTTGAGGAAAAGTACTTCAAGTGTTGTTTCTATATGATTTTTAGGTGCTGAATCCATTTCTGCCGTATAACAAGTTGTAAACATCACTGTTTTGGCATAAACAATAAAAACAAAATGGCTGCCAAAAAAATGGCTGCATTTATTGCAGTTTAAACATTAAACATTAGAACTAAAACTATGCATTCTCAGAATATTTAAACATGTAAACGATGAAAAAGCAACATTAACATGAAAGGGATAGTTTTTAATGGCTGCTGGAATTATGCCAAGGTACACTGGGAAGCATATATCAGTGGAAATATGCAATTATGCCCAGCCCGAAGGGGGGGACTTGGAATACACATGACCCCAGGGGGCTGCATATTGAGAATCACTGGGGTGTCCAGCTGCAGGTGGAATATTTCAAACCCAGGGGTGGCAAGGTAGCTTGCCGAGGGAAAGACACATGCTCAGAGAGGCTTACAGTGGACTACACACGTGGGGGTTGCCCAGAGGGCGTGTTAGGTGTAGCCCAGCCTGCAGATCTACATATGTCTGTTAGCGAGGCGCCATGCGCTAGAGCCCAAGAGGATGCCACACTCCGGGTGGAGCAGGCCGTCACACCAAGGGGGCATGGTCGACCTTGCTGCTGGTAAGCCAAAGCAATGGCGTCCACTATCCAGTGAGACAACCTTTGCTTGGAGAGAGCCTTTCCCTTCAGCTTCCCACCATGACAGACAAAGAGCTGGTCTGAAGTCCTGAAACAATGCATCCTGTCTATGTAAGTATGGAGGGTGCGTACTGGACAGAGCAGTGCCAAGGCTGGGTCTGCGTCCTCCAAGGGCAGCGCTTGCAGGTTCACCACCTGGTCTCGAAAGGGTGTGGTGGGAACCTTGGGCACAGTCTAGCGGTAGTGATGGTAGCCACCACCGCTGGTGGTACGGTACTCAAACCTGCCTCGTCCCGTCCAGGAACCACACATGGAGGTTTCAAAGATCGGGACGAGGGTGCCATAGGGTGCCCTGTCCCTGAGAAAGCAGGTTCTTTCTCAGAGGAATTGGCCAGGGAGGTGCTGTCGCGAAGAGTACTAGTTCTTGGAACCAGGTGCGCTTGAGCCAATACGGGGCAACCAAAATTACCTGCTCCTCGTCCTCCCTGATCTTGCGCAAAGTCTACGTAAGAAGGCTCACTGGGGGAAAACGCATACTTGCAGAGGCCCTGCGGCCAGCTGTGCGCCAGTGCATCCGTGCCGAGCGTGCCCTCGGTCAGAGAATAAAACAGGTCGCAGTGGCAAGAGTCGTGGGAGGCAAACAGATCTACCTGTGCGTCCCCGAACTGATCCCAAATCAGATGAACCGACTGGGGATGGAGTCCCCATTCTCCAGCGAGAGGCCGAAACAGAGACATATCAGCTGCACGGTTCAGGTCTCCCGGGATATAAATGGCTCGAAGCGACCTCAGATGCTTCTGACTCAATATGAGGAGGTGGCAGGCAAGTTGCGACATACGGCGGGAGTGCAGACCACCTTGTCGGTTGATGTACGCTACTGTGGCGGTATTGTCTGATCGGACTAATACGTGCTGACCCCTGAGCAACGCACAGAAGCGGTGCAGGGTGAGACGTACAGCCAGCAACTCGAGGCAATTGACATGCCAAAGGCGCTGGGGTCTTGTCCAGGAGCCTGCGGCAGCATGTCCATTACACATGGCGCCCTAGCCCATTATGGAGGCATCTGTTGATACAACAACATGCCAGGAAACTCGTTCTATGGGCACTCCAGCCCATAGAAAACTGAGGTTCGTCCACGGGGTGAAGGTCTGACGGCAGTCACTGGGACTCGGAGCGTGCCGTGTTGCCATGCCCACCTCGGGACTTGATCGCGAAGCCAAAGCTGAAGCGGTCTCATATGAAGCAAGCCGAGCGACGTTACTGCGGCTGCGGATGCCATGTGCCCCAGGAGCCTCTGAAATAGTTTCAGTGGAACCGCACTCTTGCCCTCGAACTGACGAAGGCAAATTAGCAGTGACTGCGCGCACACGCTCATAAGCTGCACGCACATGGCGACCGAGTCGATTTCCATATCGAGAAAAGAGATCCTCTGCACGGAGCAGAGTTTGCTCTTCTCCCAGTTGACCCGAAGGCCCAGACAAGCTAGGTGCCGCAGCACTAGGTCCCTGTGTTCGCAAACCTGGTCTCGAGAGTGAGCTAGGATCAGCCAGTCGTCGAGAGGAACAAGGGCTGCCTCGACAACCTTTGTGAAGACGCGAAGAGACAGGGCTAGCCCGAAAGGGAGATCCGCGAACTGGTATGTCTGCCCCTCGAATTATATATATATATACTGGTATGCCTCATTTGCATATGTAAACATGACATTTCAGAAAACTTGTAATACAAAAAATTTCTGTCTCTATGTAAGTGAAAAACTGGAAAGGTTTTATGGTGATATCTATAACTTAAAATTTTTACCCTATCCACCTGTAGTGTTTTGGCTGTGAATAATGCACCTATTGTTTCAATGACAATTACAAGAAAATGGGACCCTTATTTCAATGTTATACGGTGGATCCTTATTCAGGAGACATTGAACTTTCTAAAAATGTGGTATAACAACTTTTCCTCAAAAATGCCTACAGGGTTACACAATCTTGAAGATTCGGACCTGACTATGACGCGCAGACTCAAACCGAGCAAAGCGTTACACGGACCACGTGAGCAACCCGTCTGTCTTCTAGTAGCTGTGCCAAGAGAAATCTGAATCATTCCCTTCCGAATCTTGCAGAGACGGAGAGTGTGATTAGGAGCTGTCCATGAGCTTGGAGCAGGAGAAACTTTTGCTAAGTATTCTGATTAATTATATTGTCATTTTGCCTCCACGTCTCCCCGATTGCCCGCGAGCTTCTCCTCCCGTCCATACGGTAATCTCTCTAGTGTGCGACAGAGAGTCGCGTGGTTATGACGCAATCGTTAGCCTACTTTTACAAAAACTGCTTCTACGGGGCCATAACATAAGCTACAAGATAATGGAGCATTTTATACATTGTCGTGTTTCTTTAGAAATAAAAAATGGACAAATGGAGTCTTCAAACGCCTCAGATGTAAAGTTATTCGCTGTCAAAGTGACGCCAAAATGAATGGAAGTCAATGGGATTGCTAACGCAAGTGAAGTTCTGCTACAAGATGGCGGCACCCGGTCGACTTCAACTTCCGGTCGACTTCCTTCCCGCTTGGTAGTATGAAGCTGCAGACTCGGAGCCTGCATCTACAGTCCCGCACCCAGAGTCCCGCATTCTCAGACCCCTAGTTTTTCGAGACAGCGCCTCCTATCAAATTGGATCGGATAAACATTTGAAGAACTTAAGCCGAAACGTGAGTATCGTCAATTTTATTTAGCGAATCATACTCATTCGATTTCTTTTTTAATCAAACTACTTTATAGCTCATCGATACACCAACATATGAATAGTTCATTTAATATTTGTAAAGATAGTTTGTAACAAAATTTGAGCCGTTAATGTATGTTTTTTAGCCTTTTTTCCCCGAAAATATTTTGATAGCTAACATTAGCCTAAAAATTTGATTAAAATTAGTTGACATTAAAGTAGACCAATTAAATACTTTAAGTGTGTTAATATCAAAGAATGTCATCATTAATTATTTAGATTTATCAGAATCAGATTTACCTTTTGACCTTTTTTTAATTTCCGGACCTTTTCTCCTAAAACTATAAATTGAATTAATTATTGCCAGAGTAATTATTTTACTTTATATAATTTATGTAGACTACTTAAATTAGAAATGTAAGTATTAAAATTAATCAATATTAATTTAACTATGATATGAAGTTGTTGCCAGCTATTTACAACTCATACAATTGCCTAATAATCAAATTTACTATGCCTTCACTATGTATTAACCAGTCTATGGTATTAACATGTGAGCTAGAATGTGTCATTTGGCCTTTTGTTTGGGTTCCTTTTTTTAATTTGTATTGACTGAAATGTTTTATATATTCATTTATTTATTTATATGGACAGGCCATCATTCATGGCCTATATGAGATGCAGTCATTATCCTGGCAGGAGGCTGAGGAGGTGTTCCTCCGTGGCCCTACTTATCACCTTAGGTATGCTTGTAATTTGCATTTGCAAAAAAAAAAAAAAAAAAAAAAAAAGTATTTATTATTACACAATATTTTTGACAATGGCATTCATCTTTTATTTTAGTGAAGTCGAGGAATTTGACAGAGCGATTGCAAAAATAATGAAAAAAGAAGGAACATTCGCCTACCAGAAAGTAATTATTTTACCTTATGCATTTACATTACATTTTTCATTTATTCATTTAGCAGACGCTTTTATCCAAAGCGACTTATAAATGAGGAGTTTTTTTTAATGCAATTGAAGACGAAAAGTAAAGTCACTAACACAATTCTTTCTTCCTTTGCTTTGTCCTGTTTACAGCAAGATGATGTTTAGGTGATCGTTAAATAAAGTACAGAATTGTTTATTATTGGTGTTTTGTCTATTCTTATTTGAGTTTTGCTTTGCATTCAAAATTTCAAAAAACAGGTTTTGTAATGTTAGCATGGTATAATGTTAATTAGACCATTATAGGTTGAACTGAAAGAAAAAATGGAATTTGAATAAAAAAAAATAAAAAACATTGTAGCAATATAATATCACATAATATTTTTTCAGAAGATAGTTCAATCTGTAATTGTATCCCTTCCATCAGTAATTTTCTTTCAATTACACCCACGCTCAAAAAATAACTACTGGGTCATTTGTTAGTCAGAGAACACAATGAGTTTTTTTGGCACATGCATAAAGCAGGGAACGCAAATATTTATTTGGATAACTTTAAATAAAACGAGACCGTAATATTGCATCCTATTGTTTTCAGTGGCATTTGGATAAGGGTGTTATACGATATTCCGAACAGCAGAAGGCGCTGTCTCGAAAAACGAGGGGTCTGAGAATGCGGGACTCTGGGTGCGGGACTGTAGATGCAGGCTCCGAGTCTGCAGCTTCATAATGTTGGGTTTGTTTGCAGATGAGACGTTATGCTGCAAATAATCAGTCAAGTAAGTATATCTTGATGCTTTCTTTAGTTAATTTTTTTTCACCGTAACATGTCAGTTGCTGAGTGCATTTTAATCGCAGATATTATAAACTCAATAGACTCGGGAGGTAAATTAATCATGTTTTCAATAATGTATATATGATTGCATTCTAATAATGTCTTACATTGTAATGTGAGGAAGGCGTGTGTGGTCGTGTTCGAGGAATTTGGTTGCTGATTTTTTTTAAAAAACTAAACCGACTTTTTAAATTATTTTAAACAAGCTACTAAAAATTTGCTAAATGCTGATCCAATATTGTAACACTCGAAGACGTTTATATACATTTAATACAAATAATCAATCTTATAACCACCATAAATATTTAATATATTACCCACCTCTAGAAAAAATGCTTTTAATGTGTTCAATTTCATTTTGTATTTAAAGAGTTGTTCAATTACTATTTGTTTTGGAATATGTAATATTTTTGTGTTTATCTGGATTTAAACATTCATTTTGCAGGATCAGTTCATATTTGTTATTGATTATACAGTGCAAGCGGTGTGGAATCACAGACCTGTATTGATGAGGTGATGTTACAAGATTTATCATGACAGGACAGCACATCCTGATCAAGCTAAAACACTACTTTCAAGTCACTAACTATCCCTATAGCTTTTAAATGCTTTGAATCTTTTGCATGTGCAAGTAATAAATTCCCACCTGTGCATTTACACATGCGCCTATAATCATCATATATTTTATAGGTAACAAACCAAAGGAAGAAGGCTTGCAGCATTGCTGTGTCAACCGTGGTAAATACAGGAACAGGAACGTCCTTCATGAAGATAGCTATGTGGGGCAAGCTTAAAATGTAAGAATACCTTTCTTAATTTGCATTGGTCTTGGGTTTGCATGGTTCATATATCTATATTTGTGTAATTGATAAAGTTATGCTTAATTCCCTGTAAAGTAGCAATAAAAAGGTTCTCTATTTTTAATCACTTTAAGCCCAGTGTCAGTGAAGATGGCGTAATCAGTGGAATCCTGGTGTGTGTGGGAAATAGAAGGAACCTTGCCCAGCTTTCTACTACGATGTGGCCCTGGTGACTGAGGTAATCAATCACATCACACATTCATCAACAGTTAACAGTCAAAAGTTTACATACACCTTGCAGAATAAACTGCTTCATCAGGGTAGTACTAAATAAAAATAAAACGTATACATTTTTGTGATCCCTATTATTGCTAAAATTGTTAACATTTTGCAGATACTGCAAGGTGTATATCAACTCTGAAGCGCAACTGTATATCTATCTCTTTCATTCAATTGAGCCAAATATAATAATGGACTGGATCTGTATTATAAACAAATTTTCTTTTTTTGTGTTTGTTTTTTTCCTCAAGGCATTTTTTCTGACTTTCCTGCATCTTTGAAACTTTTCCATTCACATATACTCTGGAGAGCATCTGGGACATTGACATAAACAGCACTTTCCAACAACTTAAAAAATTGGGTGACAAATAATTTTGGTTTTTGTGCTTTTGGAGTTCTTCAGTTTTTTTTTTTTGTTTTTTTTTTTCCACAAATTTAGATTCACTGTATGCTGGAGTAAGCATTTGGTCCTGTTTAATGTTGGTGCTGGTAAAGGTTTAAAGGGATACTCCACTTTAAAATGAAAATTCTGTCATCATATACTCAACCTCATGTTGTTTCAAACCTGTATGAATTTCTTTCTTCTGCTGAACAGAAAGAAAGATATTTAGAAGAATGTTAGTAACCAGACAGATTTTGGTACCATTGACTTCCATAGTAGGAAAAAAAATCAATGGTCAGTGGTACCAAAAACTGTCTGGTTACTAACATTTTTCTAAATATCTTTCTTTCTGTTCAGCAGAAGAAATAAATTCATACAGGTTTGAAACAATATGAGGGTGAGTATATGATGACAGAATTTTCATTTTAAAGTGGAGTATCCCTTTAAGAGCTAAATAACAAGGTTCGGTAACACTTTTAATTAGGTCTCATTTGTTAATATTAGTTTATTTTTTAGTCAACATGATCTAACCAAGACTAATATTATCTTACTTAGATTAATAAATGCTTAAAGTATTATTCATTCTTAGTTCATGTTAAAGCAACAACATGGAACTTTTCCTCTGCGGTCGCCCTACAGGTTGGAAGCGGAATTGTCCATTACCGCTGTCGTAAAATGATTTACGGTTACTGTATATGAAGCATGCAGGTTTTTTTCATATGGGCAATGACAATATTATTAATCTTCCCCCTTTCATAATTTATACATGTTTAGTAGACTAAACATTTTAACTCAAACATTTGCGATTTGCATGTCGATTGCAATGCTCAAATCTGAACGAGAATGATAGCGATAGCATCCTAACCATCTCAAACTACCATGTTAGTGTTTACTAGCTACCAGATTGATAATTCGCTCATCTACTAGCTGATTCATGAAGATAAATGGAGGACCAGATAGTTTCCGTAACGTAGCCAGGCAGACAACAGATTAGAAAAACTAAAGATAGTATGCAAGCAATTTACAGTTACTTACTAGTTCAAAGCATGACGGCCAAGTCAGCATCGGTCTGGTAATTCTCCTCCATAAGCTAACGCCAGCGAGCAAACGCTCGACCAATATTGATCCTCGTCCTGACTTTCAGTTTATTACTCTCCCTTTTCCTCTTCCGACTCTACTCCGACAAAACCTTGGACTTCTTACGTTTCGCTGCTGCTTCAGCCATGACGAAAACAGACGTACGAAAACAAACGCGCTGGTTGGCCACATTTGAGGAAGTGGTGGGCAAAGTGACGTATGCCGTAAAGCAGTCGAATTTTGTAGTTCTTTTTGAGCTCTGGTTACTACCCGCACCCCGAAGTTACATAGTGCCAGTAAAAGCGATACAGACCCCGTCAGGCTCTGGCAGACGTCTCATTCAACCTATTGTAAGTCGATGTACTATCACAAGGGTCTTGGAAATATATTATGAAGGTTGAAAAGTTACATGTTGTTGCTTTAAGTGTATTGTTAACTGACATTAAAGTATATTTTAAATCACATTAATTGCGTGTCATTACATTTTGTAGTGCACTTTAAGTATATTTTAAAAACACTAGAAGCAATTATGAAAGTATATATAAAGTTGTAATAAAGTACCAATTAAGTTGTTCCAAAAATCACTCTTAAAGGAGAACTCCGGTCAATTTTAACATTGAGCTAATTTTTTTTGTAAATTTGGAGTGCTGTCAATACAGAGAACAATGACAAAAATCGGTGTTGCCTTCACCATGTTATCCTCTTTTTAAAATTTGCACCCTGTTGACTTCAATGGGGCAAGTTTTAAACCTGCTTTTAGCCTCTTAACATCCTTGATGTGTCATTACAAGTGCACAGCCAATGTGAGTGATTCCTTCAGAGTGATCACGGGTGAATCTGACTGCAGTAGATGTGAAAGATATTAATAAAAGTGATGTTATTTCAGCCAGCGCACATACCTGTATTTTCTTCCTCTTTTCGGTCGAAGTCCATAGTAATCGATTGTCGAGTTCACACGCATAGGTTTAGTTACCTATGATCACGCGTGTGAACTCGACAATCGATTACTATGGCAACTTATTACATTTTATTTCAACTTAATATATGATATATTTGAAATTAATTACACTTAATGTGCATTAAGTGCGCCGAAAAGATGGCATTTAATTCACACTTAAGTGTATATATTTAAATTATATTATTGTAATTATTGTTAAATTATGTAATATTATTGTTATATTATGTAATAAGTACACTTAAGTGCACTTTTTTTTCACAAGGGAAGAGATCTGTTGGAGGAAGAGGAGGTGGTTTGTGAAAATTAATCTATTTGCATTTATGATTATGGATGTGAAGATTAAGTGTAATTGGTGCTGAATTAGTGACGACATTATTTGAGTAAAGATGTCTAATATTCTCAATGTTGTTTGGGTCTCAGATTTGTTTCCAACTATAGTTTCATACTAAATTTTTTTTTTTTCCTCTCAGGTTAAAAGCCAGGAAGGAGAGAATGAAGAAGAGGAGGAAGAGGGTGAGCATGTGGAAGGGGAAGATGGTGACAGCGTTAATGGCGATGACTCATAGGCTGTTTTAAACACCATGGATTTCAGACATTCACTCAAAATTCAGCCCTTTCAGTTCTTTTGAAAGGTTGAAGCCAGTCTTTAAAAGATTTGTCTATAGATGCCTGCACACTTATAATAACTGACACTACAATTACATCAGTTTCACTGATGTCAGTTTATTTTTAATGTAAGCATGACAGCTTTTCAGGCTTTTGAAGTCCCTTAACCTTGATGAAGACAAACATTTGTTCTCTGTAGAGGAGGCCCTCAAGCTTCCATGAAACATCTATGTTTGTATTTACCGGTCTTTTTTATATCACCCTGTTTCAGAATAATTCTACAGGAAAGTTTCAATAAAATATTAAATTAAATGTGTTGGGTTTTTTTTCTTCAGTGTTAACCTTGGCAAATATTTGATCATGTGACAATGCTGTCAGTGATTTTTAGCTTAAGTATTTAGGATGTTCTTTTAAGTTATAAAAATAAAACCTTTTTTTAATTATAATTTTTTCATTCATATCACCAATAACATGAATTTGATGTGAAGTATGAATCATATTTGACCATTAAACTGCATACTATGAGCTTTAAAAGTCTAATTTTGACTGTTTATCATTGACTTTCTGATTCTTTGATGGTGTCTGACCACCTGGGGGAAAGAATGCAAGTGAATCTTAATTCTGTGACATTTGTTTTATTTAATGAAATGTTCAGCATTTAATATGCTAGAGATATGGAAAGTACTACTCCCATTCTTAGATGGATCATATGAGTTTAGCTCATTTACTCTTCAGACTTAAGAAAGAAATATGAAGACATCCAGACATTAACATATCGTAACTAAGAAGCATAAACAATGATCTCCCTTTCGTTGTGCCTATTTGCTCTAATTTACTTGTATATAGTTCACTTACACAGGAACAATTAAGTTTCATATACCGGTAATTGTGTTTTTAATCACATCCTGCACTGGATTTTTAAGAAATTCAGGTGTTCACAAGGGGAAGATCAGAAAGCCACTGAAACTAGTGTAACTTCCTGGATCATCATAAACCCAGGTGTTATTCCAAAGTCGTGTAGAAATCTGATCACCGATCTCCAGTGTGAGAACAACACCATTGCTGCCATTACCATTGCCAACAGGCTTCCAGGCGTGCACAGAGCACTGGGTTTCACCGTTCTTCAAGAGACTGACTGCCATTGTGGTATCACCATGAGAATGAGCATAAAATCTGAAGTAATAGGCTCCTTTTATTGGTGCTGTGAAAATACCTGTAGGCACATGAACAAAGCAATCACAGAAAATGTCATCATATGTGAACACAGTATTTCTGTAATGGTATTCTTTTCACAGTCCTTACCAGTATTTGAGTCATAGGCACTTCCAACATTACTAAAGACTTTTTTGTATTCCAGAATTTTCAGATTATCAGTGGGCCCAGTGTGTCCTGTTCCAGATGCCAGAAGTCCAGCAGAGAAAGCAACTTTTTTGACTGGAAATGAGCAAATGGGCTGATGTAAAATGTGTAATCAAATAAAATGTTTAATTTAATACATTTAAATGTCTATGGGAACAAAATGTGCCTTATACTTGCCTTCAGTCTTTTTTTGGGCAGTTTCAAGCTTATTTTGTGAATCTTGTACCGAGGTTTTCAAAGCTGTACGGAATACACATTGATATGATAATGTCACAATATTTAATACATTTAAATGTCTATGGGAACAAAATGTGCCTTATACTTGCCTTCAATCTCTTTTTGGGCAGTTTCAAGCTTATATTGTGAATCTTGTACCGAGGTTTTCAAAGCTGTACGGAATACACATTAATATGATAATGTCACAATACTGCAAACCAATGAATTTATAAAGATGTGTAAGTTGTAATTTCTTTGTAAGTTCATAAATTGTAAAGTTTTTCCACAATAACATGTTCAATACAAATCCACCTTACCTTCATTCTCACTCAATACTTTGGTCAGTGTTTCTTCTAATTTTTGTATCCTTTCATCCATGTGTTTTAGCTTCTGGAGCTCAGCAATAATGTCCATACTTTTTGTCAATACATATTGTGCAATTGAGCTCCCAGCACAGAGCAGCAGTACCAGCAGCAGTCCTGCCATTGTCTGGCATGTCTCGGCTTAAAATAAATAAATAAATAAATAAATAAATAAATATTTTTTTTTTTTTTTACATCAGAGAGTAGAAGGCAGAAGTGGGTGAGGCTTCCTCCCTGCAGCATTCCAGCAAGAAAGACAGAGAGAGGGAAGAGCAAGAGATAAACGATTCTGAGGAGGAAAGAGATCTGTTGGAGGAGGAGGAGGAGGTTTGTGAAAATTAATCTATTTGCATTTATGATTATGGATGTTAAGATGAAGTTTAATTGGTGCTGAATTAGTGAGGACATGATTTGAGTAAAGATGTGTAATATTCTCAATGTTGTTTGGGTCTCTAAGGTTTGTTTCCAACTATAGTTTCATACTAAAGTTGTTTATTTTCCCTCTCAGGTTAAAAGCCAGGAAGGAGAGAATGAAGAAGAGGAGGAAGAGGGTGAGCATGTGGAAGGGGAAGATGGTTACAGTGTTAATGGCGATGACTCATAGGCTGTTTTAAAAACCATGGATTTGAGACACCCACTCAAAAGTCAGCCCTTTCAGTTCTTTTGAAACGTTGAAGCCAGTCTTTAAAGGGTAACTAAACCCCTGGTCAGAGCCTGACTCCACCCACTGACAATATTTGAAAAATGCTAGAAAAGTGGGCAGACCCCAGCGGAGATACAGGGGACGAACCGTGAGCGGAAGGGCGTGCACCTGAGAGTCCTGCTGACAGACTGTCTAAAATGGATAGTTTGCTCACAGGGTCGCAAGACGACGTAAATATGCATCTGATGAGTTTTATTGAGTTGATGTCAATAGCGCGCGCTCTCTATAGGCATATTCACATTTTGCCGCTATGTGAAAAAATCCAGCAAAATGCGCCGACGCGTTTGTCGACCCCAGAGGATTAACTTTAGCCTAACCATAAATTGTGATTAAAATATATATGATCACTCACATCAAGACGCCGCTGCGGTGGTGGAGTCCATGCAGGAGGAGCAGCGTTTGGCACTGCGTCACTGTTCAGCGCGAGCTGTGTGGAGAAGTCCATTTCCACCTCTATTGCGTTGGAAAAGCAATTCCACGTAAAATGCAGGTTTTACACTCACGGTCTTCCAGGCCAAGTGCATCCAAACACTGGCGCCTAATTTCCAAGTCTGCTGGAAAGCTATGCAGTCCAGCAGTGCTGTCGCAACCAGCAACAGTACACCTACCACTGTACTAAATACAGATAAATCTACGCTAGCTCATCCAAGGGCGTGGTGAGCTCGTACCAAGGGAGGGCGTGGTGAGCTGGAACCAGCCTACGTCACGCAGTACCGCTTTCGTCACGCAGTACCGCAACATCCAATAGGAAAATTCAACTGCAGTAGCCACCGTTCAACCTGAAGAGGGCAGCACTCAGACGTTTTTACACCATATATTGTAGAATTAAAACACTTTATACCCAAATGTCAAAAAAGTTACTCGAATCAATGAACAGCATTAATAAAGCCCCATTCTTACAGATCATTAACTAAAAAAAGTTGGTTTAGGGTTTAGTTACCCTTTAAAACAGTGATCTCAAACTCAATTCCTGGAGGGCCACAGCTCTGCACAGTTTTGCTCCAACCCTAATCAAACACACCTGATCCAGCTAATCAAGGTCTTCAGGATTACTAGAAACTTCCTTGCAGGTGTGAGTTGGAGCTGGTTGGAGCTAAACTGTGCAGAGCTGTGGCCCTCCAGGAATTGAGTTTGAGATCACGGTTTTGAAAGATTTGTCTATAGATGCCTGCACACTTATAATAACTGACACTACAATTACACCAGTTTCACTGTGTTCAGTGTTAACCTTGGCAAATATTTGATCATGTGACACCAATGAATTTATAAAGATGTGCAAGTTGTAATTTCTTTGTAAGTTTTTCCACAATGACATGTTCAATACAAATCCACCTTACCTGCACACTCACTCAATACTTTGGTCAGTGTTTCTTCTAAGTTTTGTTTCAGTATCAGCAACAGTGCTGCCATTGTCTCGCTTTTTTATTTATTTTTCAGACAAATTACTCCTGCGATTATTCCAGAAGTCTCCAAGTAGGCTACTCCTCGCTGCGGCGGACTGCAGCGCGGTGACGTCAAGTATGTGTTACCACTGTAGACGGGCTCTGGTTTATATACTGTCTATGGTTACCACGCATGCGCCATATCGCGATGATGCGCAAATTTGACAATATTTTTTAAAAACGTTAATAGGCTTGTTTGAGATGCGCCTTGCCTCGCCTGAAATGTATGCGAGAGTAGGCGGCTGCAGTGAGAGGAGTGAAAAAAGCGCAGGCAAGCCGGACAGATCTCTCTTCTCGCAGTGGATCAGACACCTGTGAGATCAAAGACTGATATCGCGGGATTCACCGGATTCACGCTCGTGCACAGTTGCTAATAAACTGGATGGAATTCAAGTTCTGTTGCTGAAAATAAATAAAATGAACAAGACACCCAAAGTACTTGTTATTTAATTCTATTCCAAATACATGTTTATCAATCATTTTTTCTTTAATACAGACATTTGTGTTTTTATTTTTTTTATAAAAATTAAATTGCATAACCAAAGAGATCGCACTGTCAGATAGTTTGGGAATATTGATTCACAGTAACATATACACATAAAACATGATATCAGAGTTTTAAAATCAAACATTTCACGGTTGTTTAAACCAATGAGCATTAAGCTGTGTCGTCAGCAAGTCGTTTCCCATCGTGCTTTTGATCAGCGCAGTCAGTGGAGAGCAACTGCGCTCGACTGCAGAATCCGACATGTACGACTTGCGATCGCGAGAGTTTTTTGACATAGCCTACGTCAGCATGACAAAAGAGCAAGGCGGACCGCACTCGGACACATTTCTAACCGGCATGCATCTCGCGCTGATCACCGGTGATCGGTTCTGCGCAGATTTTGCTCATCTCAAACAAGCCTAATGTATTAAAAAAAAACTCTAAAGTAATAATGAAAGCAGCAAAGACCAGTACTTAGTTTTAACTATGCTTGATCTAAGGTAAACTTATAAGGAATTTATATATTGTGTAATATCTGTGTAGTATTTTATTTAAAGTTTTTCACATTCTGTTGCACTTCACTGTGTAAATTACAAAATTACTGTACACATTAATGGCACCTTATATATTTCTTATTTTAATCATTCCTCTGTAATAGTTAATAATTGTTTATTTTTGTGCATTATAGGCTATTATAAATCATTTACTCCAATAAAGTAGTTTGAATGAAGTTAAACCAACTACATACAGTACATTGTCAATCTCTGTATCCTATTTTATGCATGCCAACTAAAAAAAAAAAAACTAATAACACTGATACATTTTATTTCAAAACAAAGATGATAATTGTATAAAAGAAATATGTACACATACAGATAATCACATACATATCTGTACATCAAAACACACACACACACACACACACACACACACACACACACACACACACACACACACTGTCACACACACACACACACACACACACACACACACACACACACACACACACACACACACACACACACACACACACACACACACACACACACACACACCTACACACACACACACACACACACACACACTTCAAATCTACTCAGCTTGAAATTCCCCTCCATCATTGAAAAAACAATCAACTGAGCAACAGCCCTCAACCTCCCTATCGGAATAAAATCCACGCAGGACTCCTTCTGCCATCACCTAGGGGAGACCGGGGACAGTTGCAACACTTTTTGCATTTCTCTCAATTACTCAGAGACTATTTGGACTAGACCAACCAAATTTGTATATATTAAACTTGCATCTGTCTGCTAATTACCCATACCATTTAAAGATGATTATATATGACATATGCACATATCGTTCACAGTATTTATTTGAATGGAAGAAGTCAGATGTTGCAACTGACCCCGACCCAGGAGACGGTTGCAACACAACCCAGGGACGGTTGCAGCATTTTAAAAATACCTTAAATTTCTCTAATTAATTTTAGCTTTTTGTTTCAATGAGCATATAATTCTGAAAATATGAACTGTTTTAGGCCTACTATAATAGTATAGTATTATTTATTTCAATAATATTATTGTAGCCTATAATTTATTTTAGTCATATTTATCAAATAACAGTTATTGAGTTTTTTTTTTGTTTATGTGTAGAACATTGGCCTACATATATTCAGTGTGCAGGAGTTACAAATGCTATTCAATCTCTCCATATTTCAGTGTCAGACAGGAAGAATTGGACAATTTGCAATGCAACAAACCTTTATTAAACATGCCATTTATAACTTGTTGCAACTGTCCCAAACCCCATGAGCCATGACAGAACATCATGTCCCTGCTAGACACACTGACTTTGACACACGCTAACCATGTCACTTAGAAGTCAACACAACAATAATTCAAACTAAGTAAGTTTTGATTAATTCATACAAAATGTCTGGACAGTATGACAAAAATATATCTCATGAAAAAACTACTTTCATACCTCCAAAACAAGTTTTGTTCAATAAATGCAGCAGCAAATGTTGAATATGTCTGTCTTCTTGGTGGGGGGAGGGACAAACTGTGCATGTACAGTATGAGTGTCATCACTCTAGCTTGTTTCTGATTGGAGAAAAATGACATGTTGCAACCATCCCATGTTGCAACTGTCCCTGGTCTCCCCTACATACCCAGGTGGGCAGTCCTTGTATATTGCAGTGCAGTGCAAGCACAGAGTCAACGAGCAGGGCACCCGGAACTCTTGCTTATATTGTCTGGAAAATGCTCTCCAGTTCACAACACCTAATTTGTATAAAATACAGAACAAACAATATTTAATCATTTTGAAGAAAGGCATTAACATACTAGAGTTATACAAGGAATTTCTTTTTTAAGTATTTTATACATATTTATAGGAAGATGTTAGACAAAGATATGTTTGAGTGTTATTGGCTTTGTCTGTAAAGTACCTAAGAGACTTTATAAAAACTTTAAAAAAAAAAAAAAAAAGTTTGTCAAGAAAGGCAAACTTTAGGTTGGCTTGAGAAAGCCTGAAAGTTTGAAATAGTTTTAAAAGCTTGAAGTTCAGTTTGAAGTTCAAAGTAGTTTTCAAGCTGAAAGTTTTGAAGGCAATAGGCCTACAGTCTATCAGACACAGACAGACAGATAGATAGGAATGACAGATAGGCAGATAGAGATAGATGGATAGACAGACAGTCAGATAGGAAGAACAGACAGATAGATGGATAGATTGCACAGACAGACAGACAGACAGACAGATAGATAGAAATAGATGGATGGAAAGACAGAATTTCTCAAGTAGTCTGCCCTTTACAGTACTCACAACTTAGATTTAAAGAACTTACTGTCCAGCCATACAAAGTGGGCCTCTTCTCTGAATTTGGGCTTGCTGACAACATCCCTGAAAATCTTGCATGTCAGTGAAAGCAAAATACATTGTTTAAGTCCATTACTTTTTAATTCATTTTACCACAAATTTATTTAATTAATAATAATAATAATAATAATTCGTTACATTTATATAGCGCTTTTCTAGGTACTCAAAGCGCTTTACATGGAAGGGGGTTAACATAACTTACAGTACATACAATACATTCAGGAATGTAACTTTTACAGTACGATCTGATACTGAGGAACAACATTTCTTTTGCAATACATGCAAAAATCAACTACATGACTTCATTAATTTAAGTCTTTCTGCTCTATTTGAAGACATCTTTCAAGCCTTAATTTGTTTAAAGGCGAATTAAGACTTTTACATATTTTAAGATTCGCTGAAACCCTGTCATTTTGAATGCTAACATATAGGCTTATCATAAAACATGTCATAACTTTTTTTTAAATATAAAACATTTATGACGCGCTCTATGGCATCTCTTACAATTAAAATCTGTTAAAACAAAAGCACAATGGTTAAAAAAGCATCAACAACAACAACAAAACAATACAACATACATTTTAGAGCCAGGGGAGCAATGAAAACACACATAAAATATATATGTATATAAAATGTATGTATATACAAAAGCCTCCTTAATGCAGAACAAAATTAAAGAGTACCTTTTCCTCAATAAACATAGACACCTCATACCAAAACTTTTTCACATAACTACAATGCCAGAAAATGTGGGTTCTGTTTCCAAGTGCAAAGAGCAAAAAGTGCAACTTACAT
This sequence comes from Scardinius erythrophthalmus, assembly GCF_964197995.2. Classification (NCBI taxonomy): domain Eukaryota; kingdom Metazoa; phylum Chordata; class Actinopteri; order Cypriniformes; family Leuciscidae; genus Scardinius; species Scardinius erythrophthalmus. The sequence goes on along the minus strand of NC_138229.1, from coordinate 13,125,623 downwards.
GAATGTCTTAAAGCATAAATAATGCTTATTGACTTACTGCCATCTAATCCATCGCTGGAAGTGATTGAAATGAACTGCGTGTGCGCAAGTGTGTATTATAAACAGATTTTGCGCATGCGTGGTAACCATAGACAGGGGGTGGTAACACATACGTGACGTGAATACGTGACGTCACCGCGAGGGGTGTCCCGAATTCAGCTTTGAATGGCAAACGCTGTTCTTAAATACTTTGTTGTGAAAGGATGCGAAAGTTTGTGAACATTTGTACTTTGGACTGATGTTGAGAGGGTTTTGTTTATTTTAGTAGTCCATTAGGGCGAGTCAAATGTAGAATTGGGTACACTGAAATGACATTTTCAGCATAATTTGCGTTAATTGATTATGTGTGGTATGGTTGTGTGGTTCAGGCATTAACTATGTTATGGGGACAAAATGTCCCCACAAAGATGGCAATACCTGAATTCCTTGTCCTTGTGGGCAATTTTTTTTTTTTTGGTTCCTACTTATAAATCATACTAAGTGATGTTTTTGAAAATGGAAAACATGCAGAAAGTTTGTTAAGGTAGGTTTGTTTGGGGAATAGTTTGTATAGTGTATGTTATGCCTATGGAATGTAGGCTAGTGTAACCTGCGTCGCGGCGACAGTACAACCCTCACTTACAACCAGCGAAATATGCAAATGAGCGTGAAGTGCACCGCTTAAAATTTGGACCAGTGACCAGAAGACCAGAATCGCTCAAGAGACTGCGCTAACAGCAAGGGGAGAAAGAATTTGTGACAAACACTCTTTGGTTAGAAAATTCAGTATGATGTATTTAAGGAATTTTAAATAATAAAGCAGAGAAATTTAAAACATCACATCACACAGGAGGAAAAAAAAAAAAAAATATATATATATATAATGACCAGGAGAACAGCAAGGATTTGCCGTGGAACAAATAAATGTATCCTTAATATAATCCTAATTTATATTTCCTATTTAGTTTATAATTATTGTTTCTCTTTGTTATGACCTATTTAGTTTCAAGCTAATAAATTTAATTTACCCTTATTCTATTAATATATATATATCTATAATTTATTTTTTACCTATTTATTCAATTTGTTTCTAATTGGATTATTTAAGGTTAAGTAAACGTTTTAAATTCACATACAATCTTTCAAAATGATTACCCCTTTAAGAATACCCTTTTTTTTTTTTACTTCTCCAAGAAAAAAAAATAAATAAAAATAAAATCAAAATGAAATGAAATACAATAGAATTTGAAAGGAAAAAAACAGTAGAGAAAATAAAAATCACAGGTCAAATTTACTGCTTAATTAGCAGTCTCAATACAATTCAGATTCCTCTTTTTGTATACATGTATATATATGTTTATACACACTAATTCTCAGTTCCAGTTCGAATGCCGCTCTCACGAGATCCTTCTTCCGTATATGTATCTCAGATCAACACAGTTCAATTCAGTTGTGTGCACAATCATACCACTCTGTTCGTTTCTTGACTCACAAGCTCGGTCCTTCCTTATGGGCAAATGGCTCGCCAGTTCCCGCTCGCAACGGTTTTTTTTCCGATGTGAAGCAAGCAGGGACAATTCACATACAATTCTTCTTCAAAATCGTCCGGTGTCCAGGAAATGTGCAGCATCCGACTCAGAAATGACAAAAAGTAGAAAAGAAGAAGAAAAAACAAGAAAAAGGGGAAAAGGAAAGAAAGAAAAGACCCAACCAAGAGAACTCAATTCTCGGCTATGAAGGGAAAAAACTCCAAACTTTGGATATGCACTCTCTTCGTAGCGGTCAATGACACTTTCACTCGTAACGTTTGACCGATGAAACTCAATCCGCACTTTAATCTAAAAGTCTCTCTATTGTTTCTCTGATTTCACTCTTGGTTTGTTCGTTCTAATTCTCGTTTCTTTCTTTAGGATCGCACCAGCAGCTTCTGTAACTTGAACTAGCCGCTTACTGTCTCGTCAAGAGTGTTGCATCAGCCTTGCCCTGAGTCCTTCTATTAAGGCGGGGCTAACTCCCACTCGTTGAATTGAACCAATCTTTGTCTTGCTAAATTGGATAACTTTTCTAAATGAGTTTTATTATTTTATTTTAAGCATTTTCTTATTTTCACTTAGAATCTTAAACTTTATATATTTTTTTTCTTTCCCCACAGATATTAATAAAATAACTGTTTTATATATTCACAAGTGTTAGTCTTTTTTTTTTCTCTCCTCACGTCAACAGAATCTCTCTAGTGACCTGGGTTACACCCTCCCCTCCTGAATACATGCACGTCCTCGCTGCATCTGCATATTTTTTGGGTTGAGCCACAACTACAGGCACATCATCAATAGTAGAAGCATTCACCTCCTCCAAAGAAGTACTGAATGCCATACTTAGACCTTGCAACAGAGATTGAATCACTACGGTAAGTGGATTCCCTAACTGGGGATACTCAAACCTTTTTGCAGGTCTTCGCTCTCTTTGCGAACGCCTGGGAATAACTCCTTCCTCGGACTCCGGGTCATTCTCTCGTTCACTTTCATCAACTACAGCATTCATATTTATGTTCTCAACCTCACTATCAACGTCTGTTTCAACCTCCTGAGAAGGAAATTCACCTACAGACTTAGGACAGAGATCCAATCCTGGCTCTTCCCTTACCGAAACCCCTGGATCATTATGACCAGATTCCAGCTCAACATAAGGCGTTTCTACTTCTCCAGACTCAGGTAAGCTTTCCCTTACAGGTTCCTCTGAATTCTCCTCTAATAACTCACAGGTAGGTATACTCTCTCTTGCAGGTTCAACAGCAGGTAAGTCAATTGGGACTTTCTGAGGATTTCGACAAGGTAAGTGCTCGGGGCTCACCAAAACTCGGGTTTCAAAATCCAGTGTATCCCTAAATGCAGGATTAATGAATCGATCAGTGTCAGACTCGTATTCGCACTCAGATTCTGGCTCTTGTGAATCATTATCATCTGCACAGGCTCTAGTTCTGGGCCTGCGATTCCTTTGCTTAGGCTTTTTCTCATGTTGACTCGGCTGCAAAAATCCACAAGGTAACAACAAGTCACGATGTAATGTCCTGAGGGGACCACTCTGCCCAACTGGTCGGACAGTGTACACCGGTAAATCGCCCGCTCTCCTAACCACTTCTTGAATTCCTTGCTCCCACTTGTCTGCGAGCTTGTGCTTTCCTCGCAACCTAACATTGCGCACAAGAACTCTGTCACCCTCTTCCAAAGTTGAATCAACCACACGTTTATCAAACCTTCCCTTGTTGCGCTTTGCTATCTTAGCAGAATTCTTCTTAGCTATTTCATAGCTCTCTCGCAACCGTTCTTTCAAATCTTTAACGTACTGAGAGTGAGATTTAGGTGGAGATTCTGCTGGCAATCCAAAAGCTAAATCTACAGGCAACCGAGGAAGACGTCCAAACATAAGCTCATAAGGAGCATACCCTGTTGTATCATTACGCGTACAATTGTATGCATGTACCAAGGGCTTTACAAACTCCTTCCACCTAGACTTCTTCTCATTCTCTAGCGTTCCCAACATTTGGAGAAGCGTCCGGTTAAAACGCTCTACCGGGTTACCCCTGGGGTGATAAGGTGTAGTACGAATCTTGTGAATACCCGCTACATGACACAACTCTTTTATTGTACGGGATTCAAAATCAGGTCCTTGGTCACTATGTAGCTTCTCGGGAAACCCATAATGTACCAGGAAGTTTTCCCACAAACTCTTTGCGACTGTACGAGCCGTTTGATTCTGGGTCGGTACTGCTACGGCGTATTTCGTGAAATGATCCGTAATAACCAATATGTTACTGGTATTACTGCGGTCTGGCTCTAACGACAAGAAGTCCATACAGACCAACTCCAAGGGTCTACTGGTTTGAATGTTAACCAGGGGAGCGGCTCTGTCTGGAGGTCTTTTTCTACGCACGCAACGTTCACACGTCTTGATCTTCTTCTCCACGGCTTGGGACATTCTTGGCCAAAAGAATCTGGACCTAACCAAGTCTAAAGTCCTCTCAATACCTAAGTGCCCCATATCATCGTGAAGACTACGCAACACCATGTCTCTTAGTCCAACTGGCAACACTAACTGATAGTGAGAGACTCCGTTCTCTTGCTTCTTTCTATACAACACTCCGTTCTTCAACTCAAATCGACTCCATTCTCTCAACCACAATGCTAAATCAGATGGCTGACCCCTCAGGGTACCTGGCTTAGTTCCATTTCTCATCCACTCAACTATCACCTTGAGCTCTGGATCTTTCTCTTGCCATTCTGCCAATGCTGCCTTAGAGAGATTAGGGAGATCAGGTAGACCATGCTCAGCCTCGTGCTGCAACTCATTCGGCAAGGCATCAACACAATGAGTGAGGGACTCGACCAATGTAATAGAAGGGTGTGTCAAACTGAGACTTTCAGGTAAACTAATCACCTCATGTCTCTCACAAATCGCTTTCACAACATCTGCCATGAGAAAATCAGATTCGTTTCCAGGCTCCGCAAGGTGATGAAGTGCAAACTTCTCAATTCTTTCTCGTTCTTTCTGAGAGACCAAATCATCAAAAGGCTCACCATGTGGACGCCGGGAAAGACCGTCCGCATCCTGATTCTGACTCCCAGCCCTATATTGGAGCTTGAAAGTGTAGGTTGACAAACTAGACAGCCAACGGTAGCTGGTAGCATCAAGTTTCGCAGATGTTAAAACGTACGTCAAGGGATTACTGTCTGTTACAACAGTGAAGTCTGTACCATACAAATAATCACTAAACTTAGCTGTGACAGCCCACTTCAATGCAAGAAATTCCAACTTATGTGCCGGATATTTCGCCTCACTTTTTGTCAATCCCCTACTGGCGAACGCTACCACTCGCATCTGCCCTTCCTGCTCCTGGTACAATGCCGCACCCAGCCCCGTAGTACTAGCATCAGTGTGGAGCGTATACGGAAGTCTGGGGTCAGCAAAGCCCAGGACAGGAGCAGAGGTCAACTTTGAAATAACATCATCAAACGCATTCTGACATGCATCAGTCCATCGATCACCAAACTGCTCTTTCGTGTTAAAATACTCGCTCCCCTCTCGCTTCCCACTGCGGCCCCTGCGCAGTGGAGGGTACCCTACAGTGAGTCCCGTGAGAGGCTTGACCATTTTCGAGTAGTCACGCACGAACCTCCTATAGTACCCCGCAAAGCCTAAGAAAGCTCTCAACTCTTTTAAATTTGTGGGCCTCGGCCAAGTTTTTAGAGCTTCAATCTTAGCCGGGTCAGTCTTTACTCCGTCCTTTGAAACAACATGCCCCAAATACTTGACTGATGTCTGAAAGAAACGGCATTTTTCAGGCGCTAGCTTCAACCCGTACTCCTTAAGCCGGTTTAGGACCTGGACTAACCGTGACTCATGTTCTTCTAAAGTCTTTGAAAAGACAATCAAGTCATCAATGAAAACTAAGACCTGCTTCCTGTGAAGATCACCCATACACCGCTCCATTAACCTCTGGAATGTACTTGGCGCATTTGTGATTCCCTGAGGCATCCTATTGAATTCCCAGAAGCCTAGGGGACATACGAAAGCAGTCTTGCACTTATCAGCTTCATCCATTTCGATCTGGTAGAATCCAGACTTCAGATCAAGTACCGAGAACCATTTGGAACCAGTAAGCACAGAAAAGACCTCTTCTAGATTGGGCAGAGCATATGCGTCTTTGATCGTCTGGGAATTCAACTTCCGAAAGTCTATACAGAGCCGAACCGAACCATCTTTCTTTCGGACCACCACTATGGGCGAAGAAAAGGAAGACTCGGACTCGCGAATGACTCCGGCAGAAATCAATTCCTGAAGATGCTTTCGAACGGCATCGATGTCTTGAGGGTGAATTGGACGCGCTTAAAGGGTGTCTCATCTGCCAATCTAATCTGGTGCTTCACTTGACTAGTACAACCAAAGTCAAGATCATGCAAAGAGAAAACTTCAGGCATGGAATTTAGCCGGTTCGAGATTCGCTCTTTCCAATGTGAAGGCAAAGGAGAATCTCCAAAGTCAAAGGTAAGGTTGGCAGAGGTAGGTGCTGATGACTCTACTCCGCAAGAACTCTTGGTGCTCTTTTTGGTGCTCTCTATCACTTCCTCTACAGCGTAAATCTCCGCAAGTATAGCTTTAGGAGGAATTGTTATATCAGTCCGAGTGTCATTCTTAAGCAGAACTGACAGCTGAGAGGATCGTCTGGATGGCAAAGTGTGTACACAACTCGCCACCGAAAGACCGCTGAACGCTGGGGTTGAAGGCGGTTCAAGAGCTATCAATTTCTCTAAGCAAGGTTCCCGAAGCTGAACATAGCCATTCAAGACTACTGTATTTCCGGCAGGCACAACCTCAGGGATACTCCCCATCAATTTCACATGTCCTAATGGTTCACTGCTAGCTTGCCTCCTTCTCGCTTCAAGGACTTTAAGCACTGCCTGATACCCACGAAGATTTGAACAAGGATTATTCTGTTTCTCGTTGATACAGTGACCATAAAGCACATCCAAGGAGTTGGTACCTACTAGAACTTGCGACAGACTATTGAGGTCCGGAACTACCAAAGCTAAGGTAGGGATTTCAACTTCTGCACCCACGAACTCTTTCGGAAACTTCAAGACCAACTCTATGTACCCTAGATATGGAACTGCTTGTCCATTGGCTCCTTCTACCTCTAGTAGGTTTCCCAATGACTTCAACGGATGATTAGACAGGTGCGACTCGTAAAACGACTGGGGAATGGTAGTAACCTGAGATCCTGTGTCTAGGAGACAACTAATTTCTTTACCCCCAATGACAATATGCGCTGTGCACTTTACTCCTACTAACCCCTCTGGCAGGTTCTTTAAGGGTGATCTATTCTGATTACTCGCGACGGCCGCTTGTCTATAACACTTAGGGCGGTTAAAGTTACACCTCGTCTCTGTATGCCCAGCTACAGAAACGCCCCTTAGTTTAAAGACAAGGAAGAATTCCCGTGCAGAGAGTCCCACTGGGCCTGCTGCTCTCTCAGCTTACGACGCTTTTCTTCAACTCTCAAGGGGTTTGCTAGATTATCACAGGCAACAGCCAAATGACCGTTCTCTCCGCATCGGAAACAATATCCGGGACGAGGCCGATTGGCCATTGGTTGGGCCCTTCTAACATCTCGACCAGTATCTGTCTCTATCAAATTCTGAGGCGGAAAAACTCGAGGGCCAGCAGTCACACGGGAGTGATCTCTAAAATTTCTCTGAGCAACATTCTGAGCTTGCAGTTCAGCTACCTGTCGTCGTAGGTTAGCGACTTCTAAACTATCTGAATCTTCACGTTTTGCTTCTTGAGTCATGGAAACTTGCATAGCGGCTATCTGAGCGCGCAACTCTTCTACTACTTTTCTCAAAGCATCAAATTCTGTTTTCTCAGAACATCCGCTCTGGCGTTTCCGATCTGAATTTCTACCTAAAGTAGCAAGTTGAGCCTGAACTTCTGCAAGTTGCTTTCTCAGAGAATCTGTTTCAGAACTACTAGCATTTGGTGTTTCATGAGAATACACTGACACTTGCTGGGTGGCAGCTCGAGGTTTCGGGTAACCAACAGGAGTTTTTGGCAACCCAAGGTGCTTTTTCATTCTCTCTTCTTTGGAATTACGTTTGTTCTCTTCTGTTCGAATTAACACAACCAACTCAGCGAAAGTGTGTGGCTGGGTTCCGCTCTTCCCTAACTGAAGGCTGTCAATGAGACCATTATCCCAACATCCCCTCATAAACTGCTTCAAAAGACAACGATCATGATCTTTCTCCGCGATACCTCCCCTCTTAATCGTTGAACTCAGAAGAACTTGCAACCGGTGCAAGAAATCGGATGACTTTTCACCTTGGTTCTGTAAAGTGCCCATAAACTTGGCCAATAGTTCATCACCATCCTCTACGGAACCATACACTGATTCTAGCAACTCAAGGTACACCGCAGGCAAAGCTGGAGGTCGCACGTGCTTCACTACGTCTGCGGCAGGAGACAACAAGCTATCTAGGATCCTACGTACTCTTTGCAAATCGGAAATAGCCGGATCACTTAGCAGGAGTTCTACACTTACTCGCCAAGTGTCAAAGTCAGGTTCATTTGGAGGACGCGGGCACCTCCCTGAGAAATTCCTAAGACGGACTGAAGTTTGCTGTAACATCGCAGCATCAGCTGACTTCACTATGTGCTCTACTACCATCTTCTGAATACCTGGTGGGTCTACAACATTCATGGGGAAACCAGAACGAGTAGTCACTGTAACACCATCAACGGTGGTCTGTCTCTTGATTGGGTCTTTGAATTCTAAATCTCGCATTCCTACTGTTTCTGCTTTACTGGAATCATCACAGCTCACATTTCGCGCTCTCTCTGGAGTACAGTTGGTAGAGTGAACTTCCTGGAGTTCATTCAACTCCTCCTGAAACACATTTGAAAGAGGTTTCTCACTGGCCGTCTGGTTACAGACTGTAGCCAAAGCTCGTACTTGAAACATGACACTTGGATTCGAAAGACTTCCCAAAGTTATGGGTAACATTGGCGCTAAGTCCAGCATTGCAGAGCTGTGAGCATATTCTACAATGGCATGCTGGTGGAACTCAGACGTTTGATCGTCAATTATCAAATTACGTTTAACTGAGCCATACCTTTGCAAGAAAGTACTCAGCTCATCATCTGTTTCGGTCAACGTGAGACCTTTGACAAGAAGCGCATTTGCTACGTCCACACTCTCTCTCTCAATGATTTCCATTGTCACAACGCAAGATCAACGCTTCTGAGGAAAATTTGGTTACTTATTAGCTTGTTTCCTACTACTATCCTCGTTGCTAAGCAACAGTCTCCTGGCTGGCTCGCCAACTTTCTGTAACCTGCGTCGCGGCGACAGTACAACCCTCACTTACAACCAGCGAAATATGCAAATGAGCGTGAAGTGCACCGCTTAAAATTTGGACCAGTGACCAGAATCGCTCAAGAGACTGCGCTAACAGCAAGGGGAGAAAGAATTTGTGACAAACACTCTTTGGTTAGAAAATTCAGTATGATGTATTTAAGGAATTTTAAATAATAAAGCAGAGAAATTTAAAACATCACATCACACAGGAGGGAAAAAAAAAAAATATATATATATATATAATGACCAGGAGAACAGCAAGGATTTGCCGTGGAACAAATAAATGTATCCTTAATATAATCCTAATTTATATTTCCTATTTAGTTTATAATTATTGTTTCTCTTTGTTATGACCTATTTAGTTTCAAGCTAATAAATTTAATTTACCCTTATTCTATTAATATATATATATCTATAATTTATTTTTTACCTATTTATTCAATTTGTTTCTAATTGGATTATTTAAGGTTAAGTAAACGTTTTAAATTCACATACAATCTTTCAAAATGATTACCCCTTTAAGAATACCCTTTTTTTTTTTTACTTCTCCAAGAAAAAAAAATAAATAAAAATAAAATCAAAATGAAATGAAATACAATAGAATTTGAAAGGAAAAAAACAGTAGAGAAAATAAAAATCACAGGTCAAATTTACTGCTTAATTAGCAGTCTCAATACAATTCAGATTCCTCTTTTTGTATACATGTATATATATGTTTATACACACTAATTCTCAGTTCCAGTTCGAATGCCGCTCTCACGAGATCCTTCTTCCGTATATGTATCTCAGATCAACACAGTTCAATTCAGTTGTGTGCACAATCATACCACTCTGTTCGTTTCTTGACTCACAAGCTCGGTCCTTCCTTATGGGCAAATGGCTCGCCAGTTCCCGCTCGCAACGGTTTTTTTTCCGATGTGAAGCAAGCAGGGACAATTCACATACAATTCTTCTTCAAAATCGTCCGGTGTCCAGGAAATGTGCAGCATCCGACTCAGAAATGACAAAAAGTAGAAAAGAAGAAGAAAAAACAAGAAAAAGGGGAAAAGGAAAGAAAGAAAAGACCCAACCAAGAGAACTCAATTCTCGGCTATGAAGGGAAAAAACTCCAAACTTTGGATATGCACTCTCTTCGTAGCGGTCAATGACACTTTCACTCGTAACGTTTGACCGATGAAACTCAATCCGCACTTTAATCTAAAAGTCTCTCTATTGTTTCTCTGATTTCACTCTTGGTTTGTTCGTTCTAATTCTCGTTTCTTTCTTTAGGATCGCACCAGCAGCTTCTGTAACTTGAACTAGCCGCTTACTGTCTCGTCAAGAGTGTTGCATCAGCCTTGCCCTGAGTCCTTCTATTAAGGCGGGGCTAACTCCCACTCGTTGAATTGAACCAATCTTTGTCTTGCTAAATTGGATAACTTTTCTAAATGAGTTTTATTATTTTATTTTAAGCATTTTCTTATTTTCACTTAGAATCTTAAACTTTATATATTTTTTTTCTTTCCCCACAGATATTAATAAAATAACTGTTTTATATATTCACAAGTGTTAGTCTTTTTTTTTTCTCTCCTCACGTCAACAGAATCTCTCTAGTGACCTGGGTTACACTAGCCTATCCATAAGACATGAAAACCCAACATGAGTGAATGTGATTGTGTACACGTTTGGCTATGCTACTTGTGAGGACCAAATATGACAATCGACTAGTGAGGACATTTTCCTCATAGGGTAGAGTGGGGGAAAACGCCCCCCTGGGGTAAAACGCCCCCCACCTGTTTTTCCCAAAATAACCACTAAAAGTAGTCAATATAGGTTTTTACTGTTGCTATGCACTACGTTGATAACGGGGATATACAAATCTCTATGGAGAAGCTGACACCAGCAACATATTTGAAGAGAAGAGGATTACATGGTAAATGCTATAATTTTCAGATATTAGTAAACAAGTGTTTAAGAGAATATTGTTCTGCATGATATCACAGTGATGTATGATAGATATATAGTGAAGTCTGTAGTTTGAGATCATATATTATTTATAAAGAATATAATTATATTAAAAAAATTAAACATTTTTTAAAAAAGTCATATCCTGAAGAGAGAATTAAAATTCGCCGGAAGTAGTCTGGGTTTTCCCAGGCTATAAAACATCCCGAACACTCTTCAATTTTTGGTTGAATTAACAAACAAGGAAACAAATCTTCACAGTCAGGAATATTAATCCCTAAGGAGAATTCCTCCAACATCAATTTTTCTTCATCCGTAAACACTTCTTTTAATTTATTCAGATAACGAGAAACTGAACGAACAGATCGAATTCCAAGCTTTTCAGTAAAAGTTTCTACATTCTGAAAAACAGGCCCAGTTAAACACAATAAATGATTTAAAACAAATTCCTGAGTCTTGTAAAATCCTACTAAATCCTGGTAAATTGGGTGCAGAAACATCTAGTCTTGCATTAAGTATCAAGGGTTCATTCAGTAACCAAAAAATTTAGTGAAAATTTTCAGTCCTTTCAATGTGAAAAAGATTCCAGATCTTAAAGAGATATTGATAAAAAAAAAGGAAATTTCGAGAGATCCAAACACTGAGGGTCCATTAGGAAAAGAGATTTGTCCATTCCGAAGTTTCCAACAGTCTTAAGTAGGGCACAACTGATTGCCCTCCAACTCACATTCATCGGTCCATCAAGAAGTCTTTGTAAAAAATGCAGTCGGAAAGCTACAATCCTGCTCTGTAAGTGAATCAAACCCTGGCCTCCTTTATAGGCAGAAATAAAACACTCTGTGGAATCCAGTGAAGTTTGTCCCAAAAAAAATCAACAAAAGCCGCTTGAATTTCGGCTATTAGTTTCACAGGAGGATCAATGCAAACCAGTCTGTGCCATAAAAAAGAGGCAACCAAATTATTTACAATAAGCGTTCTACCCCTATAGGACATGTTTGGGTAGAAGCCACTTCCATTTATCTAAACGTCCTTTAACTTTTTGTAATACACCATCCCAATTCTTTTGTAACAAATTATCATCTCCCAAAAAAACCCCTAAATATTTCAAACCCCACCTATTCCAACACAAACCTTCAGGAAGACTTGGTTTCCCTTCCTTCCAATCTCATAAAAAAGCTTCACTTTTTTTCCAATTGACTTTTGCTGATGACCATTTTCCAAAGTCCTCTATCAGTCTAGATAAAACATGTAGAGAGAGAGAGAGAGAGAGAGAGAGAGAGAGAGAGAGAGAGAGAGAGAGAGAGAGAGAGAGAGAGAGAGAGAGAGAGAGAGAGAGAGAGAGAGAGAGAGAGAGAGAGAGAGAGAGAGAGAGAGAGAGAGAGAAGACTTTGGCTGGATTGCGGGTGTAAGCCTTGGGTGCTGAGTCTGTTGAATTGCAGTTTTATTATGACCGCCGCTAGCGTAGCTAGCGAAAGCGGTCATATAGGGATTGTCAAAGTTTTTTTTCGAATCCGCCATTGTAAAGAGCTAACCGGAAGAGCCGTATCCCTACTAAAAGACGTACTTCCGGTCTTCAATTTTTCCATGATATTGATACTTTGCACGTGACGTCACAAGTACTGGCTGGCGGGCAAGAACGTCGTTCTCCAGCAACGAAACCCAGTAAACTAATCAAGGGTCGCCAGTTTTACTATACAAAAGTTGGTTTTTGAGGTGTAAACGACATGCCAGATAGTTGTTGTGCAATTGGATGCACTTACCGCAGATGAGATAAGCAACCTTCACAGTATACACACGTCTGTGCAAATTACCATCAAAGGTAATTTCAACATTTGTTTGAATACAATGGGTGTATGATAATGTAATTAATCGTGTCTTTAACCCTCTGGGCTTCTTCGCCCGAAAACGGGCGAAAACTTGAACGTTTCGAATTGTTTAATTTTTTTGCTTCATCGGATGGGGGTGAAACTTGGTGACTTTTCTTTTATTACCTATATGAACACACAAAAAAATCAAGGAGATGATTCTGATATGTTAAAGGGTCGTAAAAAAAAAAAGTCACACTTAGCTTCCTCCCGCCCGAAAACGGGCGACATAGGAAATGAATGGGAAATACGAAAAAATAGGAAAACTCAGAGAAACTTTTGGTGGTACAAGCTACAGATCAGCCACTGTGCTGAAAAAAAGTGTACAGCAATGAAGGGGTGACACTCTAGAACAGGGGTGTCAAACTCATTTTCACTGAGGGCCACTTCAGCATTATGGCTGCCCTCAAAGGGCCGGTTGTAACTGTAAGACTTTTAAAATGTTAATATATTGTCTGTTTATTTGATTGTTACTTATTTAAGTTACAAATATTGTATATGCATTTGCAGGGGTGTTTCTAGGTTTTAAAAACATAAGGGGATGAGCCCGAAACATGAGGGGCTGGGTAATAATGATTTGATACAGAGAATAATGTATTATTGTATATGCAGGGGTAAACTGGCTCAAAAATTATACTATAGCCACACCAGCACACATTACCACACAGACACACTCATTCAAATGTAAGGTAGTTAGGGGGGTTCGGGGACATGCTCCCCTGAGAAAATTTGGATTTCTCGGACCTACATATGTGCATTTTAAGGTGTTTAAAGGCCAAAAATTTGGATAACAATAGCTTTAAAAGCATGTCAGTGGGCAGTAGCATACATTATTTGTCAAGATAACAGATTCTTAAAAATGAGAATGAGGATAAATATTGCAATGAATGATCCACACTACAAAATGGAAATGCAGAATGTTTCTGCTTATTGTTGACAATACACAATCACATATTCAAAACAAGAATGGCCTTAAATAAGAAATCTTTCAAGGATTATTTTGCATAGATGTTACATTTCAATCAAAACCCAGTGCAATCTTTTTGTGTCCAGAGGCAAATTTGCACTTTATATTACCATTATAAATTGGTTTCAGCTACTTGTTTCTTTCCTGAGTTAATCAATGTTTTTGGCACTAATCAGTTTAAAGTTCAATTGTTCACTCATAAAGACAGTCACTTGTCGCCACCTACTGGCTTAATGATGCAAGTGGCACAAACACAGACAAGCGGAGTGATACAAATGGTGAATAATACTGGTACATATTATATTAAATATTATGTAATATATTTAATATATTTAAATAAATATATTATTATATTAAAATAATATAAAATATCAATATATTATTCTTCAATCAGTTCTATGCAGCAGAATCAGATTTAACAGATTTATTTTTTGACCAATTGTCAAAATAAAGTATAGTCCTACAAAGATATTTTATCAGAGCATGAGCAGAGCAGGGAGAACGAGAGGATCGTGATTCGTGTAATTTTACCAGTGTTGCCCAGCACGGCTATACACACCATTACAGCACAGTAGTGCTATTGCAAAAAGAAACAAGTCCAGATAAATTTCATGTTGGCACGTTTTTTTAGCGGACTTTGCCTTTCCGGTGAGCGTGAGCAGAGCTCGCAACACACACACACACACACACACGGAGGACGTTGCTTGCGGAACATTGAGCAGAACGCGCTGTGAACACGGAGCGGAGAGCACAGCGCACACACACAGCGGAACGCGCTTAGAAGTTATGCATCTTCGGAAGCGGACTCGCACGCAAAGTCATAAAACACGCTGAGCCAGAGTCAAACCATCGCCGAACACGGAGGGGCGCGGCGGCTTTTTAGTATCTTTCAGCCAAAAAACCGAAAATGTTATTTTCGGCCGAAAATTTTCGGCAGCCTAAATTTCGTTGCATCCCTAATTTTAAGACACCCATATGCTCTCGCGGGCCATATAAAATAATGTGGCGGGCCGGATTTGGCCCGCGGGCCTTGAGTTTGACACATGTGCTCTAGAACATCAAGAGTGCAAAAAAGACACCCTCCCCCCCACACACACCCACACACACACACACAAACACACACACACACACACACACAGAGAAATGAACTGGTAAGACTGAAACAGCAAATTTTGCCCCAAACTATATAAAAATTATATAATCATAATAACTCCAAAACTATAGCAAGGAGAGTCAAAAGGTAGGTATCGTTTGAAAGAACTCTTTTTAAATTTTTTGAAAATATAAATTACATTACATTTGGACATTGTCCCGCCAAGAAACGGTGGATAAAAGACAATATATATATATAATTTTTATTATGATTTTGCATATATTTCATATTTGTCATGGAATAACTCAGGAAGGAAATAAGGTAGGAGGAAACTTATTAAAATAGGATGTTAGCTGCATCTGGATAAAAAAATAATAATTTTTGGATAAAGGAATCAAAAATTACAGCATTTTGAAAAGAGATAGCCTTTTTGTACAGTCTTTGACACCCCCTCATGGGCAATTTTTTCTCCATGAAGAATATCTTGTCATAAAAGCAATAGATTGTTAATTTTGGGCTCATTTTAATTGTAATAATAAGCTGTAAAAAATGAAGTGCCATTTTCAATTATCTGAGAATGTTTCATGAGCTGTATGATGTTTTTGACACATTGCAGTACATTATTTTATAGATTATGAGAAATTCTATGTATCAGCAAATAACTCAGCAATACTTAAGAGTTTTTCAAAGTGGATACATTCACTGTAAAGTTCAGACTCTAAGCTTTCAAATGACATCAACTTTGTGTTTATCAATGCAAGATTTTTGAAAAATATGGTAATAAATATTTTCGCAGCTAGGTGGCGCCTGCTGGCGGTACACTTGGTTTTAGAGGGATTACTCAGCACTCGTTAGGAATTAATACATTTAATTAGATGCATTAAAAAGCTGAGATTCTAAGCTTTAAAATGATATATAATTTGTGTTGTTCCATTCAGTGGTTGATTAGTAATAAATTGTTTTCTTTCCGAATGGGAATAAATCAAATAAATAAATAAAAAAGCTATAGGCCGCCTATGGGCGGTTATAGGACATGACACAAATTAATAAATTTTGAAGCCACTAGGTGGCGCTCTTCTCACTTGAAATATTAGGCCTGCACTCTAATTTGATGTGAAATGTTGCATTTATTGAAAAATAAAATAAAATAAATAAAATAAAAATATATATATTAATTCTAATGGAAAAAATAGCTCATAAAAATTACATAATTAATGCAAAGTATCATAAAAAATTCTATATAATAATCAGAAAACATTATAGAACAAAACAATATTTGATTGGTTATCCTAGGACAAAGTTAAGTACAATTTTAAGGCTTCGCCCGTTTTCGGGCGGGAGGAAGCTAAGTGTGACCCAATTATGAAGAAGCCCAGAGGGTTAAGTTACTGTAGTTTTGTCAATCAACACCACCAGTATTCATCACCAGCTGGGGGCTGTTCCATAAACCAAGATTAGAGTATAAGCCAGGCTTATTTCGGTTAGTCAGGCTTATTTTTGGTAGATTCGGTTTCATAAAGCAAACTTAAAATAGTTCAAACTCAGTTACCAGCAACTTATACTGGGAAACTAGCCTGGTCCAGGGCAGGCTAACTGTCAGGCTAAGCCTCAGTTGTTACACAGATCCTCTAACACTGACCAATAGGAACACAATGATATTACCACTGACACTCTCTCATACCATTATTGGACTTTATTAACCACTATTAGTCCAAAAATAAATACACAGTATACAGAAAATCAACTTAATAATTAAGGCTACAATGATAAATTAGACAAAATAGATAGATAGATAGATAGATAGATAGATAGATAGATAGATAGATAGATAGATAGATAGATAGATAGATAGATAGATAGATAGATAGATAGATAGATAGATTAGATTGTTTTAAAGATTTCTGAATACATTTCTCTCTGGTTTTGTTTGGCAGCTGTAGTACATGTTTATGATTAGAAGAACATTAGAACACAATCTGAAAAAAGCTTTGTAAAGCAGAAGTTAAAATCACAAAATTAAAAATAAATACTTACAAAACCAGAGTATACATTTTAACTGGTAAGATGAATCTGGGCTTAGTAATTGACAGTATATTAGCCTTTGATTTACCCCATTACAATAGTTATTACCCCTTTACAGTTATTGCTATCATAAAAATACACACAGGTTTAAAATTCTAAATAAGGCACATCTAATGTCCAAATAACAAATATTTTAGTATATATATATATATATATATATATATATATATATATATAATGTACTTTATTATGTCTTTCAATTCAAACACATTTAACACAATTATACAAATTGACAGTTCCTTTAAAGACATCATATTTTCCCCCAATAAATATTCCTTATTTTTCCTTCTGCTTTTTTTCTTTTGTTATAATACCCACCAACACATAGCCTAAAAACACACGATTAGAACAATAACCAAAAAGTACATAGACACTTTTACATATGATTTAAGGGGAAAAGACAAAAAACAATAAATAAATAGGAATAAAATCAATAAAATCAAACTCTTATAATGACACATAATTCCTAATAGTTATTCAAGTAATATTATTTGAATATCAAATATTCTATATTAAGTAAGTGAATAAATAAAATAGGCTAACAAATAACTAGAAATAAAAGGGAGGGAGGGTTATATAAAAATGTAGTTAATGTAGGCTAATATATATTTTATGGAATATTCTTTGATTTTAGAGTTGCACATATCTTTTCAAAATGTATACATTTGCTCTTAATTTAATGTTATCCTCTCCATAATGTACTTTAGAAACTAAATCTACTCATTTAAAACTGGGGATTCTTGCTTTCTCCAAAAAAATTATTGCATTAAAAGCTGTAATTCTCAGCATTCTAAATAAGTATACATCATCTTTATTAAGTAGCATAGGTCCTATACCCAAAACTATATTTTGTATCTTTATATATTTAGTTTCTTAAAAAAAATCTTCCCTGAATTATAGGCTACTTCACTGAAGTACTTCTGTTCGCTAGAAGTTCACTGCAACTTATCCAACATCCTAAAGATAAATTATTATAATTAGAAGATATTTCTAGTGTTATAAAATATCGCATATTAATTTTCCAAGCAAAATGTATATTTTAGTCAGAATTATTGCGCTCCTATTTGGCGCGCATGCGCGCAGCAGCGCTCGTTCAATATGAAAATTAGCAGCAAAATGGATACATTTGCATGACTTTCTAACATTTACAGATGGAGAATATAACTGTAAAATGTAAGTTTTGAACTAAGGGGTGGGGGGGTGGGGGGGGCATGTCACAAACGCATAAAACAGCACAAAATATACGCTGTTTGATGGTGGATCGATTTGATCCACGATCGACCTCTAGGGCTGCTTCAGAAACGCGTGCACACGCAATTATCTAGACTAGATAAACCTGGATCAAATTAGTGAGATTGCGTGAGCTTCAATTACCTTTTATGAAACCACTTTAGCCCCAACTCATTTGTTAGGCTCATTCAAGTCCGGTTTTGGAGTTTAATCCCCGCTTTTCTAAGCGGCTTTTATGGAACAGCCCCCTGGTTCGGCGAGACAGCTGTTTGTGTTATGAGTCTAAGCTAGGCTAACTGTACGTTCCCGCCGCCGATGAGAGCGGGAAAATTAATTGAAAATGAATGATTTCCGGGCACTTTGACGCTCTCGCCGGTGGCGGTGTGAACGCACAGTAACAGCTGTCGTCTTTTGCTAACAATAACAGAAGTGTGTGATAGGTTGTTTTGAGGTTTGCGATATCTATGATTTTCAATGAGAACCAGAGATGACCCAACAGTAGAGCTAGATTATTTATGGAGGAATTATTACTGCTCGATTATCTTAAAAAAACTTGTCTGCTTTACACAATTTAGCTACCTTGGAGTTAATCCTAGTCCATAGTTATGCAGCTAGCTCGCTAACAGACTTGATAGCTACTAGAAAGTCCTGGAACTACAGGACTCAACGTTGAAAATACCCGTTTGTTGCCCGCCAGGTATCCGTGGTAGTCACGTGACTGCAAAGTATCAATAGGCCTATAGGACTTAATAGGGCGTGAACAGGCTTTCCGTAGAAGGGCTTTGGTATAACCATATTTATCCGCACTGTCACGAGAAGCACAACAAAACGTACTTCCGCAATAATAATAAAAAAAACTTTGTATGCTAATAAATTTAAAAAGCCTAATAAATCGAACAAAACATGTTTTTATTTAAATATTTCTGAGTGTAAGAAAATAATTATTAACCTGATATAAAATCAATGGAAGTCTATGCAATGTCCTTACTAATAGTGTGTGTGTGTGTGTGTGTGTGTGTGTGTGTGTGTGTGTACTGTGTATTTTAAAATTTCTATATCATCCTGAGACCCATCTTTTTTTTTTTGTATATTTCGTTTTTTACGTTATTACATTGTTTGGATTTTAAGAAACAAATGGCTTTTACTGGGTTTTTACCCCAGTTTATCTTGTGCCAAATCAAAGGTCACTAAAGATTTTTAAAGACAAAATTGTTAAGAAAATATCAGTTAATAATAAGAAAATGAAAACAAGACTATATAACCAAAACAATGTTTTTTTTTAAATTCAGTATAGCCTACCAGTCAATTTTAAGGTTCCAGGCTATTTATTATTATATAGACTAAATGTCCTCTGTAAAAACAGATATGAGAATAATGTTAGAAAAATATGTTTTGAAAATGTTTATTTTTTTGCATTTTGTATTAATAATAGTGTTGTAAAGTTTTCTTTCTTCAAAGCAGAGACCAGTGGTGAGACAGTTGGGATCGCGTTCAACGGAAGTTATTCTTTATTGAGAACTCCGCTGTACGTGGCTGTAGAACTTCCAACATGATCTGATCTAACATAACTTTACATGTTATCCTAAGCCCCTTTCACACAGAGATTCCGGAAAATACACGGATAAAGTGACCTGGGATTTGACCCGGGTTCGTTTGATTTTGGTTCATTCACACTGCCAGTGATTTTCCGGAATCAGAGAGCGCGTTCACACACAACCCGTGTATGTCCCGGACAGACACGTGACATCGATGTGACTTGTAATGTCTCAGCAGCGTCTTCACTTTGCGTATGAGCTGCGATTTCTCTCTCGAGAAACCACGCTTGTGCATTTATTTATCTGATTCGATCATAAACTTGCGCATTACGTACCGCTTCACAGCTGGCGAACGATCCCGCGCTTCAGCGTCATCACACGACACGGCATTATTACGGCTTTTGTTCACACAGCGCGCGTTCCGGGACTGAACACGGCAATGTTACTAGGTTCCCAACCCGGCATCGTTGCCGGCATCAATCCCGGGTCGTGTTTGCGTTCACACAGAAGGCGTTCCGGCAATTTGCCGGCAATTTCCCGGGTTCAGTGCGCTGTGTGAAAGGGGCTTTATAGGCATTTTAGGAGGAGGGACTTTGGGGGTGGAGACAAATTCAAACAAAGCATGTAAATGAGTATACAGGTTAAGGTAACAAAAGGTGAGATTCTCAGTGAATGATTCGTGTGCTAATCCCATCAGTCTGAGTGAAACTGGGGCTCGAAGAGCCATTAAAGAAAACAGGAATTGCATCTTTGCTGAGATCTTAACCTTAAAAGCTAAAATCAGTATTCTTCACTGTGATGTTATGTAAGGAAGCATATCTGAAATAGATTCTTAAATTTTAACCCTTCAATAGTGCCTGCATTTAATTGCCGTTTAATGTAAATCCTGGTTTTCAAGACTTCGACAGCTTCAGGAAACTTCCACCTGATATACTAATTTACTTTTCACAATATGTGAGTAAACATGGCCAGAAATGGGTTTTCTTGTATTGCAAAATGAAGAATTTTTTTTCCATTTGCCACATGGTCACTCATGGCATGATTTCTTTTAGCAGTAAGCAGTTGAATGGAAATCCTGGAGTGGAATAAGAGAAGGCTTTGAGTGGAAGGAAAACCTCCACTGCTCCGTCCATACCATTCCACTCTTATACCAACTCAAGACCGCTCTGGAGTCTGTGTTATTGGTGATGCCTAGCTGGTACTTCTTTTGGAACTATTTTCTTTAGCGGAAACGTAGTCTGAAATAGGGATGAGACGATTACCGGTTTCACTATAAACCACGATAAAATGTAGGCTACTGACGGTTAATATTATCGTTTAAAATTGAATTATCATTAAAACCGTGTTTGATTATCGCGATTTTAATAACTCACTGTAAATCCTGTCCAGCCAGCAACAGGCTGACGCAGGCGCCGCGCGCAATGTTGTTGTTTTTTTATTCGAGAAGGAATGGCGGAAGGCAGATTAATGTTTTAAATCTTACATGATCACAAAAATATTATCAAACTCAGTAAACAATAAATCAACTCTGATTTAATTTTCAGCACAATTGAAAACGGAGACGCAAGACTGCAAGTTGTATTTGAATGAAACGAGAGAGCGCGTCCGTTGCGATACATGGATGTGCGCTGTTATAATCATAATGCGTTGTTACTGACGACGGTCATTTTAAGGAAGGAAATGCCTCAGAATAGAATCTTGCTTAAAAAAGTGCATAGATCTGCTTGTTTTATTTGTTGTTTGTTGATTTTCAAGTATAAAACTTGATGAAATGTTTTCAGTGTGAGCATCAGTTATTTTTGAACACTTTCATCTCGTTTTCACAAAACCGTGATAATATTGATAATCACGATATAATTTTGGTCACTATTATCGTGATATGAAATTTTCATACCGTTCCATCCCTAGTCTGAAACGTAAGTTAATCAAAATTATACTACAGGGCTGTTGAATGCTTGAATCTGATTGGTTGAAGAACGTTCTAAGGTGTGCATTATTTTCAGGGAAACGCACAGCTAAAGTAGTTCCAGGCAGGTCTTGACCGCATTACAGTTCCATATCACTTCGCGTAGTCAACTGTAATAACGGAAAATAGGATACAATTCATATATAGGTCAATTAGTATTAGTATATACACGGGTTTCTTGTATACAAACAATACCGGATGCGCGCGCATCCAGGAGGCAGAAAACCGCTAGCTGTTATGCCGAGTTCTGTAAAAGAACATTGTAATTAACGTAGATTTCGCATTGTTTGTAATTTCTTGTTGACTCAATAATAAACTGCAATTTCAGAGTTGGATCTGTTTGTTTGTGTTTCATATTAATATAACATTATGTAAAACGTCCAACTGTTTACGAATCAAAATCCGGACATACTGTGATGTATGTATGAATTATCATGTTAGACTAAGTTAGTAATGTAATTAGGGTGACCACCATCAAACAAACCAAATGTGGGACGATTATAAGTTTGTGTGGGACAATGTGGGACATGTACTTACCAACACCAAAACATTACCTGAAACTGTTATATTTATAATGTTTTCTAGTTTAATAAAAACATTTGTATTCTGCCTTTCAGCTGATAAAAATTCTTTGTTCTTTAGTTCCTTTCCTTCCAGAAAACACCATTACATCATAACATAACATGTCTTAATTTTACATGTCATTTAAATTCAACATCCCTAAGTCCAAAGGCAGCAGGCATCATGCGCATATATATATATATATATATATATATATATATATATATATATATATATATATATATATATAATAAATTATATATATATATATATATATATATATATATAATTTATTATTATTATTATTATAATGTTTTTAAACAGATCTGACCAACTCCAACTAAAACCCAACAAAATAAACAATGAACAAATAAAATCTAAAACATGAAATTAGATCATTGACAGTCTTATATATTAAGAATATATTACATTTTTTAGAAAGGATGTGAATTAAAACAACCACAGCAGGCAACAAGTTGATAAATTCTGTTAAATTTAAATTGACCAACTTATCTATTTGTTTTCTGACAGGAAACACATGGAACGAATCACCGCTCCACATTTTGATTGACAGCCGTCACAACCTACTAGTGACCGTGTTTACTCCTTTCCTTTCAACCATTGGATAGGATTTAAAAAACGGCTGTTGTATTTATACTTCTGACGAAGCGCTGTTAAATATAGGCTAGGTGAAAAACTACGCGGCAAAAATAATAAATAAAACTTACTCTCAGCAATAGAGAGCCTAAGTCCCGCCCCTCCGCTTCCGGCTCATGGGACCTTATTTCGGAAAAAATATGTATGGAAGTCAATGGCGAGAGATAACTTATCTTTTTATTCCGTCTGAACTGTGCCCTGAACTACACATATGATGTTTGTCAATTTAAAAGGTAATTATGAAAGTCAAGAAAGTCGCAGTTTGTCATAAAACAGAAGAGTAACGTTTAGTTTTATGTGAAAATCGCTCAATGAACTACATCTCTCGTCTCGCACTATGTACGTCACAAGATCCGTTGCTCGTATGTGTGTATTCTGGCTCAAAACACTCAGGCATGACGGCGTAACGTTACGATTATAATGTAAGACTATAGAAAAAATGACAGACGTTAGCTTCAGTAAAGTTAGCTTCATTCATTGAGAGAAAAGGTATGACGTCGCATGTGCGCCTTCTGGGTTTGTAGTCTTTGTAATTACGTATTTTCACAGTCTTATACCTCAGCAGTTTTACATCAAGCTGCGACTTTCTTGACTTTAAAATGTATCTTTTAAATTGACAAACATCATATGTGTAAATCAGGGCACAATTCAAACGAGATCAAAATATTTGTTGTCTCTCGCCATTGACTACCATACAATATTTTTCCGAAATAAGGTCCCATGGTGGTCGACCGGAAGGGGTGGGACTTAGGCTCTCTATGGTGAGATCTTGCCGGATACCTACGCAATACATGACGATCTTTGGATTGTGGATGACAAGAAGTGGCCAGCAATTGTATGGCCTGATATATAGCCATAATTATCTTATTCAAGCAAGTGTGTATACAAGAGAAATGATTAGAGCGTACAAATCCCTTGATGCATACAACTACGTGCTATGTGGTCATGTGCAGCTCGTCAAATTATGAATAGAAAGAATATAACATACAACTTCCTCCTTCTGTCCCACTCTTCCATTTGCCTAGATTTGGAATTACCTGCAACATGTATAATTTAAATGAGCAGATAAAACACAACAGATAGGCCTGCATGTAAATAAATTACGCAACAACTCCTTGGTATTTTGACTTAGCGACAACACCACCACTACTGTATGCTACTAGCCTAAACCATAGACAGTAAAAGAAATGGACACAGCGACCCCATTGGGACTCAATTGAGACAAGTGAAGCCCATTTTTAGCGATTTCTTAGCACTTCCTTTCCTGACGCGCAGACTCAAATTGAGCAAAGCGTTACACGGACCACGTGAGCAACCCGTCTGTCTTCTAGTAGCTGTGCCAAGAGAAATCTGAATCATTCCCTTCCGAATCTTGCAGAGACGGAGAGTGTAAGTAGGAATTGTCCATGAGCATGGAGCAGGATCAACTTTTGCTAGGTATTCTCATTAATTATATTGTCATTTTGCCTCTACGTCCCCCCGATTGCCCGCGAGCTTCTCCTCCCGTCCATACGGTAATCTCTCTAATGTGCGACAAAGAGTCGCTTGGTTATGACGCAATCGTTAGCCTACTTTTACAAAAACTGCTTCTACGGGGCCATAACATAAGCTACAAGGTAATGGAGCATTTTATACATTGTCGTGTTTCTTTAGAAATAAAAAAGGTACAAATGGAGTCTTCAAACGCCTCAGATGTAAAGTTATTCGCTGTCAAAGTGACGCCAAAATGAATGGAAGTCAATGGGATTGCTAACGCAAGTGAAGTTCCGCTCAAGATGGCGGCACCCGGCCGACTTCAACTTCCGGTCGACTTCCTTCCCGCTTGGCCTAAACCCTTTACTCCAGTACGAAGACCGCGGGTCTTTCTGCCTCCTGGATGCGTGCGCAAGCAGTGATGACGTCGCCGAGAGCCTAGGCTATCTATAATCAGTAGAAAATTAAACTGAATATAGGCTAAATAAATGGATAGTCCTGCAGCACGGATTTTTATTGCAGATAATATATAACAAATAAATAATTATTGATTGATTGTGTTTCATTTATTTGGCTAGTCTGTCATCTGTCAATAATATAAAAAAGAATGAACAAATTAATTATAACGAATTGAATTAATAAATAAATAATAATATTGACGCACATGCTTTTCTGTCTCATTATTGCAACATCTCTCTCTAATAACTGCATTCATGCGCGTAATTTGCACGGGGGTTACGGGGGTTATGACCCCCCCAAAAATCTGATCCAGCTAATATAACCCCCCCCCCCCCCCATATTAAAATAAATATGAAATATTCCGAATGAATACTTTTGTTCGTTTTCTTTATTTCATTTGCCAGCAAGAAAGATAGTATCATATTTTAAATAATCTGTAATGTACTTCCCGCCCACCGCACCGCCGACTACTTGGTATTACCCAACCCGCTTTCTCTACCAAGTTTGTTCACTATATTGCGCAGTCGCTGGGATGAATGGTTGGAGAAAGCTGACGGTGCATGCTAACGGATGGAAAGATGAAAAAGGACACTGAAAGGCAGCCAGACAACGATTTTTCATTGTTGGTCGACACCATTTTTTACAGTCTATGGTCGACACCAGCCAAAAAGAGGAAAAATCCTGACCAAACGGAGGTGCGTTTCTCAAAGTGTGAGGCGCGGGCGCGTGCGCGGCCCACTGCTGGGGGGGAATAGAGACATGACAAATGGGGCGCGACAAACAGGTTTTGTGCCCATCTTTTTAATTCCTTTATTTATTGACCATACACTCAAAACAAAACAAAGACACATTTAAATGTAAGCCTTGCTGAACCTTTTTACACGTAAGTTTAAAAGTTGTAGCTAGGCTATCACTTTATGGTTCCCATGGAGACGCGTCATTCATTGCTTGTCACACCGCAGCCACAATAGCGCTGAATGAATGACTGATGATCTGCTTTTATTTCTTTTTATTCAAAATTTCACAAATTTGTTAGCTATAGCAGGATATATCTGATATTCCGATTGTCAAATATGTGCAAGTGGATGTGTTTTGTTGTTTAAACACCTTTATAACGATCGCGTTAGTTGTATGCGCAACGTATTTTAGGTAAGTTATCTTAAAATACCTAAAAACAAAAATACGTAAATTATTAGGAATTTACCACCTCCGGCTCAATTTGAGATTATTATCATTATTTTTATTTTTTTATAATTTTTTTGTTCTTTTTGCAGTTTGCAAAGTGACAAAATGAAGCAAAGCACAACTAGTCCACACTTTCCCAGTTTCTGAATTTGATGTTATCAGAGGCTAAATGCAAACACAATTTTTTTTTATCTACTTTTGAGTCTTATTTCATGCAAAGTGATAATATAATTGCACTTTCATTTTCTCTCTTTGAAAGTTTTTAATGCTGTTATTTGATGTTAAGTTTTTAAAATGTGATGTTAATAAAATACATTTTAACAGATAAACTTAAAGATTTTGTTAGTGGATGGTGAGTTTTGGTGATGCCCACCAATATGTGAAATCTGTTCAGAATAAAGGTGCAAGCTGCACTCCAGTGTGCCACCCTATATTGTAATATTGAGAGTTGAATTGTGCATAATACATTTGCTGCATGTAGGTGCCAATACAGTGATGCAATTGATTAATCTTTAAGTTTTTTTTTTTTTTTTGTTTTTTTTTTTATAAGATATTGAACACACAAAAAATCAATTAATTGGAAGCTGCCACTGCTGGCTAGTGCTTAAACACTGTGTCATTATGGCATAAATAGTCAAGTGAACAACTGCATTTACGTTAAGTAGCCTAAATCAGTAAAAGTATCACAATGTATTTCTAAAACAGGAACGGCAAATTACCTTTTACACAAGAAAATTATTCAATAAATAAATTAATAAATATGCAGCGAGTTTAACCCCCCCAATGGTAGACCCAAAGTTACGCCCTTGACTGCATTAATAACTGCATAAAGCCGGGGACACACTTTAAGGCCGGTTATGAATGTAATTTGATACTTATGACTGATCATGACCAAACGCGTGTTCAGCGCGTTCAGTCTGTGTTCAGAGTCGGTGTTTAAAATCTGCTGCGGTCGATGAAAACAGTCAGAGAATGTGTCAGCTAGTCGTGTGTGCCCAGCATTAGTCTGCTATCAGTGGCTCAAACCTCCGTTACTAACTCTAAAATGACGTTTTGGAATTAGCAACGGAGGCATTTGATTAGATGCGTAAGAAATTAGTCCTACATACAAGAGCGTTTTAATGACAACAACTTTACAAACGTCTCGAAATACATAATCTGAACAATGTTTCGAGGTTTGGTAACTAGTATAAGCGGAATAATTGACTTCAGGCCGTTGAATTATTAGAAAAATAATGCACACCCGAGGTGGTAATGCGGTCACGACGCGAAGCGGAATTCAACGGCCTGTCGTCAATTATTCCTTACTTAATTACTTGTTTATTGAACAGTTGTATAAACGCAAAGTCAAAGACATAAGTGCTGTAGTAATGGCCTGTGATTGCTTATGGCCTTGTGCTGAAACTATAACACCAATTTTGCTTAATTGTAACATAATGATGCGTTAATATTTGTTGCGAATAAAAATGTCTATAATATTATATAATCAGTACAAATTATAATAGACATGCGACATGTAGGAGATCTGACAGTCATAGTTTTAAAAAATTCACACACCCTGATTTTCCACCCTTATATTGTATATATGGCAAATATGCACCAATAAATTCTGTGATTTGCAGACTACTCTTGGCAGATATTTTGCTGAACATCAATGAAAGACTGTAAGTTAACTTCAAGTTCAAAAGGAAGATCAAAAACAGTTAGCTTGATTTTGTCTGTTTGATGCTATAGGCTTTATGGAACTTGTTAAAATATTTGTCTGCATTCTGGTGGTTAATTCATCAAGTTGTCAAAACCAAGTCATAAATGACAGCAAGCCATCATATCAATACATATGTGAAATACTAAAGGATAGAATATTAATGACATTATGAATAAGAGCTCTCTTATGCATACATGTATCAACATTCTTGTCTTTAATCTGTATCATATTATTTTTACCACTAGATGGTGCCATAATGAAAAATATTGATAAATATTAGTTTAGTAACCATTTTAAGCCAGGTGATCAAAAACAAGGCAGAAGTGGGTGAGGCTTCCTCCCTGCAGCATTCCAGCAAGAAAGACAGAGAGAGGGAAGAGCAAGAGATAAACGATTCTGAGGAGGAAAGAGATCTGTTGGAGGAGGAGGAGGTTTGTGAAAATGAATCTATTTGCATTTATGATTATGGATGTTAAAATTAAGTGTAATTGGTGCTGAATTAGTGAGGACATGATTTGAGTAAAGATGTCTAATATTCTCAATGTTGTTTGGGTCTCTAAGATTTGTTCTCTTACGAGAGGTTCTCTCGTATTGCGTAAGTTGCTTACGCTTCGAGGAAAGTCTTCTTTCTTCGAGATCTGAAGCCAAAAATTATCCTTAATTTTGTATTCATTGTCAACGCAGTGCGGCAGCCGGCAGACCAAGGCAGGCTGTATAAGCGTGCTCATTGGCTGCTCGGCGGCAACTGCTTAAGCCTATCAGTGAGCCTCATGAAACGTGGCAATGATTCGCTTTGCGCCCTCCACACCCTTCTAACCGGCAGGATGGGTGTGTCCAGTGGGTATATAACGAGGGCTCACAGGCTGAATATCTGATTTTCTAGTCTTCAGCGAAGCTCTACGCATGAGAGCCGCCACTGTTGAAACCAACGACCAGCAAGCTTAGGACAGCGCCTGAGGAAGTCGGCTGCCTTTGCCGCCTTCAGCCATCCGTGCCTGCTACGCTATCCGGCGACATATCCTTTTATTACTGCTGTGTGTGTTCGCCCTGCGACACACACTTTCTCTCACTGTTCTAAAAGAGCACGAGGCGTTTTTGTCAAAATGCCTCGTTTTTCCTGCGGCTCGTGCCGCGCCCCGCTCAGCAACGGAGACCGCCACCTCATCTGCGCTCTCTGCCTGGGCCGCGAGCACGCCGCCACCGCACTCTCTACGGGCGGCTGCCCCGAGTGCGAAGAACTTTCAATGTCGACCCTGCGGGCTCGACTTGAAGTTTTCGACCAAGCTGTCGCTCCGCCTGTCCCTGCCGGGCCGCGCAAGAAGAAGCGCCGCTCGCAGAGACCACCGGAGACTGATGTGACTGAGGAGCTCGCCGGAACCTCTCCCTCGAGCTTCTCTCTCGCCATCTCCGCCCCCCCTCCCGGCCGCTCAACCGCCAGCTCTCGCCCGCACCGCCGCCGCGTCAGGGGATGAGGCGAATGAGATAGACACCCTCCCTCTGTTCGAGCCGCGCTACTGCGCCGCTCACAAGGGATGGCAGAAGCGGACGGTCTCGGAGCGAGCTTCCTCTCCCTCTATTCGAGCCGCGCAAACTGCACCGCTCACAAGGGATGGCAGAGGCGGACGGTCTTGGAGCTCTCTTTACGTTACAAGAAAGCTACTCTATCCTCGCGCGTCACTCACCGGCGAAAAGGAGAACAGAGTGTTTTCGTCCCGCTGTGGCCGGACTTACCTCCATTTCTCATACATTTCTCAGTCCCCTCTTAAGTTCAGGCGACTGGAATTGTTCATATCGCAGTATACGAGCCTGTTATAAATACACGCACGCCTGCAAGCAAATGCCGTCAGAAGACATGACGCTCTCTTATATCCTCGCTCTCTAACCGAAAGCTATTGTATTCTCCCCTGTGGCTCAGTGGCGGAATCTTAGGCTTTCGCACCAGAGACCCGTGTTCGATCGCGGCAGTTAAAAATTTATGCTGTTCGCTTCTCCGAGCTCGCGGCCAGTTTTTCTTACATACAGAAAACGAACCCGCCTCTCGTACCACTCCTACTCATGGTGCTCGAGTATTTATGAGCGTCTAAACACAAGGGAAGAAAAGACGGTTAAGTCCCGCTGTGGCTGGACCACTGTCAAAGCTTCACGCTCTGTCAGTCCCTGTTGCCACGGCTACTGCAGATGTTTACCTCACAGTCAACGAGCCGGTATATCTACCCGCTCGCCTGCGCGCAACCACAGTTCTCACGGCGACCCAGAGAAATCTCAAATGAGCATAATGTCTGGTTGCACGGCTCACGCCGTATGTGTTTCAAATGCAGTGAATGTGCCCACGTTTCCGTGTTCACCCCTGCACACAAGCACTATAAATCCCGTGTCTCTCACAGAGCCCACTCTCATAAAGCAGGCAGAAGCCGCTCGAGTGTTAAAAGTAGGTCACGTGTCCACCTCACCTTGCCCACACCTACTCACTGCCCGCTCTGTCACATGGCCTCTTGACCGGTCATGTTTTAAATGTAAGTCCTGTGCCCGCCCTCGAGCGCTCACACATACTAACGAACATTTCGCCCCCGATGCCGCCCTCGTGCGTCACGCCTCACACTATATGTTCCCTGTCCAAGCCACCGGGACACTGTGTGTAAAACGGCCAGCTATCGCTGCGTGCGATCCGCCGTATCTAAGCACCAAGAGCGTGCGCGCTGCGCCCACCCCTCCGTTTCGAGCTCTCGAGCCCGCGACGATAAGAGCCCGGAGTTATCCCACCGCAAAGTTATCTCGACGGATGCTTCCACCTCAGGTTGGGGCGCTCTTTTCAAGGGCAAACCGGTCTTTGGCCAGTGGTCAGACCAGGAGAAATGCCTCCACATAAACTGTTTGGAGATGATAGCGGTCGAGAACGCGCTCAAGCGCTTCGTCCCATTCATACAGGATCACCATGTGCTAGTCCGCTTGGACAACATGTCCGTGGTATCCTATGTGAACCGACAGGGCGGTGTCAGATCCAGGAAACTGTGCAAGATGACAGAACGCCATCTCATGTGTGCGCTCACCGCTCTTTGCGCTCGCTGAGAGCCGCGCACATGCCGGGCCACCTGAATGTCGGTCCAGCAGTCTGTCTGGAGTCTGTCTCCCCCGGGAGATTGGTCCCTGCACCCCCAGACAGTCCAGTTTCTCTGGCGCCTATTCGGCAGAGCGGAGGTCGACCTCTTTGCGTCGAGAGACAACGCTTACTGCCCGAAATTTTTCTCGAAAAGCGAGGACGCGCTGTCCCAGACATGGCCCAGCCTCCTGCTGTATGCTTTTCCCCCGATCTCCCTGTTACCACAGGTCATTACGAGGATCAGGGAAACGCACCACCCAGTGCTTCTTATAGCCCTGCGTTGGGAGAACCAAACCTGGTACCCAGAGCTAGTGAGGCTGTCGCACTCATCCCCATGGCCGATCCCGGTGAGAAAGGATCTCCTCTCTCAAACCGGTGGATCGATCTGGCATCCCCATCCAGAACGATGGTCTCTGCATGCATGGGTAATCAACGGATACCCGTTGACCTGCCAGAAGGGGTCGTGAACACGATCACGCAGTCTAGAGCTCCCTCCACGAGACGGCTCTACGCGTCTAAATGGTCTGTGTTTTCTAAATGGTGCGCTACTAAGAGCTTGGATCCACGTGCATGTGGGGTCCCACGGGTGCTCTCCTTCTTACAAGAGCTGTTGGACAAGGGCAGGTCCCCTTCCATGCTCAAAGTGTATGTGGCGGCTATTGCAGCTTTCACTGAGACGACGCGCGGCCAGGCAATAGGAAGGAACGAGCTTATTATCCGCTTCCTCAGAGGAGCTAGACGGATGAATCCCCCGTGGCCCCCCTCGGTTCCTATTTGGGATCTGTCCTTGGTCCTGGAGGCCCTGAAGGCTTTTCCCTTTGAACCGCTTGAATCCGTGGATTTAAAGTACCGGTCACTCAAAAACGTTTTTAGCACTGTCTTCAGTAAAACGCATGGGGGATTTGCACGCGTTATCTGTTAGCCCTGCATGTCTTGAGTTCGGACTGAACGACTTGAAAGTCATTCTCAGACCGAGACACAGTTACATCCCCAAAGCGATTGGAACCCCTTTTAGTGCACAAATCATTTCCCTTTCAGCTCTGCCAGCATCCGATAATGGGGACAGTGATAACCTCCTATGCCCTGTCAGGGCACTGAGAGTTTACATCACGCGCTCCGCCGCTTTCAGGCGTTCAGAGCAGCTCTTTGTTTCCTTCGGCAGACGCACCAAGGGTCTCGCCACCTCGAAACAGAGCCTGTCCAGGTGGATAGTGGACGCGATTGCAGCAGCTTATGCCTCCAAACACCTGCAGTGCCCTCTGGGTATCAGAGCCCACTCTACTAGAGGCATGGCCTCTTCGTGGGCCTGGTCCAGTGGAATTTCTATCCATGATATTTGTATGGCGGCGGGCTGGGCCTCCCCATCGACATTCATGAGGTTTTATAACCTTGAAGTTCCCGCCTTACAGGCTAAATTGCTGTCAGTATAAGTGACATGTATGCTCTGCCCAGTCGCTTATGTGCAGACTACGTTCACATGCTGGCGATATTTCTGGTATGGTACTTAGGGTGAAGTGTTTTATACTCAGACCGGCTGGGCCGCTCTGTTTCTCATTCCCTGTTAAGCGCTGTTTACCGGTGCTGGCCCGCGCTGCTGGCCGCCCGTCTTCCACTCTGTTGCGCAGGGGGGTTATTCTCTTCGTAAAAGACCGATGATGTCGCTCTTTTCTTACGCTAATGTGTGCTTATGTACTGTGTGGGCTCGCGCTGCCGGCCTCACTGTTTTGCACTGATATATACTTATAGACTGGCCGCGCCGCTCTATTTTATACACTGAGTGAAGTGCTTTGTACTGTGTTGGCCCGTCTCTCCGACCGGCCACCTGTTCCAGCAGAATGTTTTTCCCCGGTCTCCCTGGGATTCATGTGCTGGATGCTCAGCGTGCACGGCATTGACAAGGGGTTCCCGTAGTGTAAGCAACTTACGCAATACGAGAGAACCTCTCGTAAGAGAACGTACTCGGTTACCTAATGTAACCTTGGTTCTCTCTAGAAGAGGGAACGAGTATTGCGTAACCTGCCATGTCGCGCCACAAGCTTTTGCGCTTCAGACTACGAAAACCAGATATTCAGCCTGTGAGCCCTCGTTATATACACACTGGCCACACCCATCTTGACGGCTCATTGGAGGCCACGTTTCACGAGGCTCACTGATAGGCTTAAGCAGTTGCCGCCGAGCAGCCAATGAGCACGCTTATACAGCCTGCCTTGGTCTGCCGGCTGCCGCACTGCGTTGACAATGAATACAAAATTAAGGATAATTTTTGGCTTCAGATCTCAAAGAAAGAAGACTTTCCCGAAGCTTAAGCAACTTACGCAATAATCGTTCCCTCTTCTAGAGAGAACCGAGGTTACATTAGGTAACCGAGTACGTTTCCAACTATAGTTTCATACTAAAGTTTTTTTTGTTTTTTTTTCCTCTAGGGTTAAAAGCCAGGAAGGAGAGAATGAAGAAGAGGAAGAGGGTGAGCATGTGGAAGGGGAAGATGGCGACAGCGTTAATGGCGATGACTCATAGGCTGTTTTAAACACCATGGTTTTCAGACATTCACTCAAAATTCAGCCCTTTCAGTTCTTTTGAAAGGTTGAAGCCAGTCTTTAAAAGATTTGTCTATAGATGCCTGCACACTTATAATAACTAACATCTATAGATGACTGCACACTTATAATAACTAACACTACAATTACATCAGTTTCACTGATGTCAGTTTATTTTTAATGAAAGCATGACAGCTTTTCAGGCTTTTGAAGTCCCTTAAACCTTGAAGACAAACATTTGTTTTCAAACAACAGAAACTATGACATTTTCCAGTTATTCCTAATAATTCTGGCTTTTTATTTTTCACTATCAGAATATGTCCATTATGCTTTCTCAGAGCGAAACTGGCCTGTTCCCTGTGTCTCTATGGGAATTTTCTTTCTGTGAACAAAGGTAAAATTTGTATTTTTAAAGGGAGGAACTTGAGGGCCTACTCTACAGAGAACAAACAAGCTTCCCTGAAACATGTGTTTGTATTTACCTGTGTTTTTTATATCACCCTGTTTCAGAATAATTCTACAGGAAAGTTTCAATAAAATATTAAATGTGTTGTTTTTTTTTTCTTCAGTGTTAACCTTGGCAAATATTTGATCATGTGACAAAGCTGTCAGTGATTTTTAGCTTAAGTATTTAGGATGTTCTTTTAAGTTATAAAAATAAAACCTTTTTTTAATTATTTTTTTATTCATATCACCAATAACATGAATTTGATGTGAAGTATGATTCATATTTGACCATTAAACTGCATACTATGAGCTTTAAAAGTCTAATTTTGACTGTTTATCATTGACTTTCTGATTCTTTGATGGTGTCTGACCACCTGGGGGAAAGAATGCAAGTGAATCTTAATTCTGTGACATTTGTTTTATTTAATGAAATGTTCAGCATTTAATATGCTAGAGATATGGAAAGTACTACTCCCATTCTTAGATGGATCATATGAGTTTAGCTCATTTACTCTTCAGACTTAAGAAATATGAAGACATCCAGACATTAACATATCGTAACTAAGAAGCATAAACAATGATCTCCCTTTCGTTGTGCCTATTTGCTCTAATTTACTTGTATATAGCTCACTTAGGAACAATTAAGTTTCATATACCGGTAATTGTGTTTTGCATCACATCCTGCACTGGATTTCTAAGAAATTCAGGTGTTCACAAGGGGAAGATCAGAAAGCCACTGAAACTAGTGTAACTTTCTGGATCATCATAAACCCAGGTGTTATTCCAAAGTCGTGTAGAAATCTGATCACCGATCTCCAGTGTGAGAACAACACCATTGCTGCCATTACCATTGCCAACAGGCTTCCAGGCGTGCACAGAGCACTGGGTTTCACCGTTCTTCAAGAGACTGACTGCCATTGTGGTTCCACCATGAGAATGAGCATAAAATCTGAAGTAATAGGCTCCTTTTATTGGTGCTGTGAAAATACCTGTAAGGCACATGAAAAAAGCAGTCACAGAAAATGTCATCATATGTGAACACAGTATTTCTGTAATGGTATTCTTTTCACAGTCCTTACCAGTATTTGAGTCATAGGCACTTCCAACATTACTAAAGACATTTTTGTAT
Source organism: Scardinius erythrophthalmus (assembly GCF_964197995.2). Classification (NCBI taxonomy): domain Eukaryota; kingdom Metazoa; phylum Chordata; class Actinopteri; order Cypriniformes; family Leuciscidae; genus Scardinius; species Scardinius erythrophthalmus. The sequence goes on along the minus strand of NC_138229.1, from coordinate 13,090,765 downwards.
TCCAGAATTTTCAGATTATCAGTGGGCCCAGTGTGTCCTGTTCCAGATGCCAGAAGTCCAGCAGAGAAAGCAACTTTTGTGGCTGGAAATAAGCAAATGGGCTGATGTAAAATGTGTAATCAAATAAAATGTTTAATTTAATACATTTAAATGTCTATGGGAACAAAATGTGCCTTATACTTGCCTTCAATCTCTTTTTGGGCAGTTTCAAGCTTATTTTGTGAATCTTGTACCGAGGTTTTCAAAGCTGTACGGAATACACATTGATATGATAATGTCACAATATTTAATACATTTAAATGTCTATGGGAACAAAATGTGCCTTATACTTGCCTTCAATCTCTTTTTGGGCAGTTTCAAGCTTATTTTGTGAATCTTGTACCGAGGTTTTCAAAGCTGTACGGAATACACATTAATATGATAATGTCACAATACTGCAAACCAATGAATTTATAAAGATGTGCAAGTTGTAATTTCTTTGTAAGTTCATAAGTTTTTCCACAATGACATGTTCAATATAAATCCACCTTACCTTCATTCTCACTCAATACTTTGGTCAGTGTTTCTTCTAATTTTTGTATCCTTTCATCCATGGGTTTTAGCTTCTGGAGCTCAGCATTAATGTCCATACTTGGAGTCAATAAATCTTGTGCAATTGAGCTCCCAGCACAGAGCAGCAGTACCAGCACGGAAAAAAAAACCTTTTTACATGTGACGGCCGATCGCGGGGTAATGAAGGAAGAAATGAGTGTCAGCTGCGAGAGATGAGGGAGGCGATCAGTGATTGGGACACGTGTCTTAATAATGGATATAAGCGGAGAGAGAGAGAGAGAGAGAGAGAGAGAGAGAGAGAGAGAGAGAGAGATTTTTTTATTTTTAATCAAACCTTTATTTACAATTAAACAAATCACACATTATTCTATAAATTCACATCATAATTTGTTAAAAGAAAAAAACATTCATTTAAAAACAAAACAATAACTCGTCATCATCAATTTTATACAGACCTTCCCAACTACACCATTTCATTTTAAAAGTACAAAGATCACACATAGCTTTGTAAAATCTGAAATCAATCAAAATTCTTGCTTTAAGTAACGATTTAAAAACAAAAATAACATCATCATTGCTTTTTTGCTCTATTTTGTTTATCCTACTCATGTATATTGCCAACTTTGCTTGTCCCAAAATAAAATTCAACAATTGAAAAACAACTCGCTTTTTTTGATCATATTTAAAGCCAAAAATAAAAGTCTCAGGATAAAAACACTCTTTAAACTTATTACACAGTCTTTCTACCATTTCAAACAAAGGTCCAAGTCTGATACATTGCATGAAGGCATGAAACACAGTCTCTTTTTTTAAACAAAAAGGACAACCTGAGTTATTCTTCGGATCTAAAACTGAAATAAAAGAATTCACTGCAACAGCTCCATGCAAGATTCTCCACTGCAAATCTCCTGTTCTTTTTGATAATGGTGGCTTGTACAACACTCTCCATTCAGGTCTTACCTCATCACCCAACTTTAACACAGCACGCCAAGGGGTATCAACTCTATTATTAAACTTTTTTTTGTTTAGAACGAGCACACACATTTTATACAGCTCTTTTCCAACACATGAAAAAAAATCAACAGATAAAAACTTCCTTTGTTGAATAAAACATCCCGAACACTCTTCAATTTTTGGTTGAATTAACAAACAAGGAAACAAATCTTCACAGTCAGGAATATTAATCCCTAAGGAGAATTCCTCCAACATCAATTTTTCTTCATCCGTAAACACTTCTTTTAATTTATTCAGATAACGAGAAACTGAACGAACAGATCGAATTCCAAGCTTTTCAGTAAAAGTTACTACATTCTGAAAAACAGGCCCAGTTAAACACAATAAATGATTTAAAACATAAATTCCTGAGTCTTGTAAAATCCTACTAAATCCTGGTAAATTGGGTGCAGAAACATCTAGTCTTGCATTAAGTATCAAGGGTTCATTCAGTAACCAAAAAATTGAGTGAAAAATTTCAGTCCTTTCAATGTGAAAAAGATTCCAGATCTTAAAGAGATATTGATAAAAAAATGGCAATTTCGAGAGATCCAAACACTGAGGGTCCATTAGGAAAAGAGATTTGTCCATTCCGAAGTTTCCAACAGTCTTAAGTAGGGCACAACTGATTGCCCTCCAACTCACATTCATCGGTCCATCAAGAAGTCTTTGTAAAAAATGCAGTCGGAAAGCTACAATCCTGCTCTGTAAGTGAATCAAACCCTGGCCTCCTTCTTCCTTAGGCAGAAATAAAATACTCTGTGGAATCCAGTGAAGTTTGTCCCAAAAAAAATCAACAAAAGCTGCTTGAATTATTATTTTATTTTTTCATAATAATTATTATGCTATTAGTTTCACAGGAGGATCAATGCAAACCAGTCTGTGCCATAAAAAAGAGGCAACCAAATTATTTACAATAAGCGTTCTACCCCTATAGGACATGTTGGGTAGAAGCCACTTCCATTTATCTAAACGTCCTTTAACTTTTTGTAATACACCATCCCAATTCTTTTGTAACAAATTATCATCTCCCAAAAAAAACCCCTAAATATTTCAAACCCCACCTATTCCAACACAAACCTTCAGGAAGACTTGGTTTCCCTTCCTTCCAATCTCCTCATAAAAAAGCTTCACTTTTTTTCCAATTGACTTTTGCTAATGACCATTTTCCAAAGTCCTCTATCAGTCTAGATAAAACATGTAGAGAGAGAGAGAGAGAGAGAGAGAGAGAGAGAGAGAGAGAGAGAGAGAAGACTTTGGCTGGATTGCGGGTGTAAGCCTTGGGTGCTGAGTCTGTTGAATTGCAGTTTTATTGTGGAAATGAGCACGAGTGAAACCTTGCAGTGTGTTGGTGAATGTAAGAGTGTTTGAATTGTGTTTCTGCTGTTCACTCGCAGTCACAGCTGTTTATTCCTCTCCCCGCCTGAGCCCTGTTGAAGGAGAAGGCTGAAGCTGCTTAGATACGTTCATTTATGTTCATTCCTCTCTCTGTCTGAGCCCGAAGAAGAGAACGCTGAAGAAGAGAACGCGGAAGCTGTGAATTATGTTCATTCCTCTCTCTGTTTGAAACTGCTGAGATACGTCCATGTTATGTTCATATCTCTCTCTGCCTGAGCCCCTAAGAAGAGAACGCTAAAGAAGAGAATGCGGAAGCTGTGAATTATGGTCATTCCTCTCTCTGTTTGAAACTGCTGAGATACGTCCATGTTATGTTCATATCTCTCTCTGTCTGAACCTCGAAGAAGAGAACGCTGAAGAAGAGAACGCGGAAGCTGTAAACTGTTCATTCCTCTCTCTGTCTGAGCCCTGAAGAAGAGAACGCAGAAGAAGAGAACGCGGAAGCTGTGAACTGTTCATTCCTCTCTCTGTCTGAGCTCCGAAACAGAGAATGTTGAGACTTTAAAGATTGTTTTTATTATTTAATAAAGAATGTATTTATTTTGAATTCTGTGTTCGCCTCCCTTCGTGTCCACGGTCAGCTCCTCAGGGGCGGTACGCAAGCCAGGGGCGGGCGGCCCGCTGGCGCTCGCCCCGACCTGTGACAAACTTTGTTGTGAAAGGTTGCGAAAGTTTGTAAACATTTGTACTTTAGACTTTGTACTTTGATGTTGAGAGGGTTTTGTTTATTTCCATTAGGGTGAGTCAAATGTAGAATTGGGTACACTGAAAGGACATTTTCAGCATAATTTGCGTTAATGGATTATGTGTGTGTATGGTTGTGTGGTTGAGGCATACACTGTTATGTTGGTTCCCATTTATAAATCATAGCCTACTAATGATGTTTTTGAAAATAAAATGGAAAAAATGCAGAAAGTTTGTGAAGGTAGGTTTGTTTGGAGAATAGAGTAGCCTACAGTTTGTGTAGTGTATGTTATGCCTATGGAATGTATCCATAAGACATGAAAACCCAACATGAGTGACTGGATGTGTACACGTTTGCCTACTTGTGAGGGCCAAATAGTGAAATATGACAATCGACTAGTGAGAACATTTTCCTCATGTTAGTTAACTATATTAGTTAACTCACTAGTTTTTTTTTTTTTATTCAAAATTTAAATCCCCTCCTTGAACTGTCACCTTAACGTGGTGGAGGGGTTTGAGTACCTGAATGACCCTAAGAGCTATGTTGTCCGGGGCTATATGCCCCTGGTAGGGTCTCCCAAGGCAAACAGGTCCTAGGTGACGGGTCAGACTAAGAGTGGTTAAAAAAAAACCTTTATGAGTAAAATTAAATCGAGGACCGTGACGTCGCCCGGTATTGCGCAGCCGGGGCCCCACCCTGGAGCCAGGCCCGGGGTTGGGGCTCGTACGCGAGCGCCTGGTGGCCGGGCCTCCCTAGCCCGAAGAAGCGACGTGGGGCCGCCTTCCCGTGGGCTCACCACCTACAGGAGGGACCGTAAGGGGCCGGTGCTTAGAGGATCGTGCGACAGTCGAAGGCGGGGGCCTCGACAACCTGATCCCTGGACACGGAAACTAGCTCTAGGGACGTGGAACGTCACCTCGCTGGCGGGGAAGGAGCCTGAGATTGTGCGTGAGGTTGAGAGGTTCCGACTAGAGATAGTCGGGATCACCTCTACGCACAGCTTGGGCTATGGAACTACACTCCTTGAGAGAGGATGGCCTCTTCACCACTCTGGAGTTGCCCATGGTGAGAGGCTGGTGTGGGTTTGCTTATAGCCCCCTAGCTCAGCCGCCATGTGTTGGAGTTTACCCTGGTGAACGAGAGGGTCGTTTCCCTGCGCCTACGGGTCGGGGATAGGTCTCTCACTGTCGTTTGTGCCTACGGGCCAAACGGCAGTGCAGAGTACCCGGCCTTCTTGTAGTCTCTGGGAGGGGTGCTGGAAAGTGCTCCGACTGGGGACTCCGTCGTTTTACTTCAACGCCCATGTAGGCAAAGACAGTGACACCAGGAGGGGTCGTGATTGGGTGGAACGGCCCCCCTGATCTGAACCCGAGCGGTGTTCAGTTATTGGACTTCTGTGCTAGTTACAGTTTGTCCATAACGAACACCATGTTCAAGCATAAGGGTGTCCATCAGTGCACGTGGCACCAGGACACCCCAGGCCGTAGGTCGATGATCGACTTTGTGGTCATTTCATCTGACCTCCGGCCGTATGTCTTGGACACTCGGGTGAAGAGAGGGGCGGAGCTGTCAACTGATCACCACATGGTGGTGAGTTGGATCCGATGGCGGGGGAGGAAGCTAGACAGACTCGGCAGACCCAAGCGTACTGTAAGGGTCTGCTGGGAACGTTTGGCCGAGTCTGCTGTCAGAGAGATCTTCAACTCCCACCTCCGGTGGAGCTTCGACCGGATCCCGAGGGAGGCTGGAGATATTGAGTCCGAGTGGACCATGTTCTCCACCTCCATTGTCGAAGCGGCCGCTCAGAGCTGTGGCCATAAGGTCTCCGGTGCCTGTCGAGGCGTCAATCCCCGAACCCGGTGGTGGACACCGGAAGTAAAGGATGCCGTCAAGCTGAAGAAGGAGTCCTATCGGGCCTGGTTGGCTTGTGGGACTCCTGAGGCAGCTGACGGGTACTGGCAGGCCAAGCGGACTGCAGCCCGGGTGGTTGTGGAGGCAAAAACTCGGGCCTGGGAGGAGTTCGGTTAGGCCATGGAGAAGGACTATCGGCCTTGAAGAGATTCTGGCAAACCGTCCGGCGCCTCAGGAGAGGGAAGTTGTGCCCTACCAACACTGTCTACAGTGGAGGTGGGCAGATGTTGACCTCAACTGGGGATGGTTTTCGCGGGATATCGCATACGACATACGTCATAGAGAAAAGTTGCTTCGGCTACTTTGACGGCTGTATGGTTAGTTGTCTCAACCAGCAAGAAAGGTTTAGGCTACATGTAGCACGAAATCTCAAACCTTGTGGAATCAACCATTATTAAATAATAAATAAATAAAAACCAGAGGAGATCTGCTGGCGAAAAGAGAAAGCGACTCACAGAGCTCATGATAAAACAAAAATCAACATTGGCTTGGCTTTTAGGAGAACTGAGGGATTTGAAATGTTGTAAAAGCGAAGCGGAGATGGCATTAACAGGTGAGTAATTAAGGTATTTTATTGAACCATATAAAAAAATAACATATTAAAAGCAATTGGATATGTATCTCTAACAGAGTTCATTGTAAAGCATTGTCTATCGTGAAGGGTCATTTCGTTAATTTATTTAAATTATTATTTATTTTCAAGGGAGCACTGTCTATTAATAATGGTGGTTACAGTAACAGTAGCCTACTTCAGCTAACATTTGTCAGCTTGAGATCCTTGTCATCAAAACTAGTAATGTTTTACTAAGCAGTGGGCCTATGTAGGCTTTAACCATATTTATCCGCACTGTCACGAGCCGAAGCACAACAAAACGTACTCGGTTACCAAACTTCACCTCGGTTCGGGATATTTGGGTATATTTAATTGAATTAATCAATCAACGATACCATTGATCAGCATGACCAAACGTGGACGTTCCACTAGAAACAAACATTGATGTATTGTTTTAATTTATTACTGTGAAGCTGCTTTGATACAACCTATGTTGTGAAAAGCGCTATATAAATAAACTTGACTTGACTTCTCTCTAGAAAAGGGAATGAGAATTGCATAAGTTGCTTACGCTACGGGTAAAGTCATCTTTTCTCGAGATCTGAAGCCAAAAAATTATCCTTAATTTTGTATTTATTGTCAACGCAGTGCGGCAGCCAGCAGACCATAGCAGGCTGTATAAGCGTGCTCATTGGCTGTCCTGCGGCAACTGCAGCAGCCTACCGGTGAGCCCTGCGTGACGTCACACCCAATGAGGGCGCTTCGCACCCTCCATGCGTCACAGCCCGCCAGAATGGGTGTGGCTTAGCGTATATAAGGAAGGGCTCAACAGGCTGAACTCTGGTTTTCATTGACTGAAGCGAATAAGCTCGTGGCGCGAGCAAGGCAGGTTACGCAATACTCGTTCCCTTTTCTAGAGAAAACCGAGGTTACGTTAGGTAACCGAGTACATTCTCTTAAGAGAGGTTCTCTCGTATTGCGTAAGTTGCTTACGCTACGGGAACCCCTTGTCAACGCCGTGCGTGCCGAGCATCCACTGCATGAGAAAAAAACGTGTGGAGAACAGGCGGCCAGCAACGCGGGCCGGGACAAGTACATAAGCACATCATAGGGAAATACAGAGCGGCTCCGCTGGTCTATGTATAGAGAATATCACCCCTTTGTGCAGCTCAACCAGAAGAGCTAGTAGTCACGTGAGAGTAGCCTGCACATGAACAACTGGGCAGAACATATACATCACCTAGACTGATAAAAGTTTAGCCTGCAAGGCAGAAACTTCCAGGTTATAAAACCTAACGAAAGTAGAGGGGGAGGCCCAGCCTGCCGCCATACAAATGTTGTGAATAGAAATCCCGCTGGACCAAGCCCACGACGAAGCCATGCCTCTAGTGGAATGGGCCCTGATGCCCATAGGGCACTGCAGGTGTTTGGACTATCCATCTGGATAGGCTATGTTTTGAGGCGGCGAGACCCTTGGTACGCCCACCAAACGAAACAAAGAGCTGCTCAGAACGCCTGAAGGCGGCGGAGCACGTGATGTAAACTCTCAGCGCCCTGACGGGGCATAGGAGGTTATCACTGCCCTCGCTATCGGATGCTGGCAGAGCCGATAGGGAGATGATCTACGCTCTAAAGGGAGTGCCAATCGCCTTGGGGACATAACCATGTCTCGGTTTGAGGATAACTTTAGAGTCATTTGGTCCAAACTCGAGACATGCGGGGCTAACAGTGCGTGTAGATCCCCCACACGTTTTACTGATGACAGAGCTATCAGAAAAACGGTTTTGAGAGAGAGGTACTTTAGGTCCACGGATTCTAGCGGTTCAAAGGGATACACTTTCAGGGCCTCTAGGACCAAAGATAGATCCCAAATCAGAACCGAAGGGGGCCGCGGGGGATTCATCCTCCTGGCTCCTCTAAGGAAGCGGATGATGAGTTCGTTCCTTCCTATTGCACGGCTGCGCATCAACTCCGCGAACGCTGCAATAGCCGCAACATAAACTTTGAGCGTGGAAGGAGACCTGCCCTTGTCCAACAGCTCTTGAAGGAAGGAAAGCACCCACGAAACCCCACACGTGCGTTGGTCCAGGCTCTTTGTAGCGCACCATTTGGAGAACACTGACCTTTTAGACGCGTAGAGTCTTCTCGTAGAAGGAGCTCTAGACTGTGTGATCGTGTTCACGACCCCTTCTGGCAAAGCAAAGGGGATCCATTGATTATCCACGCATGCAGAGACCAGCGCTCTGGATGGGGATGCCAAATCGATCTACCGGCTTGAGAGAGAAGGTCTTTCCTCACCGGGATCGGCCATGGGGCTATGTGCGACAGCCTCACCAGCTCTGGGAACCAGGTTTGGTTCTCCCATCACGGGGCTATGAGGAGCACTGAGTGGCGCGTTTCCCTGATTCTCTTGATTACCTGTGGTAACAGCGAGATTGGAGGGAAAGCGTACAGCGGGCAGCTGGGCCAGGTTTGAGGCCAGCGCGTCCTCGCTCTTCGAGAGGAACCTCGGGCAATGAGTGTTGTCTTTTGACGCAAAAAGGTCGACTTCCGCTTTGCCGAAAAGGCGCCACAGTGACTGGACTGTCTGAGGGTGCAGGGACCATTCTCCTGGGGGGATGTTGTCCCTGGACAGTCTGTCTGGGCCGACATTCCTGTGGCCCGGTACATGCGCGGCTCACAGCGAGCGCAACGAGTGATGAGCCCACACAAGAAGGCGTTCTGTCAGTTTGCAGAGATTCCTGGATCTGACACCGCCCTGGTGGTTCACGTAAGACACCACGGACATGTTGTACGTGCGGACTAGAACATGGTGGCCCCGTATGTGTGGGAGGAAACACTTCAGCGCGTTCTCGACCGCTATCATCTCCAGACAGTTTATATGAAGGCATTTCTCCTGGTCTGACCACAGGCCAAAGACCGGTCTGCCCTCGAAGACAGCGCCCCAACCTAAGTTGGAGGCGTCCGTCGAGATGACCTTTCGGTACGAGACAGCTCCCATCGTCAATCCTCGCTGGTACCAGTCGGCCGCTAACCAGGGCCTGAAACGCAGCTCTGGGTCACTCTGATTCATATGCCGCCGGATGCCCAAGCTCGGTGAGGCACTCGAGCGTTCAGCCAGCGTTGCAGCGGGTGCATACGCAGTAAGCCCAGCTGAAGCACTGCTGCAGCTGACGCCATACAGCCCAGTATTCTCTGAAATGTTCTCAGAGGAGCGATGCTGCCCTTCTGGAAAGACGCGGCCAGGTGTCGAACACGGCGCACGCGCTGTGTCGACAAGCGGGCCGTCATAGCCACAGAGTCCAGCTCTATTCCCAGAAAAGAGACTGACTGACTGGGCAGTAATGAGCTCTTGGTCCAGTTGACTGTAAGACCCAGGCTTTCCAGATGGCTGAGAAGCACTGTTCTGTGAGATATAAGTTCTATATCTGACTGTGCCAGAATCAGCCAATCGTCCAGATAGTTCAAAAACCGCATACCCCGATTTCTCAGGGGAGCGAGAGCCGCGCCCATGCACTTCGTAAATGTACGGGGTGCTAAAGACAGGCCGAACGGAAGGACGGTGCATTGATATACCTGACCGTCGAAGGCGAATCTCAAGAATGGCCTGTGACGGGGTATTGACGTCTTTCAGATCGAGAGAAATAAACCAGTCCCTCTGGCGAATTTGCACGAGTATCTGTCTGGTTGTCAGCATTTTGAACAGGCTTCTTATGAGAGCTTTGTTCAAATATCTCAGATCTAAGATAGGTCTGAGAGCTCCATCCTTCTTGGTCTTCTTGCTCTTCTTGGGCACGAGGAAGTAACGGCTGTAAAAGCCTGACTCGCTCAGAGAAGGAGGTACCGGTTCTATGGCCCCTTTGCACAGCAGTTTCGCTATTTCTGCGCGGAGTAGGTGTGCTACTTCCATATTCACTCTCGTCTTGGTTCTGTGCTCGAAAGCGCGGGGGACGGCAAGCGAACTGCAGTGAATAGCCCTGTTTTACTGTGCTCAGCACCCATTCTGACACACCTGGAATAGCTTCCCATGCTTCTGCATGTACAGCTAAGGGCAGAATGGCCTCCGGGTTTCGATCGCCGCACTTCGTGGGGTCGAGAACCTGAATCAGAGGCATGGGTGCGGAGCGCGCGCTCTCGGTGCTTGAATACGGCGGCTCGCTGACAGCGATGGCTGGTCGTTTTAGACATGATGTCCCGGTTGCTTTGGACGGAGAGCATTTTGTGGGAAAACCGAGAAGCGCGAGCAGCGCCGGGGGTAAAGTGTTTGTCAGTAAGTGTGAGCGCTCATGAGCGGGCAAAGGACTTACATCCATAACGTGACCGGTAAGAGGTAACTTTGGCCGTGTAACAGAGCGGGCAGTGAGTAGGTGTGGGCACAGGTTCGTGGGCACATTACCCACATTTAACACTCGAGCGGCATTTGCCAGCTTTATGAGAGTGGGCTCTGTGAGAGACACGGGGGTTATCGTGCTTGTGTGTAGGGGTGAACACTGAGACGTGGGAACATTCTCTACACTTAAAACACCAACGGCGTGAGCCGGATACCCAGGCATTACACTCTTTTTGAGATTTCTCTGGGTCGCCGTGAAAACGGTGGTTGCGTGCAGGCGAGCGGGTAGTATTACCGGCTCGTTGGCTGCCAAATACGCTTCTGCAGTAGTCTTTCTTAAGGGGACTGACAAAGCGGATGTGTTGTGTTTATCAGTAAGCGTGGGAGCTCACGGGCGGACACAAGACTTACAACATAGCCGCTGTGTGTCGGCTTTATAGGTTTTGTCCCCTGGGATAAAAGTGTAGAAGAGCGGGCAGTGAGTAGGGGTGGGCATTGTTTTGTGAGCACATTTCCTACATTCAACATTCGAGCAGCATATGCCAGCTCTAGAGTGGGCTCTGCATGAGTGAATGACACAGGGGGAACCGTGCTTGTGTGTAGGGGTGAACACTGGGAAGCGGGCAAATTTTCTACACTCAAGACACCATCGACGTGAGCCAGATAACCAGAATTGTAACCTTATGAGATTTCTCTGGGTTGCCGTAGAAACGGTGTTTGGGTGCAGGCGAGCGGGTTGTACAACGTGCTCATTGGCTGCAAAATACACATCTGCAGTCGCCTTCTTAAGGGGACTGACAGAGCGAAATGCTTTGAAGGCTCATGTTTAGATGCTCATAAATACTCGAGCACCATCCTGAGAGCGGGAGGGTGCGAGAGGCGGGTTCGCTTTCTGTATGTAAGAATGCTGGCCGCGAGCTCGGAGACGCAAACAGCATCATTTTTATCTGCCGCCAGAGCCAGGATTCAAACACGGGTCTCTAGCGGAAAAGCCTAAGATTTCGCCACTGAGCCACAGGGGGAAAACACATAAGCTTTCAGTTAGCGCGAGCATATAAGAGAGCGTCATCATGTTCTGTGTCGCCGTTTGTTTGCAGGCGTGCATGTATTATAACAGGCTCGTTTACTGCAATATTGATATTTCCAGTCGCCTGAACTTGAGAGGGGACTGAGAAATGTGTGAGAAATGGAGGTTGGTCCGGCCTGGGGGGGACTAACACTCTCTTTCCTCCTTTTGCCGGTGAGTGACGCACGCGAACGGGGCGCGAGGGCGGGGTAGCTTTCTTGTAACGTAAAGAAATCTAGCCCCGCGACCGTCCGCTTCTGACATCCCTTGTGAACGGCACAGTTTGCTCGGCATAAGCAAAGGGAGAGAGAGCGGGAGGAGCGGCGAGTAGCCAGAGAGCGTCATCATGTTTTGCGTCGGCGTTTGTTTGCAGGCATGCATGTAATATAACAGGCTTGTTTACTGCACTATTGATATTTCCAGCATCGTGCGCGAACGGGGCGCGAGGACGGGGTAGCTTTCTTGTAACGTAAAGAAAGCTAGCCCCGTGACCGTCCGCTTCTGACATCCCTTGTGAACGGCGCAGTTTGTGCGGCTCGATCAGAGAGAGAGAGAGCGGGAAGAGGGGCGAGTAGCCAGAGAGCGTCATCATGTTCTCAGGCGTGCATGTAATATAACAGGCTCGATTACTGCAATATTGATTACAGCCTGTTGAGCCCTTCCTTATATACGCTAAGCCACACCCATTCTGGCGGGCTGTGACGCGTGGAGGGCGCGTATTACGCAATACGAGAGAACCTCTCGTAAGAGAACGTTCTTCCGCAATAATAAAAAAAACTTTGTAATACATTTAAAAAGGCTTATACATCAAACAAAACATGTTTTTATTTAAATATTTCTGTGAGTGTAAGAAAATATTATTAACCTGATATAAAATCAATGGAAGTCTATGCAATGTCCTTACTAATACAGTGTGTGTGTGTGTGTGTGTGTGTATTTAAAATTTTCTATATCATCCCGAGAGCCGAGACCCATCATTTTTTTATATATATTTTGTTTTTTACGTTATAACATTTGTTTGGATTTTAAGAAACAAATGTCACTAAGGATTTTTGAAGACAAAATTGTTAATAAGAAAATATCAGTTAATAAGAAAATGAAAACAAGACTCTATAACCAAAACAAAGTTTTTTTTTTATTTTTTATTTTTTTTTATTTTATTCAGTATAGGCTACCAGTAAATTTTAAGGTTCCAGGCTATTTATTATTATATAGCCTAAATGTCCTCTGTAAAAACAGATATGAGAATAATGTTAGAAAAATATGTTTTGAAAATATTTATTTTTTTGCACTTTGTATGCATAATAGTGCCTGCATTTAATTGGCGTTTAATGTAAATCAGCGTTTTCAGGACTTCGACAGCTGTGGCCTTGTGCTAAAACTATAACACCAATTTTGCTTAATTTTAACATAATGATGTGTTAATATTTGTTGCGAATAAAAATGTCTATAATATTATATAATCAGTACAAATTAAAATAGACATGCGACATGTAGGAGATCTGACAGTCATAGTTTAAAACAATTCACACACCCTGATTTTCCATTCTTATATTGTATATATGGCAAATATGCACCAATAAATTCTGTGATTTGCAGACTATTCTTGGCAGATATTTTGTTGAACATCAAAGAAAGACTGTAAGTTAACTTCAAGTTCAAAAGGAAGATCAAAAACAGTCAGCTTGATTTTGTCTGTTTGATGCTATAGGCTTTATGGAACTTGTTAAAATATTTGTCTGCATTCTGGTGGTTAATTAATCAAGTTATGTCAAAACCAAGTCATAAATGACAGAGAGCCATCATATCAATACATATGTGAAATACTAAAGAATATTAATGACATTATGAATAAGAGCTCTCTTATTCATGTATCAACATTCTTGTCTTTAATTTGTGTCATATTATTTTTACCACTAGATGGTGCCATAATGAAAAATATTCATAAATATTAGTTTAGTAGCCATTTTAAGCCAGGTGATCAAAAACAAGATCTAAATGTTATCACTGTGACATAATAACATTTCTCCAGTTTATAGTTTACTTGTTTATTATTCATCCATTTAGCCTACCATCCAAAGTGATGCATGTTACAGACATGTAAAAAGTTGTGTACTTTATATAATTAGTGGTTTTAGGTTAAAATGGATTATTGTCTCTTGTTATATTTTATATATATATTTCATAGTCAAATCAATTTATGATGGATAAAATTCCCACCCTGCGTTTTTTTCTCAGTGAATATCTTTTGGAAGTACATCACATCAAAGGCGTAAAATAAGTTGCGAACAGGATTTCATTAAGACTATTTAGTGTTCTGATGTCAAATCAATCAAACGGCATCCTCATTTAATGAAGGATTAGCCTATGCTAAATGTGCTGATGCTTTTGACACAGTCAACACCGGATATGCAGTGACATCCAAGCACTCTCCTTTTACTTACGCCCCCCTTTTCATCACATCATCTCTCTCAAACACACTGCTTTGCTTCATCATTAACCACCAGCTGACGACTAAATAGGCATTAACTGCACAGGCCACTAAATAAAGAGGCTGAAGGGAAGAGAACATGTAAGATCATGTTACATGATTTTTATTAATAACTCACCTCTCGTCTTACAATTTGTAAAGTAATCTTGAGCTATTTAGCTACCATGAGCACACATAATCTTGCGCATACTCTTACTGTAGTGTCCCTCACGGAGTAGGCACGTAGGCCATAACAAAAAAATTCTCAGTGCTGATAAACACACTGAGCATGAATGCAGTCGGGCCGTATATCGTATGCACCATTATGGATCAGAGAGAAGTGCAAGCCAGAATTGATAGCCTAAAAAGTAAACTGGCATCTGTGAAACCTAAGGAGGTGCACCAGCCTTGTCTCTCCATCTCGTCCTGAAGTGACCTAAGTGCCACATTCTAGCACCATGGATGAGCCAAGTGCGGCAAACAAGACACCCCCCACCCCCTACCCACGCTGCACTCCGTCTCCATGCTACATCTTGTATTTTTAGCCAAGATCTAAGCTCTGTATATAGCTTAATATGGCAGAGAAAGCCTTCCTGTGTGCCTTATGATCCCTTCCTTCTCCATCTCGTACCATCTCATTCTTTGTGATCTTTCATTCATGCTTCAGTTTTTGTTGTCCCATGTACACAAACTTTCTGTCTCCTATTAATATTTTATGGTCATACTAAAGAGGGCGTATGGTATATAACTCTACTTTGCCTTGCTGTGATCTCCAGTCTGGCTCACTTGAAAAAAATGTGCCACTCACTTTTTTAGCAGCCCCTCTCTCTAATATCAATCTCTCTCTCTCTCTCTCTCTCTCTCTCTCTCTCTCTCTCTCTCTCTCTCTCTCTCTCTCTCTCTCTCTCTCTCTCTCTCTCTCTCTCTCTCTCTCTCTCTCTCTCTCTCTCTCTCTCTCTCTCTCTCTCTCTCTCTCACCTCATCCCACCCCCTAAAATGCTCTCGACCCTGTTACTCGTCTCTTTTACCCGTGTGTAGGGGTTTCATACAAGGGGCCTCAGGACTTGGTCTTGTCTGTTCTGGGTGGCGGGGATCACAGGTCCTTTCTAATTTAATTTTATGAAGTATTAAGTTGATTTGTTTTAAATTCAGTGGAATTAAAATTTTCCCCACTTAAGTATTGAATCATGAAGTGGAACCTAGTGTTCCTTGGGCTCCTTCTGACCTTCGGGCAGCTGTCATGGGGCCAGAAAGGTATGGACATCCCTGAGTACGATGGAAAGGACCGCGTTCACGAGCTTAATGCCAAGAATTTCAAGTCTGTGATGAAGAAATATGACGTGATGGTGGTGTACTACCATGAGCACGTAGGATCCAGCAAAGTCGCCCAGAAACAGTTTCAGATTGAGGAGCTGGCCCTTGAGGTGGGTTTGACTCGGAATCGGCCAAAGGGGAGGGGTAGTTATTGGGAGCAGCTGGATCCAGTGTAACTGTGGGCAGTTGTGAAGCATGCTAATGACTAAAGTCTATAGTGAGAGGACCAGTTTAGACGAAGAAAATCGTAGGATTTGTCAACTTTTGTCATGCTTCTACAGCATTTATTAATCTTAGTTAATGTTAATTTCAGCATTTAATAATATATTATTAAAATCATAAGTAAATATTACGTTGTTATTGCACTGTGAACTAACATGAACTAACAATGAACAACTGTATTTTTATTAACTAACGTTAACAAAGACTAATACTGGATCAAATATATTGCTCATTGTTAGTTCATGTTAGTTTATTAACTAATGTTATCGAATGAGACCTTATTGTAAAAATTTTACCATAAATACTATAATAGTATAGTATACTAAAATAACACTGGTTAAAACCATTTGTTGTATGAATTCTTAATTTAGCTTTTGTTTAGTACATCTTAAAGATATAGCTGATCGATGGATGGATAGATAGACCAGTAAACTGCTGATTCAATGTGGCAGGAAAGTTTGTCTCAACAGGACTTACTTTGCAGCTATTTATAGCAAGTAGTATTTTATATCCTGCACTTTATAGTTCTGCTTATATAGTTCATGGAAATTTACAGTAAACAGAGCTGCATGGCACTTTGAATTTGGCCCAAAAATTGTTGCTAGCATGAATCTCATCATGTCGATTTCAATCTGGATGCTTGAAACAATAATTGTGACCCTGGATCACAAAACCAGTCACAAGGGTCAATTTTCTGAAATGGAGGTGTATACATCACCTGAAAGCTGAATAAATAAGCTTTCCATTGATGTGTGGTTTGTTAGGATAGGACAATATTTGGCCGAGATACAACTATTGAAAATCTGGAATCTGAGGGTGCGAAAAAATCAAAACATTGAGAAAATCGCCTTTAAAGTTTTCCATTTATGTTCGTGATTTTGCTGCATTCACTCACAAAAATATTTGTTAAATATATTTACGTATTGTAATTTTATTAAAAAAAATTAATATCCTAATGATTTTTGGCATAAAATAATTTTTTTAAATTTTGACCCATACAATGTATTTTTTGCTATTGCCACAAATATACCCATGCGACATGTGACTGGTTTTGTGGTCCAGGGTCACAATTGCTCTGATGCTTCTAGCCTTTATTAGTGACCATAGTTTTTGATTGTTCAACCCTGATAGAAGACAATTAAAAACTCAATTAATTAACAATATAGATTTTTCTGTGGCCTTGTTAGAGGCTTTACACTGGATCAGAAGGAAAAGTACTCCAGCAGGGGAATGTGGGGCCTGTTACACCAGCCACGAGAACTATCTGGACTATGGCATCTATGATCAGAAAAGTGCTGATGCACCACACAGTAAATTTGCACCCTGAGCATGAGCTCGGATGGGTCATTTTTCAAAGGAATTTGCTTTTCTGGTTTCATCTCAGTACATTTTCACTTTGGTTTTGTCGACAGGCCCATATGCAGACACCAAAACTAATGCTAAAAAAAATATATATATAATGCGAGATAGCATTTGTAGCATTTTGAAGCATCAGTGCTGATATTTTCATGCTGTCTCTTTGGTTCAAAGATCAAATACATGCAATGAGTCACATGTTCTTACAGTGTCACAGCAGCGGTGTGTATTATGCTATATGTAGCACATGGTATACATCACCAAATTGTCAGCTGCTGGCCACTGCTGATTAATAATAGTAGTGTATGTATTGGGCCTGAATGACAGATCATGGGTAACACTGTATTAGATTGCATAAGAAGACAGAGATTAGCCAGCTTTTGACAACAGTGTTGTTATTGTTAACTTTAACTATTACTAAACTATTCAAACTAATTGCTTAGCTGACAATAAATGTTGCCTTGGAAACTAACTAAAATAAAATAAGTTTAAGATGACTAAATGACAAAAACTGAAAAAAAAAAAAGAAAAGCTAAACAGAAATAATTTAACTCTTTCCCTGCCAGCGTTTTTTTTTTTTTTTTTTTTAGTTGCCAGCCACTTTGTTTATACCATAATTATACCATTTATGAAAACAAGCTGATACCAAGGTATTTTAGGCCTACAATTCTAACATAATTTTTCATGAAAAATCATGATTGTATTTTTTTTTTTGAAAGTAAGGTTTATTGCAGCTTCTTGCAATACTCTCCTAAATGCGTAATAAAACCTAAGTGCAAACATTACCGCTTTAATGACCGTATAGCCTACGATCGTCTTTTACTGTCCAATGACAGCCCATCTTAGGCCTATATCTACTTTGAGTGGCATGGGAGAGAGTCAGAAGTTCATTTGTTGCCCCTATGAGTTTATAATAGCATATTTTAACAGGATTTTCAAATGGATAAAGAAAAAAAAACTGCCAAAATGTTTTTATTTTGTACATGTAATGTCATAATTAAATTTTGAATGTAAAATTTGTAACCGTTGCATTTCGTTAACACTGATTTACACTTATACAGTGGGGAGAACAAGTATTTGATACACTGCCGATTTAGCAGGTTTTCCCACTTACAAAGCATGTAGAAGTCTGTAATTTTGATCATAGGTACTCTTCAACTGTGAGTGACGGAATCTAAAACAAAAATCCAGAAAATCACATTGTATGATTTTTAAGTAATTAATTTGCATTTTACTGCATGACTTATTGATACATCAGAAAAGCAGAACGTAATATTTGGTACAGAAACCTTTGTTTGCAATTACAGAGATCATACGTTTCCTGTAGTTCTTGACCAGGTTTGCACACACTGCAGGAGGGATTTTGGCCCACTCCTCCATACAGACCTTCTCCAGATCCTTCAGGTTTCGGGGCTGTCTCTGGGTAATACGGACTTTCAGCTCCCTCCAAAGATTTTCTATTGGATTCAGGTCTGGAGACTGGCTAGGCCACTCCAGGACCTTGAGATGCTTCTTACGGAGTCACTCCTTAGTTGCCCTGGCTGTGTGTTTCGGGTCGTTGTCATGCTGGAAGACCCAGCCACGACTCATCTTCAATGCTCTTATTGAGGGAAGGAGGTTGTTGGCCAAGATCTCGCGATACATGGCCCCATCCATCCTCCCCTCAATACGGTGCAGTCGGCCTGTCCCCTTTGCAGAAAAGCATCCCCAAAGAATGATGTTTCCACCTCCACGCTTCACGGTTGGGATGGTGTTCTTGGGGTTGTACTCATCCTTCTTTTTCTTCCAAACACGGCGAGTGGAGTTTAGACCAAAAGCTCTATTTTTGTCTCATCAGACCACATGACCTTCTCCCATTCCTCCTCTGGATCATCCAGATAATCATTGGCAAACTTCAGATGGGCCTAGACATGCGCTTGCTTGAGCAGGGGGGACCTTGCGTGCGCTGCAGGATTTTAATCCATGACGGTGTAATGTGTTACTAATGGTTTTCTTTGAGACTGTGGTCCCAGCTCTCTTCAGATCATTGACTAGGTCCTGCCATGTAGTTCTAGGCTGATCCCTCACCTTCCTCATGATCATTGATACCCCACGAGGTGAGATCTTGCATGGTGCCCTAGACCGAGGGAGATTGACCGTCATCTTCTTCCATTTTCTAATAATTGCGCCAACAGTTGTTGCCAGAAGCTGCTTGCCTATTGACCTGTAGCCCATCCCAGCCTTGTGCAGGTCTACAATTTTATCCCTGATGTCCTTACACAGCTCTCTGGTCTTGGCCATTGTGGAGAGGTTGGAGTCTGTTTGATTGAGTGTGTGGACAGGTGTCTTTTATACAAATGACAAGTTCAAACAGGTGCAGTTAATACAGGTAATGAGTGGAGAACAGGAGGGCTTCTTAAAGAAAAACTAGCAGGTCTGTGAGAGCCGGAATTCTTACTGGTTGGTAGGTGATCAAATACTTATGTCATGCAATAAAATTCTAATTAATTATTTAAAAATCATACAATGTGATTTTCTGGATTTTTGTTTTAGATTCCGTCTCTCACAGTTGAAGTGTACCTAATAATAAAAATTACAGACCTCTACATGCTTTGTAAGTAGGAAAACCTGCAAAATCGACTGTATATAGGCTAATTTCTACTTCAGACTTTTTTGCTCTCTGTGAAACTATGATAATAATATTCCCACTGTTCAGTCAAATCAAATCTGTTATTTGGCTTTTATTGACATGCTTTTTAGTTATAGCATATGAAAGCTGCAGTCCGTAACTTTTGGCGCTCTAGTGGTAAATAAACTAAATTGCAGGTACTGCAAAGTACTGTGCTACTCCGCAGTGGTGCCAAGTGCCGACTCGAACCAGCCAGGGGCCATTCACATATCACGTTTTATATGCGTGCAAATTCGTTATTTCAAATGTAGGCGCGAGGCAAGCGCGCTCATAATAGAAGTCGGTTGGTTGAAATTGAAAACATCTCAACTTTTCAGAATGCCGCAAGCGCACAGCAGGTCATGTGACAAAAACCAACCGATCAGCTTCAGCTTTTTCATAACAACATCGAAAGCTCACCCGAACAGCTGATCATAGCTGTACAGGGCGGGTTTTTATTTCTCAACTCCATAAATATATCTAGTAGTAAAGCTAATGCAAGGGTTAGAAATCAATTAATCCTTTGCTGATACTTCTCATCATGTCATGGAGAGCACAGTTCATGGTTGCATAGCAACGACAGAAGCTACGGGACCTGGATAATAGATAGGGGGCGCTGGCCCAAAAAGGTTGAGAACCACTGATGTAAAGGAAAGAGTTAATAAAAAAAAACACAACAAAATTAATACAATAGCTAACTACTTAAACTACAATTAAAATGAAAACTGAAAAAAAGCTAATTCATTTTAATAGCATTTAAATAATGCTAAAATAACACTAAAAGTATAAAGAAAATCTACCAACTTCACTTCAATTTCAAACCAACCTTTCATATAAACATACCAATTGTGATGTGGACAATGCCACAAACAATCCCAAGCACACTAGATAACATTAGCATCTTCTCAGCAGGCAGAACCCACCCCATGTGGTCAAAAGGTTATAGCATCATTTAGCCGTGCTGTCACCTCCTGGAGTCAACAGTGGTCTGTTGTTATTAAGAACTTTGTGTGCACTTCTCAGTGCAATCCTCAAGAGACAACAGACACTGATGTATTGTGTTTGTTGTGTGGGATTAGTTTAAACGAGCTAACGTAACTAATTGTATGTCTAAATCTCAGTCTTAATGCTAATGGATTTCTGATGGACATTGTGTTTTGGGAGAAAGGCAAGAACAGACTATCCCCTTGAGTTGAGTTGGCTCACGTGATTTTTGTTTTGCGCTTCAGAACTTAGTGGAACATAGGGAACATAGTGAGCATCGATGCTCCCTGGTTTTCATGGTACATTGTTGTGGGAACGAGATTTTTGTATGTGGCTTTGCAACACATTGCTCCTGAATACACAGTCGTTCAGCGCTGTTGTAGGTTATAATAACTTAGAACAGCTTGAGTGCTGATTGAGCTCATGAAATCTGCAGTGTCGACTGAGAGTACTGAGCGTTGGGCACATTACTGTACCTGTCAGCGGATCCCAGGACCCTGAACGTCACCACCACCTTGCCAAAATAGTCCCGGTTTGTCTCTGCAGCAGCTCTAATTATAAACGCCTCTGCTGTCATAGCTGTTTGTGTGGCACAAGCCGCTGTGATGCTTCATTACAGAAGATCTGCTTTCTGCCCTTATAGAAACACTTGTATGCTCTCATTTACACCAACCCGGTCTAGGGTGTTTCTGGTTATATTTCCTTAATGAAAAAACATATTTATGTTGGCTAATAAAAAAAAGGAAAAAAAAGAGAAGGGCGCGTTATCCGTGGCTGTGTATTGGATTAAACGTCTCCTCTTTCCTCTATCCCGACTCTGATTTGTCATAAGCAAACTCTATCTCGGATTCATTGCAAAAATCTTTTCTTGTTGACTCATGGCTTTTTGTGGGTTCGCCTTATATATAGCCGTGACCTATTTTGCCTTTTGCTGAGTTTAGCCTAAAGTTCGTTTAACAGACATATATCCTCCTTTTAATGCTAATATGTTGCTGATATACTAATATACTAAACTGATAGAAAAACATTCTAAAGACTGAGAAGAAAAGATCAATGAGACATTACCAAGATCGAGCACATTAACAAAGAGATGAATTATCACTCAAGTATAATGCTAATATTACAGCTAAACTAGAAGAACTTGCATAAAATTCTCAGACAAATAATTTCAAAAATGTAATAAAAAAACACTAGGATAAACCTTAAAAGCTTTTTCAAAAATCTAATTCCTTGGTAGAACTGTACCTTTAAATTATAATTTTTTTAAATCCTTTTGGCATGTTAAAGGTATAGCGGAGGATTTTTTACTTCCAGGTGGATCACCTATACTATTGGTCCTCCTAATTGTCAATCATTCTGGTGAATCAATCAAACTTTTCAAAAAGTGGAGAGGGCGGGTCTTATCTAAAATTCGGAAAGATCCTCCGCTATACCTTTAAGAAGAGAACTAGCAATTTATGATTCATGAATCCGTTGATCTGGATGATCTGAAGTATTCATTCTGATTAATTTATTGACCCGTTTTGGTCACATCAGTTAATGCATATATCTATATAGATATTGTATAAGGTGCATTGCTGTCCGCCATATTGGAAAGGTCAAAGCCAGCCTGTGAGCTCTCATGAGCTAGTTGACTACATCTTCAACCTTGTTATTTAAACCTAAGGATATCCATATCTGCAATAAAAGTCTTTAGCAGATGATTTTTACAGGATTTAGTGTATCATTAATGTTAGATAATTTTGCATGTGGTAAATAAAAAAGAATAGTGGTTATAGTGTTAGTGTGAGTAATGGACAACATCTGAAATGATGACTGTTTGGCAAAAATGGCAGATGTGTTGAGACATCTGAAGTAGTTGAATGAGGTAGATATCTACCCAGCTAACAGGGAACATTCTCAGAACTTTGGCTAACATTAGCAAGGTTCTCTCAAAGTAATGAACAAACATTCTCCCAGTAACATTAATAGAACATTTAGTAAGCGTTATCTGGTCTTTAAAAATGATCTCCAAAATGTTTTATAAGCGTTTTTTCTTAATCATTTTTAGTTGGATGTTGTCTGTTTTTTAAATGTTTCAGAATGTTCAGAGAACTTTAAAAAGTAATGTTCCCATAATGTTTGCAAAATAATTAAAAGGATGTTCCATTTACGCTTGCATAATCAAAAAAAAAAAAATTTAAACAAATTTTGGAACCTAATGGGAATGTTAGCAAAATGTTTTTAAAACATATATTTGTTAGCTGGGTATGCGTTAACAGCTCACAGTTTTTTTAATGCAAAGCTATGAAAATCAGTGACATCAAAAGACCTTATACAGTATGCATGTCACATGAAACATGTTTATGATATGTTTATGCCATTTTTGGATCCTTTATGAAGTTTAAAAGCTTCAGTCCCAGTGTTTAGTAATCGCATGGAGAAAAGCTACCAGAACATTGTTTCTCCTTTTGTGTTGCATGGAAGAAAGAAAGTCAAAGTCAGTTTGTAAGTTACTGATATATCCTACTCTACATGCACTACTGAATTATTTAAACAGTTTTAGAGTGACGTATGGATAAAAAAAAGAATATTGTGCATCTGTAGGAATGCAAGGGCATTTGTTTCAGTTTAGTTCCTCATAATGTTTGGAGAAATAGTTGGGAGAACCTGTCACCACCCCAGCACCCTGTTACTCCAGCTCAGCAGGCGCATGTAGCACTGCGATTGGTGGAGACAGCTGTCCATCATACGGGTCGAGTTTCACACCGATTTAGAAAGTGCAGGGGCAGCGCTCTTGATGATGGCTTTTATGGATGTAAGACTGTGGAAGAAACTAACTACAGTTCTTAAAGCAGAGCCTGAAATATCTGTGCAGGCAGAAAACAAATGTGCTGTCCTTGTCCAACACAGAGTGTTTGTACACAGTGTGTTAGCTACCAAAACCAGCTCTCAGGTTGATAATAAATGCATTATGCTGACAGGATGCAAACCCTAATAAAATTAAACTTACCTTAGTGTTTCCACAGGAACTTCTGAAGAGTTCCCTTTGGCAGTTATTTTGTGTGAACAGCTTACATGTCAGGGCACCACTAACATGCTTTTAAACATCTCGACCAAACCACACATGCTGTTCGAAGAAGCTGAAGGACATTCAAAATTATATTTTTTGTTACCCAGCTTGCTGCACAAGTCCTGGAGGATCTTGACGACGAGGACATCGGGATTGGCCTACTCGATGAGAAGACAGACAGAGCTGTTGCCAAGAAACTAGGTAACTACATTACAAAAACACTCAAATATGACCAAACTTGTGTATAATGTATAACATTTGTATTATTTTTTTAAATAAAAATCATTTTTCACAACACAAAAGAGACATGGTGATCAGTTACAGCACCTAGAACTACATTTTTACTTATTAATCCATACAAATGTTAACCTAAAATATTAATGTTTATTTAAAAAGGTGCATGTTATGCATCAGCTACTCAATTGGAGACTGTTTGTGAGTTTTAGTGCGTCCATGCCTGTTATAGGGTTGTTGTGAGGAAATAGGATGACATATGTACACAAGTCATTTTTGAGCTGTCATGAAAGTGTAATTGGATCTGATTGTGTGCTTTCTCAAAATTACTTTTTGCTGTTTCAGGCTTTATTTTGTTCTCTGTTGATGCCCTTTGTGTAGTTTTCTTGTCAAACTTTAGGACGTCAGCAGAAGAACAACTATGACCTCTGGTGGACATTTCTCAAACCCAGGTTCTCACAGGTTCATTTCCATCTTTGTGCTCCTCAGGTCTGGAAGAGGCTGACAGTATCTATATCTTCTTTGAGGATGAGGTCATTGAGTACGATGGAGAGCTTGCTGCCGACACGCTGGTGGAATTCCTCTATGATGTGCGTGAAAAATAATTTAGACTTCTCTCGCATTTTTAATTTACATCCTGCTCTTCCTTTTCCCCGTTGTTCTCCTTCTTACCCGATGCACACTCGGTCCTCAGTTTCAGCAGTCTGTCTTACTGTCATTACATCCTATTCTGATTGACTCTTTTACCAGGTCATTGAGGATCCAGTTGAGATCATTAGCAATGTACGTGAGTTGAAAGGTTTCCATAATATTGAGGAGGATATCAAGCTGGTGGGCTTCTTCAAGAGTGAGAAATCTGACCGTACGTATCCAAATGGGAATACATTGTTTTATAATTTTTCCACAAAATTTAAGTAAGTCAACTGTTTTGAAAAGTTCACCAATGGTCCTGTGATTTTAGACTATGATGCAT